>NW_027490246.1:0-600000 GCF_050948175.1 Xylocopa sonorina
GCGCTACGGTCGCGGAGGCTCGTGGTAGGCAGATCGAGGTCTCGCGAGTGGGGGACTCGCGGCTCGTGGTGGGGCTAGCGGCGCATGCCGCTGGCCGGACGCATCTTACTTAGTGTAACTTAGATCTAGGAATTCTTATATATGCGTCATGATATGGTATGTATGTCCTAGCTTAGAAGTAATATATAGGTTCTAGCAGATCCTGTTCCCGGAATTGGAAAAGACCCCATTCAGGTGATGGGCTGCTGCTATGTCTTCCTGCAGGACGGAATCCTCGGTGCGAGGGAGATAGGGCTGCCCGTCCTTGGTGCGGGCGAGACAGGTATACTCGGTGGTGCGAGTGAGACACTGGGGCCCGGTACGAGCGAAACAGGTATACTCGGCGGTGCGAGTGAGGCAGCGGAACTCGGTGTGAGTGAGCGCGTGCAGGTATGCGCGCGCGAACTCTTCCAGTTGCTGGTTCTGCAGGCGAGTTTTGCTGGTTGCATGCGTCCAGGGGTTGATGCTGTGGGGTGCGAGGTGGTTCCTTTCTAGGAAATTACGTTCCCAGATATCTCTGTATCGAAGCTATAGCATATCAAATGAATGTAAATAGAGTTCTAAAGCTTCTTAAAACGCGATATCGCATCTCATTTCTATGATTCATGATAAGATATAATATTCATTGCGAAGTGTCATGTATACCTCGTATTCACTTTAAAGAATGTAAACGCGACTCTCCCTTGCTAGGAAGTAGCATTTGCAGATGTCTACGTATCGAAGCTATAGAGTTCTAATGCTTCTTAAAACGCGATATCGCATCTTATTTCTATGTCTCATGATAAGATATAATATTCAATGGGAAGTATCATGTATACATCGCGTACACTTCAAATGAATGTAAATGCGACACTTCCTTGTTAGGAAATACGGTTTGCAGATGTCTCCGTCCGTAGCGATAGTGTTCTAATGCTTCTCAAAGCGCGATATCGCATCTCAATTCCATGTTTCATGATAGGATATAATTTTCATTGTCCAGTGTTATGTAAACCTCGTATTCACTTAAAAAGAGTGTAAATGCGACACTTCCTTGTTAGGTAGTTGCGTATGAAGTAGTCTACGTATCGTAGAAATAGAGTTCTAATGCTTCTCAAAATGCGATATCGCATCTCATTTCTATGTCTCATGATGAGATATAATATTCATTGCGGAGTGGCATGTATACCTCGCATACACTTCAAATGAATGTAAATGCGACACATCCTTGCTAGGAAATGCCGTTTGCAGATGTCTACGTATCGAAGCAATGAATTTCTAATGCTTCTTAAAACGCGATATCGCATCTCACCTCTATGTTTCATGATAAGATATAATATTCATTGCGAAGTGTTACGTATTCCTCGTCTACACCTCAAATGAATGTAAATGCGACACTTCCCTGCTAGGAAAAAGCGCTTGCAGATGTTTACGTATCAAAGCAATAGAGTTCTAATGCATCTTATATCGCGACATCGCATCTAATTTCTATGTGTCATGATAAGATATAGTATTCATTGCGAAGTGTCACGTATACCTCGGATGCACATCAAATGAATGTAAATGCGACGCTACCTTGCTAGGAAATAGCGTTTGCAGATGTCGACGTACCGTAGCAATACAGTTCTAATGCTTCCCAGAACGAGATATCGCATCTCATTTCTATGTCTCATGATAAGATATAATATTCATTGCAGAGTGGCATGTATACCTCGTCTACACTTGCAAAGAATCTAAATGCGACACTTCCTTGCTAGGAAGTAGCGTTTGCAAATGTCTACGTATCGAAGCAATAGGGATTTAATGCTTCTCAAATCGCGATATCGCTTCTCATTTCTATGTTTCATGATAATATATAATATTCACTGCGAAGTGTCATGTATACCTCGCATACACTTCAAATGAATGTGAATGAGACAGTTCCTTGCTAGGAAACAGTGTTTGCAGATATCTACGTATCGAAGCAATAGAGTTCTAAAGCATCATAAATCGCGATATCGCATCTCAATTCAATGTTTCATGATGAGATATAATATTTATTGTGCAGTGTTATGAATACCTCGTATTCACTTCAAAGGAATGCAAACGCTACACTTCCTTGCCAGGAAATAACGTTCGCAGATGTCTACCTATCGTAGCATTAGAGTTCTAATGCTTCTCAAAACGCGATATCGCTACTCATTACTATGTTTCATGATAATATATAATATTCATTTTGGAATGTCATGTATACCTCGTATTTCAAAAGAATGTAAATGCGACACTTCTTGCTAGGAAGTAGCGTTTGCAGATGTCTACGTATCGAAGCAATAGGGATTTAATGCTTCTTAAATCGCGATATCGCTTCTCAAATCTATGTTTCATGATAATATATAATATTCACTGAGAAGTGTCATGTATACCTGGCATACAATTCAAATGAATGTGAATGCGACAGTTCCTTGCTAGGAAATAGTGTTTGCAGATATCTACGTATCGAAGCAATAGAGTTCTAAAGCATCATAAATCGCGATATCGCATCTCATTTCTATGTTTCGTGATAAGATGTAATATTCATTGTGCAGAGTTATGTATATCTCGTCTATACTTCAAATGAATGTAAATGCCACACTTCTTTGCTAGGAAATAGCGTTTGCAGATGTCTACGTATTGTGGCATTAGAGTTCTAGTGCTTCTCAAAACGCGATATCGCTTCTCATTTCTGTGTTTCATGATACTATATAATATTCATTGCGAAGTGTCTTGTATACCTCGCATACACTTAAAATGAATGTAAATGCGACACTTCCTTGCTAGGAAATAGCGTTTGCAGATGTCTACGTATCGAAGCAATAGTGTTATAATGCTTCTTAAATCGCGATATCGCTACTCATTACTATGTTTCATGATAATATATAATATTCATTGTAGAGTGTTATGTATACCTCGTATTCACTTCAAAAGCATGTAAACGCGACACTTCCTTGCCAGGAAATAGTGTTTGCGGATGTCTACGTATCGTAGCATTAGAGTTCTAATGCTTGTCAAAACGCGATATCGCAACTCATTACTTTGAATCATGATAATATATAACATTCATTGTGGAGTGTTATGTATACCTCGTATTCATTTCAAAGGAATGTAAATGCGGCACTTCCTTGCTAGGAAATAGCGTTTGCAGATGTCTGCGTATCGAAGCAATAGATTTCTAAAGCAGGCTAATTCGCGATATCGCATCTCATATCTATGTTTCATGATAATATATAATATTCATTGTGGAGTGTTATGTATTCCTCGTATTCACTTCAAAAGAATGTAAATGCGACACTTCCTTGCTAGGAAATAGCGTTTGCCGATATCTACGTATCGAAGCAATAGAGCTCTAATGCTTCTTAAATCGCCATATCGCATCTCATTTCTATGTTTCATGATAATATATAATATTCATTGTGCAGTGTTATGTATATCTCGTATTCACTTCAAAGGAATGTAAATGCGACACTTCCTTGCTAGGAAGTAGCGTTTGCAGATGTCTACGTGTCGAAGCAATAAAGTACTAATGCTTCTTAAATCGTCACATCGCATCTCATTTCTATGTTTCATGATAAGATATATTATTCATTGTGCAGTGTTATGTATATCTCGTCTATACTACAAATGAATGTAAATGCAACACTTCCGTGCTAGGAAGTAGCGTTTGCAGTTGTCTACGTATCGTGGCATTAGAGTTCTAACGCTTCTCAAAACGCGATATTGCTTCTCACTTCTATGTTTCATGATAATATGTAATATTCATTGCGATGTGTCATGTATACCGCGCATACACTTAAAATGAATGTAAATGCGACACTTCCTTGCTAGGAAATAGCGTTTGCAGATGTCTACGTATCGAAGCAATAGATTTCTAAAGCAGGCTAATTCGCGATATCACAACGCATTTCTATGTTTCATGATAATATATAATATTCACAGCGCAGTGTCATGTATACCTCGCATACACTTCAAAAGAATGTAATGCGACACTTCCTTGCTAGGAAATAGCGTTTCCAGATAACAACGTATCGAAAGAATAGAGTTCTAATACTTCTTAAAACGAGATGTCGCATCTCATTTCTATGTTTCATGATAAGATATAATATCGATTGCGAAGTTTCATGCATACCTCGTATTCACTTCAATGGAATGTAAATGCGACACTTCCATGCTAGGAAATAGCGTTTGCAGATGTCTACGTATCCTAGCAAGAGAGTTCTAATGCTTCTTAAAACGAGATGTCGCATTTCATTTCTATGTTTCATGATAAGACATAATATTCATTGCGAAGTGACATGTATACCTCGTATTCACTTCAAAAGAATGTAAATGCGACACTTCCATGCTAGGAAATAGCGTTTGCAGATGTCTACGTATCGTAGCAATAGAGTTCTAATGCTTCTTAAAACGCAATATCGCAGCTCACTTCTACGTTTCTTGATAAGATATAATATTCATTATGAAGTGTCATGTATACTTCGTATTCACTTCAAAAGTATGCAATTGCGACACTTCCCTGCTAGGAAGTAGAGTTTGCAGATGTCTACGTATCGAAGCAATAGGGTTCTAATGCTTCTCAAAACGCGATGTCGCATCTCATTTCTATATTTCATGATCAAATATAATATTCATTGCGAAGTGTCATGTGTACCTCATATTCACTTCAAAAGAATGTAAGTGCGACACTTGCATGCTAGGAAATAGCGTTTGAAGATGTCTACGTATCGTAGGAATACAGTTCTAATGCTTTTTAGAACGCGATATCGCATCTCACTTCTATGTTTCATGATAAGATATAATATTCATTGCGAAGTGTCATGTATACCTCGTATTGACTTCAAATGAATGTAAATGCGACACTTCCTGGATAGGAAATATTGTTTGCAGATGTCTATGTATCGTAGCAATAGAGTTCTAATGCTTCTTAAAATGAGAAGTCGTATTTCATTTCTATGTTTCGTAATAAGGTATAATATTCATTGTGGAATGTTATGTATACCTCGTATTCACTTCAAAAGAATGTAAATGCGACACTTCCTTGCTAGGAATTAGCGTTTCCAGATGACAACGTATCGGAAGAATAGAGTTCTAATGCTTCCTAAAACGCGATATCGTATCTCACTGCTATGTTTCCTGATAAGATATAAATTCATTATGGAGTGTCATGTATACCTCATATTCACTTCAAAAGAATGTCAATACGAAACTTCCGTGCTAGGAAATAGCGTTTCCAGACCACGTATCGAAAGAATAGAGTTCCAATACTTCTTAAAACGAGATGTCGCATCTCATTTCTATGTTTCATGATAAGATATAATATCGATAGCGAAGTTTCATGCATACCTCGTATTCACTTCAGTGGAATGTAAATGCGACACTTCCATGCTAGGAAATAGCGTTCGCAGATGTCTACGTATCGTAGCAAGAGAGTTCTAATGCTTCTTAAAACGAGATGTCGCATCTCATTTCTATGTTTCATGATAAGATATAATATCGACTGCGAAGTTTCATGCATACATCGTATTCACTTCAATGGAATGTAAATGCGACACTTCCTTGCTAGGAAATAGCGTTTCCAGATGACAACGTATCGAAAGAATAGAGTTCTAATGCTTCTTAAAACGCGATATCGTATCTCACTGCTATGTTTCATGATTAGATATAATATTCATTGCGAAGTGACATGTATACCTCGTATTCACTTCAAAAGAATGTAAATGCGACACTTCCATGCTAGGAAATAGCGTTTGCAGATGTCTACGTATCGTAGCAATAGAGTTCTAATGCTTCTTAAAACGCAATATCGCAGCTCACTTCTACGTTTCTTGATAAGATATAATATTCATTATGAAGTGTCATGTATACTTCGTATTCACTTCAAAAGTATGCAATTGCGACACTTCCCTGCTAGGAAGTAGAGTTTGCAGATGTCTACGTATCGAAGCAATAGGGTTCTAATGCTTCTCAAAACGCGATGTCGCATCTCATTTCTATATTTCATGATCAAATATAATATTCATTGCGAAGTGTCATGTGTACCTCATATTCACTTCAAAAGAATGTAAGTGCGACACTTGCATGCTAGGAAATAGCGTTTGAAGATGTCTACGTATCGTAGGAATACAGTTCTAATGCTTTTTAGAACGCGATATCGCATCTCACTTCTATGTTTCATGATAAGATATAATATTCATTGCGAAGTGTCATGTATACCTCGTATTGACTTCAAATGAATGTAAATGCGACACTTCCTGGATAGGAAATATTGTTTGCAGATGTCTATGTATCGTAGCAATAGAGTTCTAATGCTTCTTAAAATGAGAAGTCGTATTTCATTTCTATGTTTCGTAATAAGGTATAATATTCATTGTGGAATGTTATGTATACCTCGTATTCACTTCAAAAGAATGTAAATGCGACACTTCCTTGCTAGGAATTAGCGTTTCCAGATGACAACGTATCGGAAGAATAGAGTTCTAATGCTTCCTAAAACGCGATATCGTATCTCACTGCTATGTTTCCTGATAAGATATAATATTCATTATGGAGTGTCATGTATACCTCATATTCACTTCAAAAGAATGTCAATACGAAACTTCCGTGCTAGGAAAATAGCGTTTCCAGACCACGTATCGAAAGAATAGAGTTCCAATACTTCTTAAAACGAGATGTCGCATCTCATTTCTATGTTTCATGATAAGATATAATATCGATAGCGAAGTTTCATGCATACCTCGTATTCACTTCAGTGGAATGTAAATGCGACACTTCCATGCTAGGGAATAGCGTTCGCAGATGTCTACGTATCGTAGCAAGAGAGTTCTAATGTTTCTTAAAACGAGATGTCGCATCTCATTTCTATGTTTCATGATAAGATATAATATCGACTGCGAAGTTTCATGCATACATCGTATTCACTTCAATGGAATGTAAATGCGACACTTCCTTGCTAGGAAATAGCGTTTCCAGATGACAACGTATCGAAAGAATAGAGTTCTAATGCTTCTTAAAACGCGATATCGTATCTCACTGCTAAGTTTCACGATAAGATATAATATTCATTATGGAGTGTCATGTATACCTCATATTCACTTCAAAAGAATGTCAATACGAAACTTCCGTGCTAGGAAATATCCTTTGCAGATGTCTACGTATCGTAGAAATAGAGTTCTAATGCTCCTTAAAACGCAATATCGCATCTCACTGCTATTTTTAATGATAAGATATAATATTCATTATGGAGTGTCATGTATACCTCGTATTCACTTCAAAAGAATGTAAATGCGACACTTCCTTGCTAGGAAATAGCGTTTCCAGATGACCACGTATAGAAAGAATAGAGTTCTAATACTTCTTAAAACGAGATGTCGCATCTCATTTCTATGTTTCACGATAAGATATAGTATCCATTGCGAAGTGTCATGTATACCTCATATCCACTTCAATGGAATGTAAATGCGACATTTCCTTTCTAGGAAATAGAGTTTGCAGATGTCTACGTATCGTAGCAATAGAGTTCTAGCGTTTCTTAAATCGCGATATCGCATCTCACTGCTATGTTTCATGATAAGATATAATATTCATTGCGAAGTGTCATGTATACCTCGTATTCACTTCAATTGAATGTAAATGCGACACTTCCTTGCTAGGAAATATTGTTTGCAGATGTCTAAGTATCCTAGCAATATAGTTCTAATGCTTCTTAGAACGCTATATCGCATCTCATTTCTATGTTTCATGATAAGATATAATATTCATTGGGAAGTGTCATGTATACCTCGTATTCACTTCAAAAGAATGTAAATGCGACACTTCCTTGCTAGGAAATAGCGTTTCCAGATGACTACGTGTCGAAACAATATATTTCTAATTATTCGCAAAACGCGATATCGCATCTCACATCTATGTTTCATGATAAGATATAATATTCAATGCGAAGTGTCATGTATACCTCGTATTCACTTCAAAAGAATGTAAATGCGACACTTCCTTGCTAGGAAATAGCGTTTCCAGATGACAACGTATCGAAAGAATAGATTTCTAATACTTCTTAAAACGAGATGTCGCATCTCATTTCTATGTTTCATGATAAGATATAATATCGATTGCGAAGTTTCATGCATACATCGTATTCACTTCAATGGAATGTAAATGCGACACTTCCTTGCTAGTAAATAACATTTGCAGATGTCTACGCATCGTGGGAATAGAGTTCTAATTCTACTTAAAGCGAGATGTCGCATTTCATTTCTATGTTGCGTGATAAGATATAATATTCATTGTGGAGTGTTATGAATAGCTCGTATTCACTTCAAAAGAATGTAAATGCGACACTTCCTTGCTAGGAAATAGCGTTTCCAGATGACCACGTATCGAAAGAATAGAGTTCTAATACTTCTTAAAACGAGATGTCGCATCTCATTTCTATGTTTCACGACAAGATATAGTATCCATTGCGAAGTGTCACGTATACCTCGTATTCACTTCAATGGAATATAAATGCGACATTTCCTTTCTAGGAAATAGAGTTTGCAGATGTCTACGTATATTAGCAGTAGAGTTCTAGTGCTTCCCAAAATGCGATATAGCACCTCATTCCAATGTTTCATGATAAGATATAATATTCATTGCGAAGTGTCATGTATATCTCGTATTCACTTCAAAAGAATGTAAATGCGACACTTCCATACTAGGAAATAGCGTTTGCAGATGTCTACGTATCGTAGCAATAGGATTCTAATGCTTCTTAAAACGCAATATCGCATCTCACTGCTATGTTTCATGATAAGATATAATATTCATTATGGAGTGTTATGTATACCTCGTATTCACTTCAGAAGAATGTAAATACGACCCTTCCATGCTAGGAAATAGCCTTTGCAGATGTCTACGTATCGTAGCAATAGAGTTCTAAGGCTTCTTAGATCGCGATATCGCATCTCACTTCTATGTTTCATGATAAGATATAATATTCATTGTGAAGTGTCATGTATATCTCGTATTCACTTCAGAAGAATGTAAATGCGGCATTTCCATGCTAGGAAATAGCGTTTGCAGATGTCTACGTATCGTAGCAATAGAGTTCTAATGCTTCTGAAAACGCAATATCGCATCTCACTGCTATGTTTCATGATAAGATATAATATTCATTATGGAGTGTTACGTATACCTCGTATTCACTTCAGAAGAATGTAAATACGACCCTTCCATGCTAGGAAATAGCCTTTGCAGATGTCTACGTATCGTAGCAATAGAGTTCTAATGCTTCTTAGAACGCGATATCGCATCTCACTTCTATGTTTCATTATAAGATATAATATTCATTGCGAAGTGTCATGTATACCTCGTATTCACTTCAATGGAATGTAAATGCGACATTTCCTTTCTAGGAAATAGAGTTTGCAGATGTCTACGTATATTAGCAATAGAGTTCTAGTGCTTCTCAAAATGCGATATAGCATCTCATTCCGATGTTTCATGATAAGATATAATATTCATTGCGAAGTGTCATGTATATCTCGTATTCACTTCAAAAGAATGTAAATGCGACGCTTCCATACTAGGAAATAGCGTTTGCAGATATCTACGTATCGTAGCAATAGGGTTCTAATGCTTTTTAAAACGCGATGTCGCATCTCACTTCTATGTTTCATGATAAGATATAATATTCATTGCGAAGTGTCATGTATACCTCGTATTCACTTCAAAAGAATGTAAATGCGACACTTCCATGCTAGGAAATAGCGTTTGCAGATGTCTACGTATCGTAGCAATAGAGTTCTAATGCTACTTAAAACGAGATGTCGCATTTCATTTCTATGTTTCGTAATAAGATATAATATTCATTGTGAAATGTTATGTATACCTCGTATTCACTTCAAAAGAATGTAAATGCGACACTTCCTAGCTAGGATGTAGCGTTTGCAGATGTCTACGTATCGTAACAATAGAGTTCTAATGCTTCTTAAATCGCGATATCGCATCTCAGTTCTATGTTTCATTATAAGTTATAATATTTATTGCGAAGTGTTATGTATACCTCGTATACACTTCAAATGGATGTAAATGCCACACACCCTTGCTAGGAAATGCGTCTCGAGATGTCTACGTATGGAGGAAATAGAGTTCTAATTGTTCTTAAAACGCGATATCGCTTCTCATTTCTATGTTGCATGATATTATGTAATATTCACTGAGAAGTATTATGTTTACCTCGTCTACACTTCAAAAGGATGTAAATGACTTATTTCCTTGCTAGGAAAATGCGTTTCCAGATATCTACGTATCGAAGCATTAGAGTTCTAGTGCTTCTAAAACGCAATATCGCATCTCATTTCTGGGTTTCAAGATAAGTTATAATATTCATTGCGAAGTATTATGTATACCTCGACTACACTTCCAAAGATACTACCCAGTAATTTGCGGCGTGTTGCGTAGTTTCCCGTAGCCCTTGTTAGTTAAACCCACGTCGAGACCATAAATAAACATGCCGTGACTTCAGTATCTCGCGACCTGAGTGTGTGTACTTGGCTAGGCGTAGTCGAGAGGAGGAGCATTTCGAAGTTTCAAGGGTTGTTCCTCCCCAGGGTTCCCGGGGTCGTGTAGTCTATCCCCTTTGCTACTTTCTGAGCAGGTGGCGCCCAAGAAAAGTTGTACGTGAGCGGATACCTTGGAACGATAGATCGCTTTAGATTAAAATACGTTTTACACCTTAAAGCATTTAGATAATTAACCCCTTCGAGCTTCCCTGACTTACTATATATAGGTTTCCGTCACAACTAATAGGAACCATCACTTTACATAGATATATAGAACACACATAGTTTTAAACGTAGAACTGAGAATTTGAGAACTTACTTTGAAACGTTAGTAGTGAGAAATTCCATCGGATTTCATAGAAATTCAGAACTTACTTGCTATGAGACATAGGCAGGGAAGGGCCATCGCGTTGCTTAAAACTTTAGAACTTGCTTACTTCAACAAAGATTTCTATTGGCTTCGTCCGTTCTTTTAGAAGAATTTTTGATAAACCACATACTTTTCACGCTTCTGATATCTTTGAAAGTTCGCGAGATGTAATCGTTTAAGTTTTAAAATGATTACTTAGTGTGGATTATTATTTAGTAACTCGCTCATAAACGAGTCTGCATAGGATTTAATCCATAAGTTTTTAAGCCTGGAATTTATGCAGTTATTTGTTATTCACTTATTGCTCAAACGACAAAGATTCTGACCACTTCAAAATGGTTGACTTTCATCAATTTTCTTAAAAATTGAAATACTGCCCAACTGCTTGCATTAAAGACTGTAATTAAAGCTTTCGAAACATTTTACCTCTTATAGGTGAATTCTGGAATTGAAATTGAATGTTTGACTTTTCTAGCTCCTGTTTAGACATCTTTCTATTGGAATGTTCAAGTATTTTTCATATTCGTAATTATTAAAAATGTTTTACTTGATTTTTTTATTTAATATTTAGAATTTTCTGAGAAATATTTTTTATCGTAATGAACTATATAATTGCAATTATAATTCTTTATGAAGTAATAATAACAGAAAGGTATGTATCCATTCTTGTAGTTTTGTAAAGAGTATTTAATCTTACTATCTAAAATGAAACATTGAGATCTGTTTACAATCTAATGGAATTTAATTACCTTTCGATTCAAATTCAAAATGATAATCTTCCATAGTTCAACAATTTTGTGAGCTGTCCTCAGGAATCCGCAGCTCTGTACTTATAAAATGAGCGACACAAAGAACAGCCTAACCAAACGTATTCGAACCGATTTTTCAATACTAATCTTATCATGTTTAACTTATGCTGCAAACTATTGAAATGCCCTTCGGCAAGTGTTTATTCACAGTGAAGTAAACGGTAAGTATTACGCCTTCCACCACTGTTTACAATACGTATGTTTCATTTACTATCAAAACCGTGAGTATTATCGCCTTTCTTTACTCTTTGTAACCTTCAATGCCTTCATGTTACAGATCGTTAAACTTGCTTTAAAATGCTCTATCGTATTACGGAAGAATGGACATACCAATTCATTTTAAAAAATGAAGGTAACCTTCATATGTCCAACATAACTCCACTTACAAAAAAAACTATTTTCATCAACGGATGGCCCCTTTGTACTGTGCAATTTTATATTAGCAAAAACTTCTATGAAACTTATAGTTTCGTGGATATCTGAGGTGCTAATTATTACTGCCCCACCCTGTATATTGTTATGGATGTGTCCAACAAGGCAACGATGAACAGAGTTAAATTTAATATTATGATGTTTATTATTTTACTTATAGTAAAATATGATGGTGATAAAGGATAAGTATACGGAACTGAAAATGGAAAGTAGCGAGCAGAAAAAGAAACTGATGGAGCTACAAAGTAGATTGATACATCCGTCAAATGATGATTCTAGGTTAATAAAATCTGTTAATTAAAGAACTATTGCAAAAATCAAGTATAATCAATATTACTTCTGCTCAAAGGCTATAATAGAATTGGACCGAAATGGGTACAAAACCGGCAATTATATCTATACGTTCTATTCTATGCAAAGGCAAATATTTCAAAGAGAGAAGATGCGTTACTTACAAATTACTTATGTTCCTAGATATCTCACTAATTTAGGCTTCTTGTCTTGCAGAACTTATCATTCATGTAACATGTAAAGGGGTCGAAGAATAGTAAAAGATTTTTAAATTTCATAGCCTCACTTGATACGTCGATTGGATCACGTAAAATATCGGACATTAACTGCATCTACATCTTCAGACCTTAAATATATAATTGCAACAACATATTTAATAGCGTTTTAATAACATTTTTCTAATTGTTTATATCTATGTCTAATAAATATATATTAATCGAATAAGTTGCTTTACCAAAGAATAAAAGTATCTGAGGCTTACAAATCGGAGCATTACATAACAAACGTGCATCACATATATAATATTACATGTAATAAAAGATGAAGACCAAAAAGATCGTACATAAGTTGAATCCACAATGCGGTCATAGAGATACAGAAGCGGCAAAAATTCCAAACAATAATTTAAAAAATTCAAAAAGGGGGGAGTGAAAATCCATCTCCTTGACGATGATAAGGAACAAGTCTGCCTCATGCACTACAATATCCCAAACAGCCAGCGATTGGCACGCCAATGACAACGGATGGTACGAATTCCGTGACAGAACTGTGCTAACAAAGTGCTCCTACTCAGCTTTCGAAATGGCATACTGTTAGTACTGGGGCGGCATTCGTATCACGGCACTATTCAGCAGTAGGCTGACATTTACTAATGGGGAAGCTGTTTCTATAAAAATTATAAGCAAATATGAAAAATGACTAAACTGTGCAATTTATTTATCTTGATTCCAATATAGATACACCGGCACAAAACAAAGATATAAGAACTCGATTTTATTATTTTCTATAAACTAGCTCGATAGGGCGATTTTTTCCATAAAGTCGATAATTACTTTGTCATAAAAATATATACACTTATTTTATATATATTTTCTTCAATTTATTGTTACAAATTCATGCAATTGAGGGTTACATTATATACGATGACAGCATGTTATTTCAGAAATTACACAAGGCGAAGTTAGGGACGCAACAGCATGAATTTTTATTTTATAAGTAATATTTTTTTTATAAATAATATTTTTAGTCTATGATGGATTGAAAGAAATATATACGACTCGCTCAATAACTATAAATATAGGAAAACGACCATAAAAATGTCTATCAATACTCATATGCTGAACATCTACTGACATCTAACGGTTCTAATTTGTATGAAAGCACAGGTTCCCCATTGCCAAATGTGATCCTGCGTCATTGCTGAGGAGATTCTTGAATGGAGCGATGATACGCGTGTCACCATGGTGCTGGTTCTGCGCGATTCGCTTGTCTAGAACGTGCTGGTAACACGATCTGGCATTTTAGTCAACGTATCCGGTCACAGATGACTACGAATCAGTTGACACTCCTCGGAAGTGGCAATATAGTGCCGGCATGGTGTCGCTACCATCTTGCCGTTTGTTATCTGGGATGCTTTTTAGTGCATTATTCGGAATTGAATTTGAACACATAGTTACTTAATCGCAAATTTGTATCTACTGTGACGTGGTGAAGTCACAAGGCTCGCTCACCCCCCCGCCCTGCTTCGGTTAGACTAGCTCGCAGATCACCGCCCATGCGAGAAGCGCGACACGGACCATCGCGATAGCTGTATTTGCGAGGAGCGTGAAATACACGATGGTAGAACCTCCCCCCCCCCCCCCCTCGTTCGTTTCTCACTCGCTGTTCTACGGATTAGACTGACGAGCTGATGGAAGAAGCGACCCATAAGACGCCTCTTCGGCGGATAATAAGACCGCAGGTTCGCGGAAGGGCTGTACGCCGAGGAAGCGTGACGGGCTCGACGGTGGAGGAGTCTGGAAGTGAGCAAGAAGAGACCCTGAAGCCCGAAGGATAGGATCCAGAGCTCTGCAACGATAAGACCGCTGCCATAGTCCATGGAGGCAAACAGGATGGTTCTCGGGTGTGAGAAGGACCTCTACCCCTCCCCATTAGAACTCTATTGCTTCGATACCTAGACATCTAGAAACGCTGTTCCCTAGCAACGAAGTGTTGCATTTACATTCTTTTGACGTGTAGACGAGAATACATGACACTTCGCAATGAATATTATATCTTATCATGAAAAATAGAAATGAGATGCGATATCGCGTTCTAAGAAGCATTAGAACTCTATTGCTTCGATAAGTAGACATCTGGAAACGTAATTTCCTAGAGAGGAAGTGTTGCATTTACATTCATTTGAAGTGTAAGCGAGGAATACATGACACTTTGCAATGAATATTATATCTTATCATGAAACATAGAAATGTGATGCTATATCACGATTTAAGAAGCATTAGAACTCTATTGCTTCGATACGTAGACATCTGGTAACGCTGTTTCCAAAAAGGGAAGTGTCGCATTTACATTCATTTGAAGTGTAGACGAGGAATACACAATACTTCGCAATGGATATTATATCTTATCATGTAACATAGAAGTGAGATGCGATATCGCGTTTTAAGAAGCACTAGAACCCTATTGCCTCGATGCGAAGATACCTGCAAACGCTATTTCCTAGCATGGAAGTCTCGCATTTACATTCTTTTGAAGAGAATTCGAGGTATACATGACACTTCGGAATGAATATTCTAACTTATCACGAATCATAGATATGAGATGCGATATCGCGATCTAAGAAGCATTAGAACTCTATTGCTACGATACGTAGGCATCTGCAAACGCTATTTCCTAGGAAGGAATTGTCGCATTTACATTCTTTTGAAGTGAATACGAGGTATACATGACACTTCGCAATGAATATTATATCTTATCACGAAACATGGAAATGAGATGCGATATCGCGATTTAAGTAGCATTAGAAACCAATTGCTACGATACGTAGACATCTGCAAACGCTATTTCCTAGCAGGCAGTAGTCGCATTTACATTCTTTTGAAGTGAATACGAGGTATACATGACACTTCGTAATGAGTATTATATCTTATCATGAAACATAGAAGAGAGATGCGATATCGCGTTTTAAGTAGCGTTAGAACTCTATTGCTACGATACGTAGACATCTGCAAACGCTACCTCCTAGGATGGAAACGTCGCATTTACATTCTTTTGATGTGAATACGAGGTATACCTGACACTTCGCAATGAATATTATATCTTATCACGAAACATAGAAATGAAATGCGATATCTCGTTTTAAGAAGCATTAGGACTCTATTGCTACGATACGTAGGCATCTGCAAACGCTATTTCCTAGCAAGGAATAGTCGCTTTTACATTCTTTTCAAGCGACTACGAGGTATACATGACACTTCGCAATGAAAATTATATCTTTTCACGAAACATATAAATGAGATGCGATATCGCGATTTAAGTAGCATTAGAATTTTATTGCTACGATATGTAGGCATCTGCAAACGCTATTTCCTAGCAAGGAAGTGTCGCATTTACATTCGTTTGGAGGGAATACGAGGTATACATGGCACTTCGCAATGAATATTATATCTTATCATGAAGCATAGAAATGAGATGCGATATCTCGTTTTGAGAAGCTTTAGAACTCCGTTGCTCCGATACGTAGTCATCTGCAAACGCTATATACTAGCAAGGAAGATTCGCATTTACATTCTTTTGAAGTGAATACGAGGTATACATGACACTTCGCAATGAATATTATATCTCATCATGAAACATACAAATGAGATGCGATATCTCGTTTTAACAAGCATTAGAAATCTATTGCTTCGATACGTAGTCATCTGCAAACGCTATTTCCTAGCAAGGAATTGTTGCATTTACATTCATTTGAACTGTGTGCGAGGTATACGTGACACATCGCAATGAATATTATATCTTATCATGAAACATAGAAATGATATGCGATATCGGGATTTAGGAAGCATTAGAACCCTACTGCTTCGATGCGGAGTCACCTGCAAACGCTATTTCCTAGCATGGATGTGTCGCATTTACATTCTTTTGAAGTGAATACGAGGTATACACGACACTTCGCAATGAATATTATAACTCATCGCGAAACACAGAAATGGGATTCGATATCGCGATTTACGAAGCATTAGAACTCTATTGCTTCGATCCGTAGAGATCTGCAAACGCTATTTCCTAGCAAGGAAGTGTCGCATTTACATTCTTTAGAAGTGAGTACGAGGAATACATGACACTTCCCAATGAATATAATATCTTATCATGAAACATAGAAATGAGATGCGATATCCCGTTTTAAGAAGCACTAGCACTCTATTGCTACGATACGTAGACATCTGCAAACGCTATTTCCTTGCAACGAAGTGTCGCATTTACATTCTTTTGAAGTGAATAGGAGGTATACATGACACTTCGCAATGAATATTATACCTTATCATGCAACATAGAAATGAGATGCGATATGACGATTTAGAAGCATTAGAACACTATTACTTCGTTACGTAGACATCTGTAAATGCTATTTCCTAGGAAGGAAGTGCCGCATTTTCATTCATTTGAAGTGTATGCGAGGTATACATGACACTTCGCAATGAACACTATATCTTATTGCGAAACATAGAAATGACATGCGACATCGCGATTTAAGAAACATTAGATCTCTATTGCAACGATACTTAGATATCTGCAAACGGCATTTCCTAGCATGAAGTGTCGCATTTACATTCTTTTGAAGTGAATACGAGGTATACATAACACTCCACAATGAATATTCTGTCTTATCATGAAACATAGAAGTGAGAAGCGATATCGCGATTTAAGATGTACCGGAACTATAATGCTTCGATACGTGGACATCTGCAAACGCTACTTCCTAGCAAGGAAGTGTCGCATTTACATTCTTTTGAAGTGAGTACGAGGTATACATCTCAATTCGCAATGAATTATATACCTTATCATGAAACATAGAAATGAGATGCGGTATATCTCATTTTATGAAGCATTAGAACACTATGTTTCGATACGTCGGCATCTGGACCAGCTATTTCCTAGCAAGGAAGTGTCGCACTTACATTCTTTTGAAGTGTTGACGACGAATACATAACACTGCACATTAAATATTATATCTTATCATGAAACATAGGAATGAGATGCGCTATCGCGTTTTGAGAAGCATTAGAACTCTATTGCTTCGATACGTAGACATGTGCAAACGCTATTTCCTGGCAAGGATTTGTCGCGTTTACATTCTTTTGAAGTGTATGCGAGGCGTACATAGCACTGCACAATGAATATTATATCTATCATGAAGCATAGAAATGGAGATACGATATGGCGATTAAGAAGCATTAGAACACTATTGCTTCGATACGCAGACATCGGCAAACGCTATTTCCTAGCGAGGTAGTGTCGCATTTACATTCATTTGAAGAGTAGACGAAATATACATAACACTGCACAATGAATATTATGGTCTTATCATAAAACATAGAAATGAGATGCGATATGGTGATTTATGAAGCATTAGAAGTCTATTGCTTCGATACGTATACATCTGCAAACGCTATTTCCTAGCAAGGAAGTGTCGCATTTACATTCTTTTGAGGTGAATACGAGGTATACATAACACGTCGCAATGAATATTATATCTCATCATGAAACATAGAAATGAGTTGCGATCTCGCGTTTTGAGAAGCATTAGAACTCTATTGCTTCGATACGTGGACATCAGCCAACGCTATGTCCTAGCAAGGAAGTGTCGCATTTACATTCTTTTGAAAGGAATACGAGGTATACATGACACTTCGCAATGAATATTATATCTTATCATGAAACTTAGAAATGAGATGCCATATGACGATTTAAGAAGCATTATAACACTATTGCTTCGATACGTAGATATCTGCAAACGCTATTTCCTAGCAAGGAAGTGTCGCATTTACATTCCTTTGAAATGAATACGAGGTAAGCATGACACTTCGCAATGAATGTTATATCTTATCACCAAACATAGAAATGAGATGCGATATCGCGATTTAAGAAGTATTAGAACACTATTTCTTCGATACGGAGACATCTGCAAACGCTATTTCCTAGCAAGGATGTGTCGCATTTACATTCATTTGATGTGTATTTTAGGTATACATGACACTTCGCAGTAAATATTATATATTATCATGAAACATAAAAATGAGATGCGATATGGCGATTTAAGAAGCATTAGAATTCTACTTCTTCGATACGTGGACATCTGCAAACGCTTTTTCCTAGCAAGAAAGTGTCGCATGTACATTCAATTGAAGTGTATGCGAGGTATACGTGACACTTCGCAGTGAATATTATATATTATCATGAATCATAGAAATGCGAAACGATATGGCGATTTCAGAAGCATTAGATCCCTATTGCTTCGATACGATGACATCTGCAAACGCTATTTCCTAGCATGGAACTGTCGCATTCACATTCATTTGAAGTGTATGCGAGGTATACATGACACTTCGCAATGAATATTATATATTATCATGAAACATAGATATGAGATGCGATATCGCGCATTAGCAAGCTATAGAAATCTATTGCTTCGATACGTAGACATCTGCAAACGCTATTTCCTAGCAAGGATGTGAGGCATTTACATTCTTTTGAAAGGAATGCGAGGTATACATGACACATCGCAATGAATATTATATATTGTCATGAAACATAGAAATGAGATGCGATATCGCGAATTAGAAGGTTTTAGAACTCTATTGCTTCGATTCGTAGGCATCTGCAAACGCTACTTCCTAGCAAGGACGTGTCGCACTTACATTCTTTTGAAACGAATTCGAGGTATACATAACATTACACAATGAATATTATATCTTATTATGAAACATAGGAATGAAATACGACATCCCGTTTTAAGAATCATTAGTACTCTATTGCTGTGATACGTAGACATCTGCAAACAATATTTCCCAGCAAGGAAGTGTCGCGTTTACATTCTTTTGAAGTGAATACGAGGTATTCATAACACTGCACAATGAATATTATATTTTATCATGAAACATAGAAATGAGATGCGATATCGCGATATAAGAAGCATTAGAACTCTATTGCTTCGATACGTAGACATCTGCAAATGCTATTGCCTAGCAAGGAAGTGTCGCATTTACATTCTATTGAAGTGAATACGAAATATTCATAACACTGCACAATGATTATTATATCATATCGTGAAACATAAAAATGAGATGCGATATCGCGATTTAAGAAGCTTTGGAACTCTATTGCTTCAATACGTAGATATCTGCAAACACTATTTCCTAGCAAGGAACTGTCGCATTCACATTCTTTTGAAAGGAATACGAGGTATACATGACACTTCGCAATGAATATTATATCTTATCATGAAACGTAGAAATGAAATGCGATATGGCGATCTAAGAAGCATTAGAACTCTATTGGTGCGATACGTAGACATCTGCAAACGATACTTCCTAGCAAGGAAGTGTCGCATGTACATACATTTTAAGTGTATGCGAGGTATACATGACCCATTGCAATGAATATTATATATTGTCATGAAACATAGAAATGAGATGCGATATCGCGATTTAAGAAGCATTAGAACTCTATTGCTTCGGTACGTAGACATCTGCAAACGCTATTTCCTAGCATGGAAGGGTCGCATTTACATTCTTATGAAGTGAATACGAGGTATACATAACACTCCATAATGAATATAATATCTTATAATGAAACATAGCAGTGAGATGCGACATCTCCTTTAAGAAGCATTAGAACTCTATTGCTACGATACGTAGACATCTGCAAACGCTATTTCCTAGCATGGAAGTGTCGCATTTACATTCTTGGGATGTGAGTACGAGGTATGCATGACACTTCGCAATGAATATTATACCTTATCACTAAACATGGAAGCGAGATGCGATATCGCATTTAAAGAAGCATTAGAACTCTATAGCTACGATGCGTTGACATCTGCAAATGCTATTTCCTAGCATGGAAGTGTCGCATCCACATTCTTGTGATGTGAGTACGAGGTGTACATGACACTTCGCAATGAATATTATATCTTATCATGAAACATAGAAGTGAGATGCGATATGGCGTTTTAAAAAGCATTAGAACTCTATTGCTACGATACGTGGACATCTGCAAACGCTATTTCCTAGCAAGGAAGTGTCGCATTTACATTCCATTGAAGTGAATACGAGGTATGCATGAAACTTCGCAATCGATATTATATCTTATCATGAAACATAGAAATGAAATGCGACATCTCGTTTTAAGAAGCATTAGAACTCTCTTGCTACGATACGTAGACATCTGCGAACGCTATTTCCTAGCACGGAAGTGTCGCATTTACATTCCATTGAAGTGAATACGAGGTATGCATGAAACTTCGCTATCGATATTATATCTTATCATGAAACATAGAAATGAGATGCGACATCTCGTTTTGAGAAGTATTGGAACTCTATTCTTTCGATACGTGGTCTGGAAACGCTATTTCCTAGCACGGAAGTTTCGTATTGACATTCTTTTGAAGTGAATATGAGGTATACATGACACTCCATAATGAATATTATATCTTATCAGGAAACATAGCAGTGAGATACGATATCGCGTTTTAAGAAGCATTAGAACTCTATTCTTCCGATACGTTGTCATCTGGAAACGCTATTTCCTAGCAAGGAAGTGTCGCATTTACATTCCTTTGAAGTGAATACGAGGTGTACATGACACTTCGCAAAGAATATTATATCTTATCATGAAACATGGAAGTGAGATGCGATATCGCGTTCTAAGAAGCATTAGAACTCTATTGCTACGATACGTAAACATCTGCAAAGGCTATTTCCTAGCATGGAAGGGTCGCATTTACATTCTTTTGAAGTGAGTACGAGGTATACATAACATTCCACAATGAATATTATATCCTATTACGAAACATAGAAATGAAATACGACTTCTCGTTCTAAGAAGCATTAGAACTCTATTGCTACGATACGTGGACATCTGCAAACGCTATTTCCTAGCATGCAAGTATCGCATTTACATTCTTATGAAGTGAATACGAGGTATACATGACACTTCGCAATGAATATTATATCTTATCATGAAACATAGAGGTGAGATGCGATATCGCGTTTTAAGAAGCATTAGAACTCTATTTTTACGGTACGTAGACATCTGCAAACAATATTTCCTAGCATGGAAGTGTCGCATTTACATTCTTGTGTAGTGAAATCGAGGTATACATGACACTTCGCAATGAATATTATATCTTTTCATGAAACATAGAAATGCGATGCGACATCACGTTTTAAGATGTATTAGAACTCTATTATTTCCATACGCAGTCGTCTGGAAACGCTATTTCCTAGCAAGGAAGTGTCGCACTTACATCCTTTTGAAGTGAATACGAAGTATACATAACACTTCGCACTGAATATTATATCTTATCATGAAACATAGAAATGAGATGCGGCATCTCGTTTTAAGAAGCATTAGAACACTATTGCTACGACACGTAGACATCTGCAAACGCTATTTCCTAGCATGGAAGTGTCATATTTACATTCTTTTGAAGTGAATACGAGGTATACATGACACTTCGCAATGAATATTATATCTTGTCGTGAAACATAGAAGTGAGATCCGATATCGCGTTCTAAGAAGCATTAGAACACTATTGCTACGATACGTAGACATCTGCAAACGCTATTTCCTAGCATGGAAGTGTCTTATTTGCGTTCTTTTGAAGTGAATACGAGGTATACATGACACTTCGCAATGAATATTATATCTTATCGTGAAACATAGAAGTGAGATACGATATGGCATATTAAGAATCATTAGAACTCTATTGTTTCGACACGTAGTCATCTGGAAACGCTATTTCCTAGCAAGGAAGTGTCGCATTTACATCCTTTTGAAGTGAATACGAGGTATACATGACACTTCGCAATGAATATTACATCTGAACATGAAACATAGAAATGAGATGCGACATCTCGTTTTAAGAAGCATTAGAACTCTATTGCTAGGATACGTAGACATCTGCAAACGCTATTTCCTAGCATGCAAGTGTCGCATTTACATTCTTTTGAAGTGAATACGACGTATACATGACTCTTCGCAATGAATATTATATCTTATCGTGAAACATAGAAGTGAGATGCGATATCGCATTTAAAGAAGCATTAGAACTCTATAGCTACGATGGGTTGACATCTGCAAATGCTATTTCCTAGCATGGAAGTGTCGCATCTACATTCTTGTGATGTGAGTACGAGGTATACATGACACTCCACAATGAATATTATACCTTATCATGAAACATAGAAATGAGATGCGACATCTCGTTTTAAGAAGTATTAGAACTCTATTCTTTCGATACGTGGTCATTTGGAAACGCTATTTCCTAGCAAGGAAGTGTCGCATTTACATTCTTTTGAAGCGAATACGAGGTATACATGACACTTCGCAATGAATATTATATCTTATCGTGAAACATAGGAGTGAAATGCGATATCGCGTTCTAAGAAGCATTAGAACTCTATTGCTACGATACGTAGACATCTGCAAACGCTATTTCCTAGCATGGAAGGGTCGCATTTACATTCATTTGAAGTGAATACGAGGTATACATAACACTCCACAATGAATATTATATCTTATCACGGAACATAGAAATGTAATGAGGCATCTTGTTTTAAGAAGCATTAGGACTCTATTGCTACGATACGTAGACATCTGCAAACGCTATTTCCTAGCATGGAAGTGTCATATTTACATTCTTTTGAAGTGAATACGAGGTATACATGACACTTCGCAATGAATATTATATGTTATCGTGAAACATAGAAGTGAGATGCGATATCGCGTTCTAAGAAGCATTAGAACTCTATTGCTACGATACGTAGACATCTGCAAACGCTATTTCCTAGCATGGAAGTGTCGCATCTACATTCTCTTGAGAGGAATACTGTGTATACATGATACTTCGCAATGAATATTATATCTTATGATGAAACATAGAAATGAGATGCGATATGGCGATTCAAGAAGCATTAGAACTCTGTTTCTTCGATACGTAGATATCTGCAAACCTTATTTCCTCGCAAGGAAGTGTCGCATTTACATTCTTTTGAAGTGAATTCGAGGTGTCACGTCCGGCGGAACTATTTTCCGTTGCTCCGGAGGCTTTACGACCCGAGCCTATTTTTCGGTAATTCGGTCCGCGGGAACGCGTTAAGACCGGGTCCGACAATTTCGGCTGGCGCGACACTAGCGAAAACACTTGCGATAATAAGGGAATGACCCTACCTTTCGATGACTTCTCTCTCGATTTGTACGTAGAAACGGCGTGGAGGATCGTTCTCTGGGATCGTAGCGGATTTCGTTCTGTTGGCTGCTACAGAAATCTCGATCAGTCGCCAGCGAAGACGAGGACGGCGGTCGGAATTCAGCGATGATGCTGAATGTGGCAGAATCGGCGTGATGCGTCGTGGTGTCTGGATTGGAGGCGTCGACGGTCGCTTCGAAAAGCGGCGTCTGGACTGGTGCGAAGGCAGGTCGCTGGTATACGACGACTCTCGGAACACCCTCCAAATATTCACGCACAAGTGATCGTATGAAATTCTTCCTACTCGCACGTCGCGTTCTTCGCAAACCGGAAGCACGATTCATTCACCAGGTTTTTCTGTACTTTCGACTAAGATCTGAAGGATAAGCGGCGGTCTCAACGTCACAAAGCCGATTTCTATACACCCTCAAATTGATGAAGAGCAACCCCAGTTGTATGGAAGAACCCGTGAAGAATTCGTAGTTAAATGTAATGTTAAAAGTAGAAATAGTATTGTTAACACTTGATAAGATTAATGGATGTGGAAATAGTAGACTTGGTAAAAGAACTTGTACTTGGATATAGTAAAAGTAAAAATAAAATATATTCTAGGTTTAAAGTATACATGAACTGGACCTCCTCGGTTCGCGGGGCGCTACGGTCGCGGAGGCTCGCGGTAGGCAGATCGAGGTCTCGCGAGTGGGGGACTCGCGTCTCGAGGCGGAGAGCGCGCGGTCCAGCGAGTGGGGACTCGCGGCTCGTGGTGGGGCTAGCGGCGCATGCCGCTGGCCGGACGCATCTTACTTAGTGTAACTTAGATCTAGGAATTCTTATATATGCGTCATGATATGGTATGTATGTCCTAGCTTAGAAGTAATATATAGGTTCTAGCAGATCCTGTTCCCGGAATTGGAAAAGACCCCATTCAGGTGATGGGCTGCGGCTATGTCTTCCTGCAGGACGGAATCCTCGGTGCGAGGGAGATAGGGCTGCCCGTCCTTGGTGCGGGCGAGACAGGTATACTCGGTGGTGCGAGTGAGACACTGGTGCCCGGTACGAGCGAAACAGGTATACTCGGCGGTGCGAGTGAGGCAGCGGAACTCGGTGTGAGTGAGCACGTGCAGGTATGCGCGCGCGAACTCTTCCAGTTGCTGGTTCTGCAGGCGAGTTTGGCTGGTTGCATGCGTCCAGGGGTTGATGCTGTGGGGTGCGAGGTGGTTCCTTTCTAGGAAATTACGTTCCCAGATATCTCTGTATCGAAGCTATAGAGTACTAATGCCCCTTAAAACGCCATATCGCATCTCATTTCTATGTTTCGTGATAAGATATAATATTCATTGTTGAGTGTTATCTATACCTCGCATTCACTTCAAATGAATGTAAATGCGACACTTCCTTGCTAGGAAATAGCGTCTGTAGATGTATAGTCTATGTATCGTAGAAATAGAGTTCTAAAGCTTCTTAAAACGCGATATCGCATCTCATTTCTATGATTCATGATAAGATATAATATTCATTGCGAAGTGTCATGTATACCTCGTATTCACTTTAAAGAATGTAAATGCGACTCTCCCTTGCTAGGAAGTAGCATTTGCAGATGTCTACGTATCGTAGAAATAGAGTTCTAATGCTCCTTAAAACGCAATATCGCATCTCACTGCTATTTTTCATGATAAGATATAATATTCAATGGGAAGTATCATGTATACATCGCGTACACTTCAAATGAATGTAAATGCGACACTTCCTTGTTAGGAAATACGGTTTTCAGATGTCTACGTCCGTAGCGATAGTGTTCTAATGCTTCTCAAAGCGCGATATCGCATCTCAATTCCATGTTTCATGATAGGATATAATTTTCATTGTCCAGTGTTATGTATATCTCGTCTATACTTCAAATGAATGTAAATGCAACACTTCCGTGCTAGGAAGTAGCGTTTGCAGTTGTCTACGTATCGTGGCATTAGAGTTCTAATGCTTTTTAGAACGCGATATCGCATCTCACTTCTATGTTTCATGATAAGATATAACATTCATTGCGAAGTGTCATGTATACCTCGTATTGACTTCAAATGAATGTAAATGCGACACTTCCTGGCTAGGAAATATTGTTTGCAGATGTCTATGTATCGTAGCAATAGAGTTCTAATGCTTCTTAAAATGAGAAGTCGTATTTCATTTCTATGTTTCGTAATGAGATATAATATTCATTGTGGAATGTTATGTATACCTCGTATTCACTTCAAAAGAATGTAAATGCGACACTTCCTTGCTAGGAAATAGCGTTTCCAGATGACAACGTATCGGAAGAATAGAGTTCTAATGCTTCTTAAAACGCGATATCGTATCTCACTGCTATGTTTCCTGATAAGATATAATATTCATTATGGAGTGTCATGTATACCTCATATTCACTTCAAAAGAATGTCAATACGAAACTTCCGTGCTAGGAAATATCCTTTGCAGATGTCTACGTATCGTAGAAATAGAGTTCTAATGCTCCTTAAAACGCAATATCGCATCTCACTGCTATTTTTCATGATAAGATATAATATTCATTATGGAGTGTCATGTATACCTCGTATTCACTTCAAAAGAATGTAAATGCGACACTTCCTTGCTAGGAAATAGCGTTTCCAGATGACAACGTATCGAAAGAATAGAGTTGTAATGCTTCTTAAAACGCGATATCGTATCTCACTGCTATGTTTCATGATTAGATATAATATTCATTATGGAGTGTCATGTATACCTCATATTCACTTCAAAAGAATGTCAATACGAAACTTCCGTGCTAGGAAATATCCTTTGCAGATGTCTACGTATCGTAGAAATAGAGTTCTAATGCTCCTTAAAACGCAATATCGCATCTCACTGCTACTTTTCATGATAGGATATAACATTCATTATGGAGTGTCATGTATACCTCGTATTCACTTCAAAAGAATGTAAATGCGACACTTCCTTGCTAGGAACTAGCGTTTCCAGATGACCACGTATAGAAAGAATAGAGTTCTAATACTTCTTAAAACGAGATGTCGCATCTCATTTCTATGTTTCACGATAAGATATAGTATCCATTGCGAAGTGTCATGTATACCTCATATCCTCTTCAATGGAATGTAAATGCGACATTTCCTTTCTAGGAAATTGAGTTTGCAGATGTCTACGTATCGTAGCAATAGAGCTCTAATGCTTCTTAAAACGCGATATCGCATCTAACTTCTATGTTTCATGATAAGATATAATATTCATTGCGAAGTGTCTTGTATACCTCGTATTCACTTCTAAAGAATGTAAATGCGACACTTGCATGCTAGGAAATAGCGTTTGCAGATGTCTACGTATCGTAGCAATAGAGTTCTAATGCTTCTCAAAACGCGATATAGCACCTCATTCCTATGTTTCATGATAAGATATAATATTCATTGCGAAGTGTCATGTATACCTCCTATTCACTTCAAAAGAATGTAAATGCGACACTTGCATGCTAGGAAATAGCGTTTGCAGATGTCTACGTATCGTAGCAATAGAGTTCTAATGCTTCTTAAAACGCGATATCGCATCTCACTTCTATGTTTCATAATAAGATGTAATATTCATTGCGAAGTGTCATGTATACCTCGTATTCACTTCAAAAGAATTTAAATGCGACACTTGCATGCTAGGAAATAGCGTTTCCAGATGACTACGTGTCGAAACAATAGATTTCTAATTATTCGCAAAACGCGATATCGCATCTCACATCTATGTTTCATGATAAGATATAATATTCATTGCGATGTGTCATGTATACCTCGTATTCACTTCAAAAGAATGTAAATGCGACACTTCCTTGCTAGGAAATAGCGTTTCCAGATGACAACGTATCGAAAGAATAGAGTTCTAATGCTTCTTAAAACGCGATATCGTATCTCACTGCTATGTTTCATGATAAGATGTAATATTCATTATCGAGTGTCATGTATACCTCATATTCACTTCAAAAGAATGTCAATACGAAACTTCCGTGCTAGGAAATATCCTTTGCAGATGTCTACGTATCGTAGAAATAGAGTTCTAATGCTCCTTAAAACGCAATATCGCATCTCACTGCTATTTTTCATGATAAGATATAATATTCATTATGGAGTGTCATGTATACCTCGTATTCACTTCAAAAGAATGTAAATGCGACACATCCTTGCTAGGCAATAGCGTTTCCAGATGACCACGTATAGAAAGAATAGAGTTCTAATACTTCTTAAAACGAGATGTCGCATCTCATTTCTATGTTTCACGATAAGATATAGTATCCATTGCGAAGTGTCATGTATACCTCATATCCACTTCAATGGAATGTAAATGCGACATTTCCTTTCTAGGAAATAGAGTTTGCAGATATCTACGTATCGTAGCAATAGAGTTCTAGCGTTTCTTAAATCGCGATATCGCATCTCACTTCTATGTTTCATGATAAGATATAATATTCATTGCGAAGTGTCATGTATACCTCGTATTCACTTCAAGAGAATGTAAATGCGACACTTCCTTGCTAGGAAATAGCGTTTCCAGATATCTAGGTATCGAAGCAATAGAGTTCTAATGCTTCTTAGAACGCTATATCGCATCTCATTCCTATGTTTCATGATAAGATATAATATTCATTGGGAAGTGTCATGTATACCTCGTATTCACTTCAAAAGAATGTAAATGCGACACTTCCTTGCTAGGAAATAGCGTTTCCAGATGACTACGTGTCGAAACAATAGATCTCTAATTATTCGCAAAACGCGATATCGCATCTCACATCTATGTTTCATGATAAGATATAATATTCATTGCGATGTGTCATGTATACCTCGTATTCACTTCAAAAGAATGTAAATGCGACACTTCCTTGCTAGGAAATAGCGTTTCCAGATGACAACGTATCGAAAGAATAGATTTCTAATACTTCTTAAAACGAGATGTCGCATCTCATTTCTATGTTTCATGATAAGATATAATATCGATTGCGAAGTTTCATGCATACATCGTATTCACTTCAATGGAATGTAAATGCGACACTTCCTTGCTAGGAAATAGCGTTTCCAGATGACAACGTATCGAAAGGATAGAGTTCTAATGCTTCTTAAAACGCGATATCGTATCTCTCTGCTATGTTTCATGATAGGATATAATATTCATTATGGAGTGTCATGTATACCTCATATTCACTTCAAAAGAATGTCAATACGAATCTTCCGTGCTAGGAAATATCCTTTGCAGATGTCTACGTATCGTAGAAATAGAGTTCTAATGCTCCTTAAAACGCAATATCGCATCTCACTGCTATTTTTCATGATAAGATATAATATTCATTATGGAGTGTCATGTATACCTCGTATTCGCATCAAAAGAATGTAAATGCGACACTTCCTTGCTAGGAAATAGCGTTTCCAGATGACCACGTATAGAAAGAATAGAGTTCTAATACTTCTTAAAACGAGATGTCGCATCTCATTTCTATGTTTCACGATAAGATATAGTATCCATTGCGAAGTGTCATGTATACCTCATATCCTCTTCAATGGAATGTAAATGCGACATTTCCTTTCTAGGAAATTGAGTTTGCAGATGTCTACGTATCGTAGCAATAGAGCTCTAATGCTTCTTAAAACGCGATATCGCATCTAACTTCTATGTTTCATGATAAGATATAATATTCATTGCGAAGTGTCTTGTATACCTCGTATTCACTTCTAAAGAATGTAAATGCGACACTTGCATGCTAGGAAATAGCGTTTGCAGATGTCTACGTATCGTAGCAATAGAGTTCTAATGCTTCTCAAAACGCGATATAGCACCTCATTCCTATGTTTCATGATAAGAGATAATATTCATTGCGAAGCGTCATGTATACCTCGTATTCACTTCAAAAGAATGTAAATGCGACACTTGCATGCTAGGAAATAGCGTTTGCAGATGTCTACGTATCGTAGCAATAGAGTTCTAATGTTTCTTAAAACGCGATATCGCATCTCACTTCTATGTTTCATAATAAGATGTAATATTCATTGCGAAGTGTCATGTATACCTCGTATTCACTTCAACAGAATTTAAATGCGACACTTGCATGCTAGGAAATAGCGTTTCCAGATGACTACGTGTCGAAACAATAGATTTCTAATTATTCGCAAAACGCGATATCGCATCTCACATCTATGTTTCATGATAAGATATAATATTCATTGCGATGTGTCATGTATACCTCGTATTCACTTCAAAAGAATGTAAATGCGACACTTCCTTGCTAGGAAATAGCGTTTCCAGATGACAACGTATCGAAAGAATAGAGTTCTAATGCTTCTTAAAACGCGATATCGTATCTCACTGCTATGTTTCATGATAAGATATAATATTCATTATGGAGTGTCATGTATACCTCATATTCACTTCAAAAGAATGTCAATACGAAACTTCCGTGCTAGGAAATATCCTTTGCAGATGTCTACGTATCGTAGAAATAGAGTTCTAATGCTCCTTAAAACGCAATATCGCATCTCACTGCTATTTTTCATGATAAGATATAATATTCATTATGGAGTGTCATGTATACCTCGTATTCACTTCAAAAGAATGTAAATGCGACACTTCCTTGCTAGGAAATAGCGTTTCCAGATGACTACGTGTCGAAACAATAGATCTCTAATTATTCGCAAAACGCGATATCGCATCTCACATCTATGTTTCATGATAAGATATAATATTCATTGCGATGTGTCATGTATACCTCGTATTCACTTCAAAAGAATGTAAATGCGACACTTCCTTGCTAGGAAATAGCGTTTCCAGATGACAACGTATCGAAAGAATAGATTTCTAATACTTCTTAAAACGAGATGTCGCATCTCATTTCTATGTTTCATGATAAGATATAATATCGATTGCGAAGTTTCATGCATACATCGTATTCACTTCAATGGAATGTAAATGCGACACTTCCTTGCTAGGAAATAGCGTTTCCAGATGACAACGTATCGAAAGAATAGAGTTCTAATGCTTCTTAAAACGCGATATCGTATCTCACTGCTATGTTTCATGATAAGATATAATATTCATTATGGAGTGTCATGTATACCTCATATTCACTTCAAAAGAATGTCAATACGAAACTTCCGTGCTAGGAAATATCCTTTGCAGATGTCTACGTATCGTAGAAATAGAGTTCTAACGCTCCTTAAAACGCAATATCGCATCTCACTGCTATTTTTCATGATAAGATATAATATTCATTATGGAGTGTCATGTATACCTCGTATTCACTTCAAAAGGATGTAAATGCGACACTTCCTTGCTAGGAAATAGCGTTTCCAGATGACCACGTATAGAAAGAATAGAGTTCTAATACTTCTTAAAACGAGATGTCGCATCTCATTTCTATGTTTCACGATAAGATATAGTATCCATTGCGAAATGTCATGTATACCTCATATCCACTTCAATGGAATGTAAATGCGACATTTCCTTTCTAGGAAATAGAGTTTGCAGATGTCTACGTATCGTAGCAATAGAGCTCTAATGCTTCTTAAAACGCGATATCGTATCTAACTTCTATGTTTCATGATAAGATATAATATTCATTGCGAAGTGTCTTGTATACCTCGTATTCACTTCTAAAGAATGTAAATGCGACACTTGCATGCTAGGAAATAGCGTTTGCAGATGTCTACGTATCGTAGCAATAGAGTTCTAATGCTTCTCAAAACGCGATATAGCACCTCATTCCTATGTTTCATGATAAGATATAATATTCATTGCGAAGTGTCATGTATACCTCGTATTCACTTCAAAAGTATGTAATTGCGACACTTCCCTGCTAGGAAGTAGAGTTTGCAGATGTCTACGTATCGAAGGAATAGGGTTCTAATGCTTCTCAAAACGCGATGTCGCATCTCATTTCTATATTTCATGATCAAATATAATATTCATTGCGAAGTGTCATGTGTACCTCGTATTCACTTCAAAAGAATGTAAGTGCGACACTTGCATGCTAGGAAATAGCGTTTGAAGATGTCTACGTATCGTAGGAATAGAGTTCTAATGCTTTTTAGAACGCGATATCGCATCTCACTTCTATGTTTCATGATAAGATATAATATTCATTGCGAAGTGTCATGTATACCTCGTATTGACTTCAAATGAATGTAAATGCGACACTTCCTGGCTAGGAAATATTGTTTGCAGATGTCTATGTATCGTAGCAATAGAGTTCCAATGCTTCTTAAAATGAGAAGTCGTATTTCATTTCTATGTTTGGTAATAAGACATAATATTCATTGTGGAATGTTATGTATACCTCGTATTCACTTCAAAAGAATGTAAATGCGACACTTCCTTGCTAGGGAATAACATTTGCAGATGTCTACGCATCGTAGGAATAGAGTTCTAATGCTTCGTAGAACATGATATCGCATCTCACTTCTATGTTTCATGATAAGATATAATATTCATTGCGAAGCGTCATGTATACCTCGTATTCACTTCAAAAGAATGTAAATGCGACACTTCCTTGCTAGGAAATAGCGTTTCCAGATGACAACGTATCGGAAGAATAGAGTTCTAATGCTTCTTAAACCGCGATATCGTATCTCACTGCTATGTTTCCTGATAAGATATAATATTCATTATGGAATGTCATGTATACCTCATATTCACTTCAAAAGAATGTCAATACGAAACTTCCGTGCTAGGAAATATCCTTTGCAGATGTCTACGTATCGTAGAAATAGAGTTCTAATGCTCCTTAAAACGCAATATCGCATCTCACTGCTATTTTTCATGATAAGATATAATATTCATTATGGAGTGTCATGTATACCTCGTATTCACTTCAAAAGAATGTAAATGCGACACTTCCTTCCTAGGAAATAGCGTTTCCAGATGACAACGTATCGAAAGAATAGAGTTCTAATGCTTCTTAAAACGCGATATCGTATCTCACTGCTATGTTTCATGATAAGATATAATATTCATTATGGAGTGTCATGTATACCTCATATTCACTTCAAAAGAATGTCAATACGAAACTTCCGTGCTAGGAAATATCCTTTGCAGATGTCTACGTATCGTAGAAATAGAGTTCTAATGCTCCTTAAAACGCAATATCGCATCTCACTGCTATTTTTCATGATAAGGTATAATATTCATTATGGAGTGTCATGTATACCTCGTATTCACTTCAAAAGAATGTAAATGCGACACTTCCTTGCTAGGAAATAGCGTTTCCAGATGACCACGTATAGAAAGAATAGAGTTCTAATACTTCTTAAAACGAGATGTCGCATCTCATTTCTATGTTTCACGATAAGATATAGTATCCATTGCGAAGTGTCATGTATACCTCATATCCACTTCAATGGAATGTAAATGCGACATTTCCTTTCTAGGAAATAGAGTTTGCAGATGTCTACGTATCGTAGCAATAGAGTTCTAGCGTTTCTTAAATCGCGATATCGCATCTCACTTCTATGTTTCATGATAAGATATAATATTCATTGCGAAGTGTCATGTATACCTCGTATTCACTTCAAGAGAATGTAAATGCGACACTTCCTTGCTAGGAAATAGCGTTTCCAGATATCTAGGTATCGAAGCAATAGAGTTCTAATGCTTCTTAGAACGCTATATCGCATCTCATTTCTATGTTTCGTGATAAGATATAATATTCATTGGGAAGTGTCATGTATACCTCGTATTCACTTCAAAAGAATGTAAATGCGACACTTCCTTGCTAGGAAATAGCGTTTCCAGATGACTACGTGTCGAAACAATAGATCTCTAATTATTCGCAAAACGCGATATCGCATCTCACATCTATGTTTCATGATAAGATATAATATTCATTGCGATGTGTCATGTATACCTCGTATTCACTTCAGAAGAATGTAAATGCGACACTTCCTTGCTAGGAAATAGCGTTTCCAGATGACAACGTATCGAAAGAATAGATTTCTAATACTTCTTAAAACGAGATGTCGCATCTCATTTCTATGTTTCATGATAAGATATAATATCGATTGCGAAGTTTCATGCATACATCGTATTCACTTCAATGGAATGTAAATGCGACACTTCCTTGCTAGGAAATAGCGTTTCCAGATGACAACGTATCGAAAGAATAGAGTTCTAATGCTTCTTAAAACGCGATATCGTATCTCTCTGCTATGTTTCATGATAAGATATAATATTCATTATGGACTGTCATGTATACCTCATATTCACTTCAAAAGAATGTCAATACGAATCTTCCGTGCTAGGAAATATCCTTTGCAGATGTCTACGTATCGTAGAAATAGAGTTCTAATGCTCCTTAAAACGCAATATCGCATCTCACTGCTATTTTTCATGATAAGATATAATATTCATTATGGAGTGTCATGTATACCTCGTATTCACTTCAAAAGAATGTAAATGCGACACTTCCTTGCTAGGAAATAGCGTTTCCAGATGACCACGTATAGAAAGAATAGAGTTCTAATACTTCTTAAAACGAGATGTCGCATCTCATTTCTATGTTTCACGATAAGATATAGTATCCATTGCGAAGTGTCATGTATACCTCATATCCTCTTCAATGGAATGTAAATGCGACATTTCCTTTCTAGGAAATAGAGTTTGCAGATGTCTACGTATCGTAGCAATAGAGCTCTAATGCTTCTTAAAACGCGATATCGCATCTAACTTCTATGTTTCATGATAAGATATAATATTCATTGCGAAGTGTCTTGTATACCTCGTATTCACTTCTACAGAATGTAAATGCGACACTTGCATGCTAGGAAATAGCGTTTGCAGATGTCTACGTATCGTAGCAATAGAGTTCTAATGCTTCTCGAAACGCGATATAGCACCTCATTCCTATGTTTCATGATAAGAGATAATATTCATTGCGAAGTGTCATGTATACCTCGTATACACTTCAAAAGAATGTAAATGCGACACTTGCATGCTAGGAAATAGCGTTTGCAGATGTCTACGTATCGTAGCAATAGAGTTCTAATGTTTCTTAAAACGCGATATCGCATCTCACTTCCATGTTTCATAATAAGGTGTAATATTCATTGCGAAGTGTCATGTATACCTCGTATTCACTTCAAATGAATGTAAATGCGACACTTCCTGGCTAGGAAATATTGTTTGCAGATGTCTATGTATCGTAGCAAGAGAGTTCTAATGCTTCTTAAAACGAGATGTCGCATTTCATTTCTATGTTTCATGATAAGATATAATATCGATTGCGAAGTTTCATGCATACCTCGTATTCACTTCAATGGAATGTAAATGCGACACTTCCTTGCTAGGAAATAGCGTTTGCACATGTCTACGTATCGTAGCAATAGAGTTCTAATGCTTCTTAAAACGCGATATCGCATCTCACTTCTATGCTTCATGATAAGATATAATATTCATTATGAAGTGTCATGTATACTTCGTATTCACTTCAAAAGAATGTAATTGCGACACTTCCCTGCTAGGAAGTAGAGTTTGCAGATGTCTACATATCGAAGCAATAGGGTTCTAATGCTTCTCAAAACGCGATGTCGCATCTCATTTCTATGTTTCATGACAAGATATAATATTCATTGCGAAGTGTCATGTATACCTAGTATTCACTTCAAAAGAATGTAAATGCTACACTTCCAGGCTAGGAAATAGCCTTTGCAGATGTCTACGTATCGTAGCAATAGAGTTCTAGCGCTTCTTAAATCGCGATATCGCATCTCACTTCTATGTTTCATGATAAGATATAATATTCATTGCGAAGTGTCATGTATACCTCGTATTCACTTCAATTGAATGTAAATGCGACACTTCCTTGCTAGGAAATATTGTTTGCAGATGTCTACGTATCCTAGCAATATAGTTCTAATGCTTCTTAAAACGAGATGTCGCATTTCATTTCTATGTTTCATGATAAGATATAATATCGATTGCGAAGTTTCATGCATACCTCGTATTCACATCAATGGAATGTAAATGCGACACTTCCTTGCTAGGAAATAGCGTTTGCAGATGTCTACGTATCGTAGCAATAGAGTTCTAGCGCTTCTTAAATCGCGATATCGCATCTCACTTCTATGTTTCATGATAAGATATAATATTCATTGCGAAGTGTCATGTATACCTCGTATTCACTTCAATTGAATGTAAATGCGACACTTCCTTGCTAGGAAATAGCGTTTCCAGATGACAACGTATCGAAAGAATAGAGTTCTAATGCTTCTTAAAACGCGATATCGTATCTCACTGCTATGTTTCATGATAAGATATAATATTCATTATGGAGTGTCATGTATACCTCATATTCACTTCAAAAGAATGTCAATACGAAACTTCCGTGCTAGGAAATATCCTTTACAGATGTCTACGTATCGTAGAAATAGAGTTCTAATGCTCCTTAAAACGCAATATCGCATCTCACTGCTATTTTTCATGATAAGATATAATATTCATTATGGAGTGTCATGTATACCTCGTATTCACTTCAAAAGAATGTAAATGCGACACTTCCTTGCTAGGAAATAGCGTTTCCAGATGACCACGTATAGAAAGAATAGAGTTCTAATACTTCTTAAAACGAGATGTCGCATCTCATTTCTATGTTTCACGATAAGATATAGTATCCATTGCGAAGTGTCATGTATACCTCATATCCACTTCAATGGAATGTAAATGCGACACTTCCTTTCTAGGAAATAGAGTTTGCAGATGTCTACGTATCGTAGCAATAGAGCTCTAATGCTTCTTAAAACGTGATATCGCATCTAACTTCTATGTTTCATGATAAGATATAATATTCATTGCGAAGTGTCTTGTATACCTCGTATTCACTTCTAAAGAATGTAAATGCGACACTTGCATGCTAGGAAATAGCGTTCGCAGATGTCTACGTATCGTAGCAAGAGAGTTCTAATGCTTCTTAAAATGAGAAGTCGTATTTCATTTCTATGTTTCGTAATAAGATATAATATTCATTGTGGAATGTTATGTATACCTCGTATTCACTTCAAAAGAATGTAAATGCGACACTTCCTTGCTAGGGAATAACATTTGCAGATGTCTACGCATCGTAGGAATAGAGTTCTAATGCTTCGTAGAACGCGATATCGCATCTCACTTCTATGTTTCATGATAAGATATAATATTCATTGCGAAGTGTCATGTATACCTCGTATTAACTTCAAAAGAATGTAAATGCGACACTTCCTTGCTAGGAAATAGCGTTTCCAGATGACAACGTATCGGAAGAATAGAGTTCTAATGCTTCTTAAAACGCGATATCGTATCTCACTGCTATGTTTCCTGATAAGATATAATATTCATTATGGAGTGTCATGTATACCTCATATTCACTTCAAAAGAATGTCAATACGAAACTTCCGTGCTAGGAAATAGCGTTTCCAGACCACGTATCGAAAGAATAGGGTTCCAATACTTCTTAAAACGAGATGTCGCATCTCATTTCTATGTTTCATGATAAGATATAATATCGATAGCGAAGTTTCATGCATACCTCGTATTCACTTCAATGGAATGTAAATGCGACACTTCCATGCTAGGAAATAGCGTTCGCAGATGTCTACGTATCGTAGCAAGAGAGTTCTAATGCTTCTTAAAACGAGATGTCGCATTTCATTTCTACGTTTCATGATAAGATATAATATCGATTGCGAAGTTTCATGCATACCTCGTATTCACTTCAATGGAATGTAAATGCGACACTTCCTTGCTAGGAAATAGCGTTTGCACATGCCTACGTATCGTAGCAATAGAGTTCTAATGCTTCTTAAAACGCGATATCGCATCTCACTTCTATGCTTCACGATAAGATATAATATTCATTATGAAGTGTCATGTATACTTCGTATTCACTTCAAAAGAATGTAATTGCGACACTTCCCTGCTAGGAAGTAGAGTTTGCAGATGTCTACGTATCGAAGCAATAGGGTTCTAATGCTTCTCAAAACGCGATGTCGCATCTCATTTCTATGTTTTATGACAAGATATAATATTCATTGCGAAGTGTCATGTATACCTCGTATTCACTTCAAAAGAATGTAAATGCTACACTTCCAGGCTAGGAAATAGCGTTTGCAGATGTCTACGTATCGTAGCAATAGAGTTCTAGCGCTTCTTAAATCGCGATATCGCATCTCACTTCTATGTTTCATGATAAGATATAATATTCATTATGGAGTGTTACGTATACCTCGTATTCACTTCAGAAGAATGTAAATACGACCCTTCCATGCTAGGAAATAGCCTTTGCAGATGTCTACGTATCGTAGCAATAGAGTTCTAATGCTTCTTAGAACGCGATATCGCATCTCACTTCTATGTTTCATTATAAGATATAATATTCATTGCGAAGTGTCATGTATACCTCGTATTCACTTCAATGGAATATAAATGCGACATTTCCTTTCTAGGAAATAGAGTTTGCAGATGTCTACGTATATTAGCAATAGAGTTCTAGTGCTTCTCAAAATGCGATATAGCACCTCATTCCGATGTTTCATGATAAGATATAATATTCATTGCGAAGTGTCATGTATATCTCGTATTCACTTCAAAAGAATGTAAATGCGACGCTTCCATACTAGGAAATAGCATTTGCAGATATCTACGTATCGTAGCAATAGGGTTCTAATGCTTTTTAAAACGCGATGTCGCATCTCACTTCTATGTTTCATCATATGATATAATATTCATTGGGAAGTGTCATGTATACCTCGTATTCACTTCAAAAGAATGTAAATGCGACACTTCCATGCTAGGAAATAGCGTTTGCAGATGTCTACGTATCGTAGCAATAGAGTTCTAATGCTACTTAAAACGAGATGTCGCATTTCATTTCTATGTTTCGTAATAAGATATAATATTCATTGTGAAATGTTATGTATACCTCGTATTCACTTCAAAAGAATGTAAATGCGACACTTCCTAGCTAGGATGTAGCGTTTGCAGATGTCTACGTATCGTAACAATAGAGTTCTAATGCTTCTTAAATCGCGATATCGCATCTCAGTTATATGTTTCATTATAAGTTATAATATTTATTGCGAAGTGTTATGTATACCTCGTATACACTTCAAATGGATGTAAATGCCACACACCCTTGCTAGGAAATGCGTCTCGAGATGTCTACGTATGGAGGAAATAGAGTTCTAATTCTTCTTAAAACGCGATATCGCTTCTCATTTCTATGTTGCATGATATTATGTAATATTCACTGAGAAGTATTATGTTTACCTCGTCTACACTTCAAAAGGATGTAAATGACTTATTTCCTTGCTAGGAAATTGCGTTTCCAGATATCTACGTATCGAAGCATTAGAGTTCTAGTGCTTCTAAAACGCAATATCGCATCTCATTTCTGGGTTTCAAGATAAGTTATAATATTCATTGCGAAGTATTATGTATACCTCGACTGCACATCCAAAGATACTACCCAGTAATTTGCGGCGTGTTGCGTAGTTTCCCGTAGCCCTTGTTAGTTAAACCCACGTCGAGACCATAAATAAACATGCCGTGACTTCAGTATCTCGCGACCTGAGTGTGTGTACTTGGCTAGGCGTAGTCGAGAGGAGGAGCATTTCGAAGTTTCAAGGGTTGTTCCTCCCCAGGGTTCCCGGGGTCGTGTAGTCTATCCCCTTTGCTACTTTCTGAGCAGGTGGCGCCCAAGAAAAGTTGTACGTGAGCGGATACCTTGGAACGATAGATCGCTTTAGATTAAAATACGTTTTACACCTTAAAGCATTTAGATAATTAACCCCTTCGAGCTTCCCTGACTTACTATATATAGGTTTCCGTCACAACTAATAGGAACCATCACTTTACATAGATATATAGAACACACATAGTTTTAAACGTAGAACTGAGAATTTGAGAACTTACTTTGAAACGTTAGTAGTGAGAAATTCCATCGGATTTCATAGAAATTCAGAACTTACTTGCCATGAGACATAGGCAGGTAAGGGCCATCGCGTTGCTTAAAACTTTAGAACTTGCTTACTTCAACAAAGATTTCTATTGGCTTCGTCCGTTCTTTTAGAAGAATTTTTGATAAACCACATACTTTTCACGCTTCTGATATCTTTGAAAGTTCGCGAGATGTAATCGTTTAAGTTTTAAAATGATTACTTAGTGTGGATTATTATTTAGTAACTCGCTCATAAACGAGTCTGCATAGGATTTAATCCATAAGTTTTTAAGCCTGGAATTTATGCAGTTATTTGTTATTCACTTATTGCTCAAACGACAAAGATTCTGACCACTTCAAAATGGTTGACTTTCATCAATTTTCTTAAAAATTGAAATACTGCCCAACTGCTTGCATTAAAGACTGTAATTAAAGCTTTCGAAACATTTTACCTCTTATAGGTGAATTCTGGAATTGAAATTGAATGTTTGACTTTTCTAGCTCCTGTTTAGATATCTTTCTATTGGAATGTTCAAGTATTTTTCATATTCGTAATTATTAAAAATGTTTTACTTGATTTTTTTATTTAATATTTAGAATTTTCTGAGAAATATTTTTTATCGTAATGAACTATATAATTGCAATTATAATTCTTTATGAAGTAATAATAACAGAAAGGTATGTATCCATTCTTGTAGTTTTGTAAAGAGTATTTAATCTTACTATCTAAAATGAAACATTGAGATCTGTTTACAATCTAATGGAATTAGATTTACCTTTCGATTCAAATTCACAATGATAATCTTCCATAGTTCAACAATTTTGTGAGCTGTCCTCAGGAATCCGCAGCTCTGTACTTATAAAATGAGCGACACAAAGAACAGCCTAACCAAACGTATTCGAACCGATTTTTCAATACTAATCTTATCATGTTTAACTTATGCTGCAAACTATTGAAATGCCCTTCGGCAAGTGTTTATTCACAGTGAAGTAAACGGTAAGTATTATGCCTTCCACCACTGTTTACAATACGTATGTTTCATTTACTATCAAAACCGTGAGTATTATCGCCTTTCTTTACTCTTTGTAACCTTCAATGCCTTCATGTTACAGATCGTTAAACTTGCTTTAAAATGCTCTATCGTATTACGGAAGAATGGACATACCAATTCATTTTAAAAAATGAAGGTAACCTTCACATGTCCAACATAACTCCACTTACAAAAAAACTATTTTCATCAACGGATGGCCCCTTTGTTCTGTGCAATTTTATATTAGCAAAAACTTCTATGAAACTTATAGTTTCGTGGATATCTGAGGTGCTAATTATTACTGCCCCACCCTGTATATTGTTATGGATGTGTCCAACAAGGCAACGATGAACAGAGTTAAATTTAATATTATGATGTTTATTATTTTACTTATAGTAAAATATGATGGTGATAAAGGATAAGTATACGGAACTGAAAATGGAAAGTAGCGAGCAGAAAAAGAAACTGATGGAGCTACAAAGTAGATTGATACATCCGTCAAATGATGATTCTAGGTTAATAAAATCTGTTAATTAAAGAACTATTGCAAAAATCAAGTATAATCAATATTACTTCTGCTCAAAGGCTATAATAGAATTGGACCGAAATGGGTACAAAACCGGCAATTATATCTATACGTTCTATTCTATGCAAAGGCAAATATTTCAAAGAGAGAAGATGCGTTACTTACAAATTACTTATGTTCCTAGATATCTCACTAATTTAGGCTTCTTGTCTTGCAGAACTTATCATTCATGTAACATGTAAAGGGGTCGAAGAATAGTAAAAGATTTTTAAATTTCATAGCCTCACTTGATACGTCGATTGGATCACGTAAAATATCGGACATTAACTGCATCTACATCTTCAGACCTTAAATATATAATTGCAACAACATATTTAGTAGCGTTTTAATAACATTTTTCTAATTGTTTATATCTATGTCTAATAAATATATATTAATCGAATAAGTTGCTTTACCAAAGAATAAAAGTATCTGAGGCTTACAAATCGGAGCATTACATAACAAACGTGCATCACATATATAATATTACATGTAATAAAAGATGAAGACCAAAAAGATCGTACATAAGTTGAATCCACAATGCGGTCATAGAGATACAGAAGCGGCAAAAATTCCAAACAATAATTTAAAAAATTCAAAAAGGGGGGAGTGAAAATCCATCTCCTTGACGATGATAAGGAACAAGTCTGCCTCATGCACTACAATATCCCAAACAGCCAGCGATTGGCACGCCAATGACAACGGATGGTACGAATTCCGTGACAGAACTGTGCTAACAAAGTGCTCCTACTCAGCTTTCGAAATGGCATACTGTTAGTACTGGGGCGGCATTCGTATCACGGCACTATTCAGCAGTAGGCTGACATTTACTAATGGGGAAGCTGTTTCTATAAAAATTATAAGCAAATATGAAAAATGACTAAACTGTGCAATTTATTTATCTTGATTCCAATATAGATACACCGGCACAAAACAAAGATATAAGAACTCGATTTTATTATTTTCTATAAACTAGCTCGATAGGGCGATTTTTTCCATAAAGTCGATAATTACTTTGTCATAAAAATATATACACTTATTTTATATATATTTTCTTCAATTTATTGTTACAAATTCATGCAATTGAGGGTTACATTATATACGATGACAGCATGTTATTTCAGAAATTACACAAGGCGAAGTTAGGGACGCAACAGCATGAATTTTTATTTTATAAGTAATATTTTTTTTATAAATAATATTTTTAGTCTATGATGGATTGAAAGAAATATATACGACTCGCTCAATAACTATAAATATAGGAAAACGACCATAAAAATGTCTATCAATACTCATATGCTGAACATCTACTGACATCTAACGGTTCTAATTTGTATGAAAGCACAGGTTCCCCATTGCCAAATGTGATCCTGCGTCATTGCTGAGGAGATTCTTGAATGGAGCGATGATACGCGTGTCACCATGGTGCTGGTTCTGCGCGATTCGCTTGTCTAGAACGTGCTGGTAACACGATCTGGCATTTTAGTCAACGTATCCGGTCACAGATGACTACGAATCAGTTGACACTCCTCGGAAGTGGCAATATAGTGCCGGCATGGTGTCGCTACCATCTTGCCGTTTGTTATCTGGGATGCTTTTTAGTGCATTATTCGGAATTGAATTTGAACACATAGTTACTTAATCGCAAATTTGTATCTACTGTGACGTGGTGAAGTCACAAGGCTCGCTCACCCCCCCGCCCTGCTTCGGTTAGACTAGCTCGCAGATCACCGCCCATGCGAGAAGCGCGACACGGACCATCGCGATAGCTGTATTTGCGAGGAGCGTGAAATACACGATGGTAGAACCTCCCCCCCCCCCCCCCCCGTTCGTTTCTCACTCGCTGTTCTACGGATTAGACTGGCGAGCTGATGGAAGAAGCGACCCATAAGACGCCTCTTCGGCGGATAATAAGACCGCAGGTTCGCGGAAGGGCTGTACGCCGAGGAAGCGTGACGGGCTCGACGGTGGAGGAGTCTGGAAGTGAGCAAGAAGAGACCCTGAAGCCCGAAGGATAGGATCCAGAAATCTGCAACGATAAGACCGCTGCCATAGTCCATGGAGGAAAACAGGATGGTTCTCGGGTGTGAGAAGGACCTCTACCCCTCCCCATTAGAACTCCATTGCTTCGATACCTAGAAATCTAGAAACGCTGTTCCCTAGCAACGAAGTGTTGCATTTACATTCATTTGACGTGTAGACGAGAATACATGACACTTCGCAATGAATATTATATCTTATCATGAAAAATAGAAATGAGATGCGATACCGCGTTCTAAGAAGCATTAGAACTCTATTGCTTCGATACGTAGACATCTGGTAACGCTGTTTCCAAAAAGGGAAGTGTCGCATTTACATTCATTTGAAGTGTAGACGAGGAATACACAATACTTCGCAATGGATATTATATCTTATCATGTAACATAGAAGTGAGATGCGATATCGCGTTTTAAGGAGCACTAGAACCCTATTGCTTCGATGCGAAGATATCTGCAAACGCTATTTCCTAGCATGGAAGTCTCGCATTTACATTCTTTTGAAGAGAATTCGAGGTATACATGACACTTCGGAATGAATATTCTAACTTATCACGAATCATAGATATGAGATGCGATATCGCGATCTAAGAAGCATTAGAACTCTATTGCTACGATACGTAGGCATCTGCAAACGCTGTTTCCTAGCAAGGAATTGTCGCATTTACATTCTTTTGAAGTGAATACGAGGTATACATGACACTTCGCAATGAATATTATATCTTATCACGAAACATGGAAATGAGATGCGATATCGCGATTTAAGTAGCATTAGAAACCTATTGCTACGATACGTAGACATCTGCAAACGCTATTTCCTAGCAGGCAGTAGTCGCATTTACATTCTTTTGAAGTGAATACGAGGTATACATGACACTTCGTAATGAGTATTATATCTTATCATGAAACATAGAAGAGAGATGCGATATCGCGTTTTAAGTAGCGTTAGAACTCTATTGCTACGATACGTAGACATCTGCAAACGCTACCTCCTAGGATGGAAACGTCGCATTTACATTCTTTTGATGTGAATACGAGGTATACCTGACACTTCGCAATGAATATTATATCTTATCACGAAACATAGAAATGAAATGCGATATCTCGTTTTAAGAAGCATTAGGACTCTATTGCTACGATACGTAGGCATCTGCAAACGCTATTTCCTAGCAAGGAATAGTCGCTTTTACATTCTTCTCAAGCGACTACGAGGTATACATGACACTTCGCAATGAAAATTATATCTTTTCACGAAACATATAAATGAGATGCGATATCGCGATTTAAGTAGCATTAGAATTTTATTGCTACGATATGTAGGCATCTGCAAACGCTATTTCCTAGCAAGGAAGTGTCGCATTTACATTCGTTTGGAGGGAATACGAGGTATACATGACACTTCGCAATGAATATTATATCTTATCATGAAGCATAGAAATGAGATGCGATATCTCGTCTTGAGAAGCTTTAGAACTCCGTTGCTCCGATACGTAGTCATCTGCAAACGCTATATCCTAGCAAGGAAGATTCGCATTTACATTCTTTTGAAGTGAATACGAGGTATATATGACACTTCGCAATGAACATTATTTCTTATCATGAAACATAGAAGTGAGATGCGATTTCGCGTTCTAAGAAGCAGTAGAACTCTATTGCTACGATACGTAGACATCTGCAGACGCTATTTCCTAGCATGGAAGTGTCGCATTTACATTCATTTGAACTGTGTGCGATGTATACGTGACACATCGCAATGAATATTATATCTTATCATGAAACATAGAAATGATATGCGATATCGGGATTTAGGAAGCATTAGAACCCTACTGCTTCGATGCGGAGTCATCTGCAAACGCTATTTCCTAGCATGGAAGTGTCGCATTTACATTCTTTTGAAGTGAATACGAGGTATACATGACACTTCGCAATGAATATTATATCTCATCATGAAACATACAAATGAGATGCGATATCTCGTTTTAACAAGCATTAGAAATCTATTGCTTCGATACGTAGTCATCTGCAAACGCTATTTCCTAGCATGGAAGTGTCGGATTTACATTCTTTTGAAGTGAATACGAGGTATACACGACACTTCGCAATGAATATTATAACTCATCACGAAACACAGAAATGGGATTCGATATCGCGATTTACGAAGCATTAGAACTCTATTGCTTCGATACGTAGAGATCTGCAAACGCTATTTCCTAGCAAGGAAGTGTCGCATTTACATTCTTTAGAAGTGAGTACGAGGTATACATGACACTTCGCAATGAATATAATATCTTATCATGAAACATAGAAATGAGATGCGATATCCCGTTTTAAGAAGCACTAGCACTCTATTGCTACGATACGTAGACATCTGCAAACGCTATTTCCTTGCAACGAAGTGTCGCATTTACATTCTTTTGAAGTGAATAGGAGGTATACATGACACTTCGCAATGAATATTATACCTTATCATGCAACATAGAAATGAGATGCGATATGACGATTTAGAAGCATTAGAACACTATTACTTCGTTACGTAGACATCTGTAAATGCTATTTCCTAGGAAGGAAGTGTCGCATTTTTATTCATTTGAAGTGTATGCGAGGTATACATGACACTTCGCAATGAATATTATATATTATCATGAAACATAGATATGAGATGCGTTATCGCGAATTAGCAAGCTTTAGAAATCTACTGCTTCGATACGCAGACATCTGCAAACGCTATTTCCTGGCAAGGATTTGTCGCGTTTACATTCTTTTGAAGTGAATACGAGGTATACATAACACTTCGCAATGAATATTATATCTTATCATGAAACATCGAAATGAGTTGCGATATGGCGATTTATGAAGCATTAGATGTCTATTGCTTCGATACGTAGACATCTGCAAACGCTATTTCCAAGCAAGGAAGTGTCGCATTTACATTCTTTTGAAGTGAATACGAGGTATACATAACACTGCAAACTGAATATTATACCTTATCATGAAACATAGCAATGAGATGCGACATGGCGATTTGAGATGCATTAGAAATCTATTGGTTCGATAAGTAGACATCTGCAAACGCTACTTCCTAGGAAGGAAGTGTCGCATTTACATTCTTCTGAAAGGAATACGAGGTATACATGACACTTCGCAATGAATATTATATCTTATCATGAAACGTAGATATGAGATGCAATATGACGATTTAAGAAGCATTAGAAAACTATTGCTTCGATACGTAGACATCGGCGAACGCTATTGCCTAGCAAGGAAGTGTCGCATTTACATTCTTTTGAAGTGAATACGAAATATTCATAACACTGCACAATGAATATTATATCTTATCATGAAACACAGAAATGAGATGCGATATCGCGATTTAAGAAGCATTAGAACACTATTTCTTCGATACGTAGACATCTGCAAACACTATTTCCTACCAAGGAAATGTCGCTTTCGCATTCGTTTGAATTGTATGCGAGGTATACATGAAACTTCGCAATGTATATTATATATTATCGTGAAACATAGATATGAGATGCGATTTCGCGAATTAGCAAGCTTTAGAAATCTACTGCTTCGATTCGTAGACATCTGCAAACGCTATTTCCTGGCAAGGAATTGTCGCACTTACATTCATCTGAAGTGTAGACGAGGAATACATAACACATCGCAATGATTATTATACCTTATCATGAAACATTGAAATGAGTTGCGATATCCCGCTTTAAGAAGAATTAGAAATGGACTGCATCGATACGTAGACATCTGCAAACGCTATTTCCTAGCAAGGAAGTGACGCTTTTACATTCATTTGAAGAGTTTGCGAGGTATACATGACGCTTCGCAATGAATATTATATCTTATCATTAAACGTAGATATGAGATGCGATATGACGATTTAAGAAGCATTAGAAAACTATTGCTTCGATACGTAGACATCGGCAAACGCTATTTCCTGGCAAGGAATTGTCGCACTTACATTCATCTGAAGTGTAGACGAGGAATACATAACACATCGCAATGATTATTATACCTTATCATGAAACATTGAAATGAGTTGCGATATCCCGCTTTAAGAAGAATTAGAAATGGACTGCATCGATACGTAGACATCTGCAAACGCTATTTCCTAGCAAGGAAGTGACGCTTTTACATTCATTTGAAGAGTTTGCGAGCTATACATGACACTTCGCAATGAATATTATATCTTATAATGAAACATAGAAGTGAGATGCGATATCGGGTCTTAAGAAGCATTAGAATTCTATTGCTTCGATACGTAGATACCTGCAATCGCTATTTCCTAGCAAGGAAGTGTCGCATTTACATTCATTTGAAGTGTATGCGAGGTATGCATAACACTTCGCAATGAACATTATATCTTATTGCGAAACATAGAAATGACATGCGACATCGCGATTTAAGAAACATTAGATCTCTATTGCAACGATACTTAGACATCTGCAAACGGCATTTCCTAGCATGGAAGTGTCGCATTTACATTCTTTTGAAGTGAATACGAGGTATACATAACACTCCACAATGAATATTCTGTCTTATCATGAAACATAGAAGTGAGAAGCGATATCGCGATTTAAGATGTACCGGAACTATAATGCTTCGATACGTGGACATCTGCAAACGCTACTTCCTAGCAAGGAAGTGTCGCATTTACATTCTTTTGAAGTGAGTACGAGGTATACATCTCAATTCGCAATGAATTTTATACCTTATCATGAAACATAGAAATGACATGCGGTATATCTCATTTTATGAAGCATTAGAACACTATTGTTTCGATACGTCGGCATCTGGACCAGCTATTTCCTAGCAAGGAAGTGTCGCACTTACATTCTTTTGAAGTGTTGACGACGAATACATAACACTGCACATTGAATATTATATCTCATCACGAAACATTGAAATGAGATGCGATGCCGCATTTTAAGAAGCATTACAACTCTACTGCTTCGATACGTAGACATCTGGACCAGCTATATCCTAGCAAGGAAGTGTTGCATTTACATCCATTTGAAGTGTAGACGAGGAATACATAACACTTCGCAATGAATATTATATCATATCATGAAACACAGAAATGAGATGCGATATCGCGTTTTAAGAAGCAATGGAACTCTATTGCTACGATACGTAGACATCTGCAAACGCTACTTCCTAGCATGGAAGAGTCGCATTTACATTCTTTTGAAGTGAATACGAGGTATACTTGGCACTTTGCAAAGAATATTATACCTTATCATGAAACATTGAAATGAGATGCGATAGGGCGATTTAAGAAGCATTAGAACCCTATTGCTTCGATTGGTAGACATCTGCCACCGCTATTTCCTAGCAAGGAAGTGTCGCATTTACATCCATTTGAAGTATAGACGAGATATACCTGTCACATCGCAATGAATATTATATATTATCATGAAACATAGAAATGAGATACGATATGACGATTTAAGAAGCATTAGAATTCTATTGCTTCGATACGTAGACATCTGCAGACGCTATTTCCTAGCAAGGAAGTGTCGCATTTACATTCTTTTGATGTGAATACGAGGTATACATTGCACTGCACAATGAATATTATATCTTATCATGAAACATAGAAATGAGATGCGATATCGCGATTTAACAAGCGTTAGATCTCTATAGCTATGATACGCAGACACGTACAAATGCTATTTGAAACACAGAAATGAGATGCGACATCGCGTTTTGAGAAGCATTAGAACACTATTGCTTCGATACGGAGACATCTTCAAACGCTAATTCCTAACAAGGAACTGTCGCATTTAGATACTGTTGAAGTGAATACGAGGTATACATGACACTTCGCAATGAATATTATATCTTATCACCAAACATAGAAATGAGATGCGATATCGCGATTTAAGAAGCATTAGAACACTATTTCTTCGATACGGAGACATCTGCAAACGCTATTTCCTAGCAAGGATGTGTCGCATTTACATTCATTTGATGTGTATTTTAGGTATACATGACACTTCGCAGTAAATATTATATATTATCATGAAACATAAAAATGAGATGCGATATGGCGATTTAAGAAGCATTAGAATTCTACTTCTTCGATACGTGGACATTTGCAAACGCTTTTTCCTACCAAGAAAGTGTCGCATGTACATTCAATTGAAGTGTATGCGAGGTATACGTGACACTTCGCAGTGAATATTATATATTATCATGAAACATAGAAATGCGAAACGATATGGCGATTTAAGAAGCATTAGATCCCTATTGCTTCGATACGATGACATCTGCAAGCGCTATTTCCTAGCATGGAACTGTCGCATTCACATTCATTTGAAGTGTATGCGAGGTATACATGACACTTCGCAATGAATATTATATATTATCATGAAACATAGATATGAGATGCGATATCGCGCATTAGCAAGCTTTAGAAATCTATTGCTTCGATACGTAGACATCTGCAAACGCTATTTCCTAGCAAGGATGTGAGGCATTTACATTCTTTTGAAAGGAATACGAGGTATACATGACACATCGCAATGAATATTATATCTTATTATGAAACATAGAAATTAGATGCGATATGACGATTTAAGAAGCATTGGAACTCTATTGCTTCGATACGTAGACATCTGCAAACGCTATTTCCTAGCAAGGAAGTGTAGCAGTTACATTCATTTGAAGAGTATGCGTGGTATACATGACACTGCACAATGAATATTATATCTTATCATGAAACATAGAAATGAGATGCGATATCCCGATTTAACAAGCGTTGGAACTCTATAGCTATGATACGCAGACACGTACAAACGCTATTTGAAACACAGAAATGAGATGCGACATCGCGTTTTGAGAAGCATTAGAACACTATTGCTTCGATACGGAGACATCTTCAAACGCTAATTCCTAACAAGGAAGTGTGGCATTTAGATACTGTTGAAGTGAATACGAGGTATACATGACACTTCGCAATGAATATTATATCTTATCATGAAACGTAGAAATGAGTTGCGATCTCGCGCTTGAAGAAGCGTTAGAACTCTATTGCCATGATACATAGACACCTGCAAACGCTATTTCCTAGGAAGGATGTGTCGCAATTACATTCATTTGAAGTGCATGCGAGGTATAAGTGAGAGTTCCCAATGAATATTATATCCTGTCACGAAACATAGAAACGAGATGCGATATCGCGTTTTGAGAAGCATTAGAACTCTTTTCTTCGATACGTAGACATCTGCAAACGCTATTTCCTAGCAAGGAATTGTAGCATTTACATTCTATTGAAGTGAATTCGAGGTATACATAACACTGCACAATGAATATTATATCTTATCATGAAACATAGAAATGAGTAGCGATATCGCGTTTTGAGAAGCATTATAACACTAATGCTACGATAGGTAGACATCTGCAAGCGCTACTCCCTAGCAAGGAAGTGTCGCATTTACATTCTTTGAAAGGAATACGAGGTATACATGACAATTCGCAATGAATATTATATTTTATCATGAGACATAGAAATGAGATGCGATATGACAATATAAGAAGTATTAGAATTCTATTGCTTCGATACGTAGACATCTGCAGACGCTATTTCCTAGCAAGGAAGTGTCGCATTTACATTCTTTTGAGATGAATACGAGGTAAGCATGACACTTCGCAATGAATATTATATCTTATCACGAAACATAGAAAAGAGATGCGATATCGCGATTTAAGAAGTATTAGAACACTATTTCTTCGATACGGAGACATCTGCAATCGCTATTTCCTGGCAAGGTATTGTCGCATTCACTTTCTTTTGTAGTGAATACGAGGAGTACATAACACTGCACATTAAATATTATATCTCATCATGAAACATAGAAATGAGTTGCGATCTCGCGTTTGAAGAAGAGTTAGAACTCTATTGCCATGACACATAGACACCTGCAAACGCTATTTCCTAGGAAGGAAGTGTCGCAATTACATTCATTTGAAGCGTATGCGAGATATAAGTGACATTTCGTAATGAATATTATATCTTGTCACGAAACATAGAAATGAGGTGCGATATCGCGTTTTGAGAAGCATTAGAACTCTATTGCTTCGATACGTGGACATCAGCCAACGCTATGTCCTAGCAAGGATGTGTCGCATTTACATTCTTTTGAAAGGAATACGAGGTATACATGACACTTCGCAATGAATATTATATCTTATCATGAAACGTAGAAATGAGATGCGATATGACGATTTAAGCTGCATTATAACACTATTGCTTCGATACGTAGATATCTGCAAACGCTATTTCCTAGCAAGGAAGTGTCGCATTTACATTCCTTTGAAATGAATACGAGGTAAGCATGACACTTCGCAATGAATATTATATCTTATCACCAAACATAGAAATGAGATGCGATATCGCGATTTAAGAAGCATTAGAACACTATTGCTTCGATACGGAGACATCTTCAAACGCTAATTCCTAACAAGGAAGTGTGGCATTTAGATACTGTTGAAGTGAATACAAGGTATACATGACACTTCGCAATGAATATTATATCTTATCATGAAACGTAGAAATGAGTTGCGATCTCGCGCTTGAAGAAGCGTTAGAACTCTATTGCCATGATACATAGACACCTGCAAACGCTATTTCCTAGGAAGGATGTGTCGCAATTACATTCATTTGAAGTGTATGCGAGGTATAAGTGACATTTCCCAATGAATATTATATCCTGTCACGAAACATAGAAACGAGATGCGATATCGCGTTTTGAGAAGCATTAGAACTCTTTTGCTTCGATACGTAGACATCTGCAAACGCTACTTCCTAGCAAGGAAGTGTCGCATTTACATCCATTTTAAGTGTATGCGAGGTATACATTACACTTCGCAATGAATATTATATATTATCATGAAACATAGAAATGCGAAGCGATATCGCGTTTTGAGAAGCATTAGACCACTAATGCCACGATACGTAGACATCTGCAAACGAAATTTCCCAGCAAGGAAGTGTCGCATTTACATTCATTTGAAGTATGGACGAGATATACATGACACTGCACAATGAATATTATATCTAATCATGAAACATAGAAATGAGATGCAATATGGCGATTTATGAAGCATTAGATGTCTATTGTTTCGATACGTAGACATCTGCAAACTCTATTTCCTAGCAAGGAAGTGTCGCATTTACATTCATTTGAAGTGTATGCGAGGTATACATGACACTTCGCGATGAATATTATATATTATCATGAAACATATATATGAGATGCGATTTCGCGTATTAGCAAGCTTTAGAAATCTATTGCTTCGATACGGAGACATCTGCAATCGCTGTTTCCTAACAAGGAAGTGTCGCATTTACATTCATTTGAAGGGTATGCGATGTATTCATGACACTTCGCAGTGAATATTATATATTGTGATGAAACTTAGGAATGAGAAGCGATATGGCGATTTAAGAAGCATTAGATCCCTATTGCTTCGATACGTAGACATCTGCAAACGCTACATCCTAGCAAGGAAGTGTCGCATTTACATTCTTTTGAAGTGAATACGAGGTATTCATAACACTGCACAATGAATATTATATCTTATCATGAAACATAGAAATGAGATGCGATATCGCGATTTAAGAAGCTTTAGAACTTTATTGCTTCGATACGTAGATATCTGCAAACACTATTTCCTAGTAAGGAACTGTCGCATTTGCATTCATTTGAAGTATAGATGAGATAAACATAACACTCCACAATGAATATTATATCTTATCAGGATAGATAGAAATGTGATTCGATATCGCGATTTAAGAAGCATTAGAACACTATTGTTTCGATACGTAGACATCTGCAAACGCTATATCCTACCAAGGAAGTGTCGCGTTCACATTCATCTGAAATGAATGCGAGGTACACATGACACTTCGCAATGAATATTATATCTTATGATGATACATAGAAAAGAGATGCGACATCGCCTTTTAAGATGCATTAGAACTCAAATCCTGCGATAAGAAGACATCTGGAGACGCTACTTCCTAGAAAGGAAGTGTCGCATTTACACTCTTTTGAAAGGAATACGTGGTATACATGACACTTCGCAATGAATATTATATCTTATCATGAAACATAGAAATGAGAGGCGATATCGCGTTTTAAGAAGAGTTAGAACACTGCTTCTTCGATACGTAGACATCTGCAAACACTCCGTCCTAGCAAGGGAGTGTCGCATATACATTCTTTTGAAGTGAAATCGACATATACATAACACTTCGCAATGAATATTATATCTTATGATGATACATAGAAAAGAGGTGCGACATCGCGTTTTAAGATGCATTAGAACTCTAATCCTGCGATAAGAAGACATCTGGAGACGCTACTTCCTAGAAAGGAAGTGTCGCATTTACATTCTTTCGAAGTGAATACGAGGTATACATGACACTGCACAATGAATATTATATCTTATCATGAAACATAGAAATGAGATGCGATATCGCGTTTTAAGAAGCATTAGAAGTCTATTGCTATGATACGTAGACATCTGCAAACGCTACTTGCAAGCAAGGAAGTGTCGCATTTACATTCTTTTGAAGTAAATACAAGGTATACATGACACTTCGCAATGAATATTATATCTTATCATGAAACGTAGAAATGAGATGCGATATCGCGTTTTGAGAAGCATTATAACACTAATGCTACGGTACGTAGACATATGCAAACTCTATTTCCTAGCATTGATGTGTCGCATTTACATTCATTTGACGTGAAAACGAGGTATACATGACACTTCGCTATGAATATTATACCTTATCATGAAACATAGAAGAGTGATGCGATATCGCGTTTTAGGAAGCATTGGAACTCTATTGCTGCGATACGTAGACATCTGCAAACGCTATTTCCTAGCATGGAAGTGTCGCATTTACATTCATTTGAAGTGAATACGAGGTATACATGACACTTCGCAATGAATATTATACCTTATCATGAAACATAGAAGAGAGATGCCATATCGCGTATTAGGACGTATTAGAACTCTACTGCTGCGATACGTAGACGTCTGCAAACGCTATTTCCTAGCATGGAAGTGTCGCATTTACATTCTTTTGATGTAAATACGAGATATACATGACACTTCGCAATGAATATTATATCTTCTCATGAAACATAGCAGTGAGATGCGATATCGCGTTTTAAGAAGCATTAGAACTCTATTGCTACGATACGTAGACATCTGCAAACGCTATTTCCTAGCATGGAAGTGTCGCATTTACATTCGTTTGAAGTGAATACGAGGTATACATGACACTTCGCAATGAATATTATACCTTATCATGAAACATAGAAGAGAGATGCCATATCGCGTTTTAGGACGTATTAGAACTCTACTGCTGCGATACGTAGACATCTGCAAACGCTATTTCCTAGCATGGAAGTGTCGCATTTACATTCTTTTGAAGTGAATACGAGGTATACATGACACTTCGCAATGAATATTATACCTTATCATGAAACATAGAAGAGAGGTGCGATATCGCATTTAGGGAGCATTAGAACTCTATTGCTGTGATACGTAGACATCTGCAAACAATATTTCCTAGCAAGGAAGTGTCGCATTTACATTCTTGTGAAGTGAAATCGAGGTATACATGACACTTCGCAATGAATATTATATCTTATCATGGAACATAGAAGTGAGATGCGATATCGCGTTCTAAGAAGCATTAGAACCCTATTGCTACGATACGTAGACATCTGCAAAAGCTATTTCCTAGCATGGAAGTGTCGCATTTACATTCATTTGAAGTGAATACGAGGTATACATGACACTTCGCAATGAATATTATACCTTATCATGAAACATAGAAGAGAGGTGCGATATCGCGTTTTAGGAAGCATTAAAAATTCTATTGCTGCGATACGTAGACATCTGCAAACGCTATTTCCTAGCATGGAAGGGTCGCATTTACATTCTTTTGAAGTGAGTACGAGGTATACATAACACTCCATAATGAATATTATATCTTATCATGAAACATAGCAGTGAGATGCGATATCGCGTTTTAAGAAGCATTAGAACTCTATTGCTACGATACGCAGACATCTGCAAAAGCTATTTCCTAGCATGGAAGTGTCGCATTTACATTCTTTTGATGTGAACACGAGATATACATAACACTTCGCAATGAATATTATATCTTCTCATGAAACATAGCAGTGAGATGCGATGTCGCGTTTTAAGAAGCATTAGAACTCTATTGCTACGATACGTAGACATCTGCAAACGCTATTTCCTAGCATGGAAGTGTCGCATTTACATTCACTTGAAGTGAATACGAGGTATACATGACACTTCGCAATGAATATTATACCTTATCATGAAACATAGAAGAGAGATGCCATATCGCGTTTTAGGACGTATTAGAACTCTACTGCTGCGATACGTAGACATCTGCAAACGCTATTTCCTAGCATGGAAGTGTCGCATTTACATTCTTTTGAAGTGAATACGAGGTATACATGACACTTCGCAATGAATATTATACCTTATCATGAAACATAGAAGAGAGGTGCGATATCGCATTTTAGGGAGCATTAGAACTCTATTGCTGTGATACGTAGACATCTGCAAACAATATTTCCTAGCAAGGAAGTGTCGCATTTACATTCTTGTGAAGTGAAATCGAGGTATACATGACACTTCGCAATGAATATTATATCTTATCATGGAACATAGAAGTGAGATGCGATATCGCGTTCTAAGAAGCATTAGAACCCTATTGCTACGATTCGTAGACATCTGCAAAAGCTATTTCCTAGCATGGAAGTGTCGCATTTACATTCATTTGAAGTGAACACGAGGTATACATGACACTTCGCAATGAATATTATACCTTATCATGAAACATAGAAGAGAGATGCCATATCGCGTTTTAGGACGTATTAGAACTCTATTGCTGCGATACGTAGACATCTGCAAACGCTATTTCCTAGCATGGAAGTGTCGCATTTACATTCTTTTGAAGTGAATACGAGGTATACATGACACTTCGCAATGAATATTATACCTTATCATGAAACATAGAAGAGAGGTGCGATATCGCGTTTTAGGAAGCATTAAAACTCTATTGCTGCGATACGTAGACATCTGCAAACGCTATTTCCTAGCATGGAAGGGTCGCATTTACTTTCTTTTGAAGTGAGTACGAGGTACACATATCACTCCATAATGAATATTATATCTTATCGTGAAACATAGCAGTGAGATGCGATATCGCGTTTTAAGAAGCATTAGAACTCTATTGCTACGATACGTAGACATCTGCAAACGCTATTTCCTAGCATGGAAGTGTCGCATTTACATTCATTTGACGTGAATACGAGGTATACATGACACTTCGCTATGAATATTATACCTTATCATGAAACATAGAAGAGTGATGCGATATCGCGTTTTAGGAAGCATTGGAAATCTATTGCTGCGATACGTAGACATCTGCAAACGCTATTTCCTAGCATGGAAGTATCTTATTTACATTCTTTTGAAGTGAATACGAGGTATACATGACACTTCGCAATGAATATTATATCTTATCATGAAACATAAAAGTGAGATGCGATGTCGCGTTCTAAGAAGCATTAGAACTCTATTGCTACGATACGTAGACATCTGCAAAGGCTATTCCCTAGCATGGAAGGGTGGCATTTACTTTCTTTTGAAGTGAGTACGAGGTACACATATCACTCCATAATGAATATTATATCTTATCGTGAAACATAGCAGTGAGATGCGATATCGCGTTTTAAGAAGCATTAGAACTCTATTGCTACGATACGTAGACATCTGCAAACGCTATTTCCTAGCATGGAAGTGTCGCATTTACATTCTTTTGAAGTGAGTACGAGGTATACATAATACTCCATAATGAATATTATATCTTATCATGAAACATAGCAGTGAGATGCGATATCGCGTTTTAAGAAGCATTAGAACTCTATTGCTACGACACGTAGACATCTGCAAACGCTATTTCCTAGCATTGAAGTGTCACATTTACATTCATTTGAAGTGAGTACGAGGTATACATAACACTCCATAATGAATATTATATCTTATCATGAAACATAGCAGTGAGATGCGATATCGCGTTTTAAGAAGCATTAGAACTCTATTGCTACGATACGTAGACATCTGCAAACGCTATTTCCTAGCATGGAAGTGTCGCATTTACATACATTTGAAGTGAATACGAGGTATACATGACACTTCGCTATGCATATTATACCTTATCATGAAACATAGAAGAGTGATGCGATATCGCGTTTTAGGAAGCATTGGAACTCTCTTGCTGCGATACGTAGACATCTGCAAACGCTATTTCCTAGCATGGAAGTGTCGCATTTACATTCTTTTGATGTGAATACGAGATATACATGACACTTCGCAATGAATATTATATCTTCTCATGAAACATAGCAGTGAGATGCGATATCGCGTTCTAAGAAGCATTAGAACTTTATTGCTACGATACGTAGACATCTGCAAACGCTATTTCCTAGCATGGAAGTGTCGCATTTACACTCGTTTGAAGTGAATACGAGATATACATGACACTTCGCAATGAATATTATATCTTATCATGGAACATAGGAATGAGGTGCTATATCGCGTTTTGAGAAGCATTAGAACCCTACTGCTACGATACGTAGACATCTGCAAACGCTATTTCCTAGCATGGAAGTGTCGCATTTACATTCGTTTGAAGTGAATACGAGATATACATGACACTTCGCAATGAATATTATATCTTATCATGAAACATAGGAATGAGGTGCTATTTCGCGTTTTGAGAAGCATTAGAACTCTATTGCTACGATAAGTAGACATCTGCAAACGCTATTTCCTAGCATGGAAGTATCTTATTTACATTCTTTTGAAGTGAATACGAGGTATACATGACACTTCGCAATGAATATTATACCTTATCATGAAACATAGAAGTGAGGTGCGATATCGCATTTTAGGGAGCATTAGAACTCTATTGCTGTGATACGTAGACATCTGCAAACAATATTTCCTAGCAAGGAAGTGTCGCATTTACATTCTTGTGAAGTGAAATCGAGGTATACATGACACTTCGCAATGAATATTATATCTTATCATGGAACATAGAAGTGAGATGCGATATCGCGTTCTAAGAAGCATTAGAACTCTATTGCTACGATACGCAGACATCTGCAAAAGCTATTTCCTAGCATGGAATTATCTTATTTACATTCTTTTGAAGTGAATACGAGGTAAACATGACACTTCGCAATGAATATTATACCTTATCATGAAACATAGAAGAGAGGTGCGATATCGCATTTTAGGGAGCATTAGAACTCTATTGCTGTGATACGTAGACATCTGCAAACAATATTTCCTAGCAAGGAAGTGTCGCATTTACATTCTTGTGAAGTGAAATCGAGGTATACATGACACTTCGCAATGAATATTATATCTTATCATGGAACATAGAAGTGAGATGCGATATCGCGTTCTAAGAAGCATTAGAACCCTATTGCTACGATACGTAGACATCTGCAAAAGCTATTTCCTAGCATGGAAGTGTCGCATTTACATTCATTTGAAGTGAACACGAGGTATACATGACACTTCGCAATGAATATTATACCTTATCATGAAACATAGAAGAGAGATGCCATATCGCGTTTTAGGACGTATTAGAACTCTATTGCTGCGATACGTAGACATCTGCAAACGCTATTTCCTAGCAAGGAAGTGTCGCATTTACATTCTTTTGAAGTGAATACGAGGTATACATGACACTTCGCAATGAATATTATACCTTATCATGAAACATAGAAGAGAGGTGCGATATCGCGTTTTAGGAAGCATTAAAACTCTATTGCTGCGATACGTAGACATCTGCAAACGCTATTTCCTAGCATGGAATTGTCGCAATTACATTCTTTTGAAGTGAATACGAGATATGCATGACACTTCGCAATGAATATTATATCTTATCATGAAACATAGGAATGAGGTGCTATATCGCGTTTTGAGAAGCATTAGAACTCTACAGCTACGATACGTAGACATCTGCAAACGCTATTTCCTAGCATGGATGTGTCGCATTTACATTCATTTGACGTGAATACGAGGTATACATGACACTTCGCTATGAATATTATACCTTATCATGAAACATAGAAGAGTGATGCGATATCGCGTTTTAGGAAGCATTGGAAATCTATTGCTGCGATACGTAGACATCTGCAAACGCTATTTCCTAGCATGGAAGTATCTTATTTACATTCTTGTGAAGTGAAATCGAGGTATACATGACACTTCGCAATGAATATTATATCTTATCATGGAACATAGAAGTGAGATGCGATATCGCGTTCTAAGAAGCATTAGAACCCTATTGCTACGATACGTAGACATCTGCAAAAGCTATTTCCTAGCATGGAAGTGTCGCATTTACATTCATTTGAAGTGAATACGAGGTATACATGACACTTCGCAATGAATATTATACCTTATCATGAAACATAGCAGTGAGATGCGATGTCGCGTTTTAAGAAGCATTAGAACTCTATTGCTACGATACGTAGACATCTGCAAACGCTATTTCCTAGCATGGAAGTGTCGCATTTACATTCACTTGAAGTGAATACGAGGTATACATGACACTTCGCAATGAATATTATACCTTATCATGAAACATAGAAGAGAGATGCCATATCGCGTTTTAGGACGTATTAGAACTCTACTGCTGCGATACGTAGACATCTGCAAACGCTATTTCCTAGCATGGAAGTGTCGCATTTACATTCTTTTGAAGTGAATACGAGGTATACATGACACTTCGCAATGAATATTATACCTTATCATGAAACATAGAAGAGAGGTGCGATATCGCATTTTAGGGAGCATTAGAACTCTATTGCTGTGATACGTAGACATCTGCAAACAATATTTCCTAGCAAGGAAGTGTCGCATTTACATTCTTGTGAAGTGAAATCGAGGTATACATGACACTTCGCAATGAATATTATATCTTATCATGGAACATAGAAGTGAGATGCGATATCGCGTTCTAAGAAGCATTAGAACCCTATTGCTACGATTCGTAGACATCTGCAAAAGCTATTTCCTAGCATGGAAGTGTCGCATTTACATTCATTTGAAGTGAACACGAGGTATACATGACACTTCGCAATGAATATTATACCTTATCATGAAACATAGAAGAGAGATGCCATATCGCGTTTTAGGACGTATTAGAACTCTATTGCTGCGATACGTAGACATCTGCAAACGCTATTTCCTAGCATGGAAGTGTCGCATTTACATTCACTTGAAGTGAATACGAGGTATACATGACACTTCGCAATGAATATTATACCTTATCATGAAACATAGAAGAGAGATGCCATATCGCGTTTTAGGACGTATTAGAACTCTACTGCTGCGATACGTAGACATCTGCAAACGCTATTTCCTAGCATGGAAGTGTCGCATTTACATTCTTTTGAAGTGAATACGAGGTATACATGACACTTCGCAATGAATATTATACCTTATCATGAAACATAGAAGAGAGGTGCGATATCGCATTTTAGGGAGCATTAGAACTCTATTGCTGTGATACGTAGACATCTGCAAACAATATTTCCTAGCAAGGAAGTGTCGCATTTACATTCTTGTGAAGTGAAATCGAGGTATACATGACACTTCGCAATGAATATTATATCTTATCATGGAACATAGAAGTGAGATGCGATATCGCGTTCTAAGAAGCATTAGAACCCTATTGCTACGATTCGTAGACATCTGCAAAAGCTATTTCCTAGCATGGAAGTGTCGCATTTACATTCATTTGAAGTGAACACGAGGTATACATGACACTTCGCAATGAATATTATACCTTATCATGAAACATAGAAGAGAGATGCCATATCGCGTTTTAGGACGTATTAGAACTCTATTGCTGCGATACGTAGACATCTGCAAACGCTATTTCCTAGCATGGAAGTGTCGCATTTACATTCTTTTGAAGTGAATACGAGGTATACATGACACTTCGCAATGAATATTATACCTTATCATGAAACATAGAAGAGAGGTGCGATATCGCGTTTTAGGAAGCATTAAAACTCTATTGCTGCGATACGTAGACATCTGCAAACGCTATTTCCTAGCATGGAAGGGTCGCATTTACTTTCTTTTGAAGTGAGTACGAGGTACACATATCACTCCATAATGAATATTATATCTTATCGTGAAACATAGCAGTGAGATGCGATATAGCGTTTTAAGAAGCATTAGAACTCTATTGCTACGATACGTAGACATCTGCAAACGCTATTTCCTAGCATGGAAGTGTCGCATTTACATTCATTTGACGTGAATACGAGGTATACATGACACTTCGCTATGAATATTATACCTTATCATGAAACATAGAAGAGTGATGCGATATCGCGTTTTAGGAAGCATTGGAAATCTATTGCTGCGATACGTAGACATCTGCAAACGCTATTTCCTAGCATGGAAGTATCTTATTTACATTCTTTTGAAGTGAATACGAGGTATACATGACACTTCGCAATGAATATTATATCTTATCATGAAACATAAAAGTGAGATGCGATGTCGCGTTCTAAGAAGCATTAGAACTCTATTGCTACGATACGTAGACATCTGCAAAGGCTATTCCCTAGCATGGAAGGGTGGCATTTACTTTCTTTTGAAGTGAGTACGAGGTACACATATCACTCCATAATGAATATTATATCTTATCGTGAAACATAGCAGTGAGATGCGATATCGCGTTTTAAGAAGCATTAGAACTCTATTGCTACGATACGTAGACATCTGCAAACGCTATTTCCTAGCATGGAAGTGTCGCATTTACATTCTTTTGAAGTGAGTACGAGGTATACATAATACTCCATAATGAATATTATATCTTATCATGAAACATAGCAGTGAGATGCGATATCGCGTTTTAAGAAGCATTAGAACTCTATTGCTACGACACGTAGACATCTGCAAACGCTATTTCCTAGCATTGAAGTGTCACATTTACATTCATTTGAAGTGAGTACGAGGTATACATAACACTCCATAATGAATATTATATCTTATCATGAAACATAGCAGTGAGATGCGATATCGCGTTTTAAGAAGCATTAGAACTCTATTGCTACGATACGTAGACATCTGCAAACGCTATTTCCTAGCATGGAAGTGTCGCATTTACATACATTTGAAGTGAATACGAGGTATACATGACACTTCGCTATGCATATTATACCTTATCATGAAACATAGAAGAGTGATGCGATATCGCGTTTTAGGAAGCATTGGAACTCTCTTGCTGCGATACGTAGACATCTGCAAACGCTATTTCCTAGCATGGAAGTGTCGCATTTACATTCTTTTGATGTGAATACGAGATATACATGACACTTCGCAATGAATATTATATCTTCTCATGAAACATAGCAGTGAGATGCGATATCGCGTTCTAAGAAGCATTAGAACTTTATTGCTACGATACGTAGACATCTGCAAACGCTATTTCCTAGCATGGAAGTGTCGCATTTACACTCGTTTGAAGTGAATACGAGATATACATGACACTTCGCAATGAATATTATATCTTATCATGGAACATAGGAATGAGGTGCTATATCGCGTTTTGAGAAGCATTAGAACCCTACTGCTACGATACGTAGACATCTGCAAACGCTATTTCCTAGCATGGAAGTGTCGCATTTACATTCGTTTGAAGTGAATACGAGATATACATGACACTTCGCAATGAATATTATATCTTATCATGAAACATAGGAATGAGGTGCTATATCGCGTTTTGAGAAGCATTAGAACTCTATTGCTACGATAAGTAGACATCTGCAAACGCTATTTCCTAGCATGGAAGTATCTTATTTACATTCTTTTGAAGTGAATACGAGGTATACATGACACTTCGCAATGAATATTATACCTTATCATGAAACATAGAAGTGAGGTGCGATATCGCATTTTAGGGAGCATTAGAACTCTATTGCTGTGATACGTAGACATCTGCAAACAATATTTCCTAGCAAGGAAGTGTCGCATTTACATTCTTGTGAAGTGAAATCGAGGTATACATGACACTTCGCAATGAATATTATATCTTATCATGGAACATAGAAGTGAGATGCGATATCGCGTTCTAAGAAGCATTAGAACTCTATTGCTACGATACGCAGACATCTGCAAAAGCTATTTCCTAGCATGGAATTATCTTATTTACATTCTTTTGAAGTGAATACGAGGTAAACATGACACTTCGCAATGAATATTATACCTTATCATGAAACATAGAAGAGAGGTGCGATATCGCATTTTAGGGAGCATTAGAACTCTATTGCTGTGATACGTAGACATCTGCAAACAATATTTCCTAGCAAGGAAGTGTCGCATTTACATTCTTGTGAAGTGAAATCGAGGTATACATGACACTTCGCAATGAATATTATATCTTATCATGGAACATAGAAGTGAGATGCGATATCGCGTTCTAAGAAGCATTAGAACCCTATTGCTACGATACGTAGACATCTGCAAAAGCTATTTCCTAGCATGGAAGTGTCGCATTTACATTCATTTGAAGTGAACACGAGGTATACATGACACTTCGCAATGAACATTATACCTTATCATGAAACATAGAAGAGAGATGCCATATCGCGTTTTAGGACGTATTAGAACTCTATTGCTGCGATACGTAGACATCTGCAAACGCTATTTCCTAGCAAGGAAGTGTCGCATTTACATTCTTTTGAAGTGAATACGAGGTATACATGACACTTCGCAATGAATATTATACCTTATCATGAAACATAGAAGAGAGGTGCGATATCGCGTTTTAGGAAGCATTAAAACTCTATTGCTGCGATACGTAGACATCTGCAAACGCTATTTCCTAGCATGGAATTGTCGCAATTACATTCTTTTGAAATGAATACGAGATATGCATGACACTTCGCAATGAATATTATATCTTATCATGAAACATAGGAATGAGGTGCTATATCGCGTTTTGAGAAGCATTAGAACTCTACAGCTACGATACGTAGACATCTGCAAACGCTATTTCCTAGCATGGATGTGTCGCATTTACATTCATTTGACGTGAATACGAGGTATACATGACACTTCGCTATGAATATTATACCTTATCATGAAACATAGAAGAGTGATGCGATATCGCGTTTTAGGAAGCATTGGAAATCTATTGCTGCGATACGTAGACATCTGCAAACGCTATTTCCTAGCATGGAAGTATCTTATTTACATTCTTTTGAAGTGAATACGAGGTATACATGACACTTCGCAATGAATATTATATCTTATCATGAAACATAAAAGTGAGATGCGATGTCGCGTTCTAAGAAGCATTAGAACTCTATTGCTACGATACGTAGATATCTGCAAAGGCTATTCCCTAGCATGGAAGGGTCGCATTTACTTTCTTTTGAAGTGAGTACGAGGTACACATATCACTCCATAATGAATATTATATCTTATCGTGAAACATAGCAGTGAGATGCGATATCGCGTTTTAAGAAGCATTAGAACTCTATTGCTACGATACGTAGACATCTGCAAACGCTATTTCCTAGCATGGAAGTGTCGCATTTACATTCTTTTGAAGTGAGTACGAGGTATACATAATACTCCATAATGAATATTATATCTTATCATGAAACATAGCAGTGAGATGCGATATCGCGTTTTAAGAAGCATTAGAACTCTATTGCTACGACACGTAGACATCTGCAAACGCTATTTCCTAGCATTGAAGTGTCACATTTACATTCATTTGAAGTAAGTACGAGGTATACATAACACTCCATAATGAATATTATATCTTATCATGAAACATAGCAGTGAGATGCGATATCGCGTTCTAAGAAGCATTAGAACTCTATTGCTACGATACGTAGACATCTGCAAACGCTATTTCCTAGCATGGAAGTGTCGCATTTACATACATTTGAAGTGAATACGAGGTATACATGACACTTCGCTATGAATATTATACCTTATCATGAAACATAGAAGAGTGATGCGATATCGCGTTTTAGGAAGCATTGGAACTCTCTTGCTGCGATACGTAGACATCTGCAAACGCTATTTCCTAGCATGGAAGTGTCGCATTTACATTCTTTTGATGTGAATACGAGATATACATGACACTTCGCAATGAATATTATATCTTCTCATGAAACATAGCAGTGAGATGCGATATCGCGTTCTAAGAAGCATTAGAACTTTATTGCTACGATACGTAGACATCTGCAAACGCTATTTCCTAGCATGGAAGTGTCGCATTTACACTCGTTTGAAGTGAATACGAGATATACATGACACTTCGCAATGAATATTATATCTTATCATGGAACATAGGAATGAGGTGCTATATCGCGTTTTGAGAAGCATTAGGACCCTACTGCTACGATACGTAGACATCTGCAAACGCTATTTCCTAGCATGGAAGTGTCGCATTTACATTCGTTTGAAGTGAATACGAGATATACATGACACTTCGCAATGAATATTATATCTTATCATGAAACATAGGAATGAGGTGCTATATCGCGTTTTGAGAAGCATTAGAACTCTATTGCTACGATAAGTAGACATCTGCAAACGCTATTTCCTAGCATGGATGTATCTTATTTACATTCTTTTGAAGTGAATACGAGGTATACATGACACTTCGCAATGAATATTATACCTTATCATGAAACATAGAAGTGAGGTGCGATATCGCATTTTAGGGAGCATTAGAACTCTATTGCTATGATACGTAGACATCTGCAAACAATATTTCCTAGCAAGGAAGTGTCGCATTTACATTCTTGTGAAGTGAAATCGAGGTATACATGACACTTCGCAATGAATATTATATCTTATCATGGAACATAGAAGTGAGATGCGATATCGCGTTCTAAGAAGCATTAGAACTCTATTGCTACGATACGCAGACATCTGCAAAAGCTATTTCCTAGCATGGAAGTATCTTATTTACATTCTTTTGAAGTGAATACGAGGTATACATGACACTTCGCAATGAATATTATACCTTATCATGAAACATAGAAGAGAGGTGCGATATCGCATTTTAGGGAGCATTAGAACTCTATTGCTGTGATGCGTAGACATCTGCAAACAATATTTCCTAGCAAGGAAGTGTCGCATTTACATTCTTGTGAAGTGAAATCGAGGTATACACGACACTTCGCAATGAATATTATATCTTATCATGGAACATAGAAGTGAGATGCGATATCGCGTTCTAAGAAGCATTAGAACCCTATTGCTACGATACGTAGACATCTGCAAAAGCTATTTCCTAGCATGGAAGTGTCGCATTTACATTCATTTGATGTGAACACGAGGTATACATGACACTTCGCAATGAATATTATACCTTATCATGAAACATAGAAGAGAGATGCCATATCGCGTTTTAGGACGTATTAGAACTCTATTGCTGCGATACGTAGACATCTGCAAACGCTATTTCCTAGCATGGAAGTGTCGCATTTACATTCTTTTGAAGTGAATACGAGGTATACATGACACTTCGCAATGAATATTATACCTTATCATGAAACATAGAAGAGAGGTGCGATATCGCGTTTTAGGAAGCATTAAAACTCTATTGCTGCGATACGTAGACATCTGCAAACGCTATTTCCTAGCATGGAATTGTCGCAATTACATTCTTTTGAAGTGAATACGAGATATGCATGACACTTCGCAATGAATATTATATCTTATCATGAAACATAGGAATGAGGTGCTATATCGCGTTTTGAGAAGCATTAGAACTCTACAGCTACGATACGTAGACATATGCAAAGGCTATTTCCTAGCATGGAAGGGTCGCATTTACATTCTTTTGAAGTGAGTACGAGGTATACATAACACTCCATAATGAATATTATATCTTATCGTGAAACATAGCAGTGAGATGCGATATCGCGTTTTAAGAAGCATTAGAACTCTATTGCTACGATACGTAGCCATCTGCAAACGCTATTTCCTAGCATGGAAGTGTCGCATTTACATTCATTTGACGTGAATACGAGGTATACATGACACTTCGCTATGAATATTATACCTCATCATGAAACATAGAAGAGTGATGCGATATCGCGTTTTAGGAAGCATTGGAACTCTATTGCTGCGATACGTAGACATCTGCAAACGCTATTTCCTAGCATGGAAGTATCTTATTTACATTCTTTTGAAGTGAATACGAGGTATACATGACACTTCGCAATGAATATTATATCTTATCATGAAACATAAAAGTGAGATGCGATGTCGCGTTCTAAGAAGCATTAGAACTCTATTGCTACGATACGTAGACATCTGCAAAGGCTATTCCCTAGCATGGAAGGGTCGCATTTACTTTCTTTTGAAGTGAGTACGAGGTACACATATCACTCCATAATGAATATTATATCTTATCGTGAAACATAGCAGTGAGATGCGATATCGCGTTTTAAGAAGCATTAGAACTCTATTGCTACGATACGTAGACATCTGCAAACGCTATTTCCTAGCATGGAAGTGTCGCATTTACATACATTTGAAGTGAATACGAGGTATACATGACACTTCGCTATGAATATTATACCTTATCATGAAACATAGAAGAGTGATGCGATATCGCGTTTTAGGAAGCATTGGAACTCTCTTGCTGCGATACGTAGACATCTGCAAACGCTATTTCCTAGCATGGAAGTGTCGCATTTACATTCTTTTGATGTGAATACGAGATATACATGACACTTCGCAATGAATATTATATCTTCTCATGAAACATAGCAGTGAGATGCGATATCGCGTTCTAAGAAGCATTAGAACTCTATTGCTACGATACGTAGACATCTGCAAACGCTATTTCCTAGCATGGAAGTGTCGCATTTACACTCGTTTGAAGTGAATACGAGATATACATGACACTTCGCAATGAATATTATACCTTATCATGAAACATAGAAGAGAGATGCCATATCGCGTTTTAGGACGTATTAGAACTCTATTGCTGCGATAAGTAGACATCTGCAAACGCTATTTCCTAGCATGGAAGTATCTTATTTACATTCTTTTGAAGTGAATACGAGGTATACATGACACTTCGCAATGAATATTATATCTTATCATGAAACATAAAAGTGAGATGCGATGTCGCGTTCTAAGAAGCATTAGAACTCTATTGCTACGATACGTAGACATCTGCAAAGGCTATTCCCTAGCATGGAAGGGTCGCATTTACTTTCTTTTGAAGTGAGTACGAGGTACACATATCACTCCATAATGAATATTATATCTTATCGTGAAACATAGCAGTGAGATGCGATATCGCGTTTTAAGAAGCATTAGAACTCTATTGCTACGATACGTAGACATCTGCAAACGCTATTTCCTAGCATGGAAGTGTCGCATTTACATACATTTGAAGTGAATACGAGGTATACATGGCACTTCGCTATGAATATTATACCTTATCATGAAACATAGAAGAGTGATGCGATATCGCGTTTTAGGAAGCATTGGAACTCTCTTGCTGCGATACGTAGACATCTGCAAACGCTATTTCCTAGCATGGAAGTGTCGCATTTACATTCTTTTGATGTGAATACGAGATATACATGACACTTCGCAATGAATATTATATCTTCTCATGAAACATAGCAGTGAGATGCGATATCGCGTTCTAAGAAGCATTAGAACTCTATTGCTACGATACGTAGACATCTGCAAAGGCTATTCCCTAGCATGGAAGGGTCGCATTTACTTTCTTTTGAAGTGAGTACGAGGTACACATATCACTCCATAATGAATATTATATCTTATCGTGAAACATAGCAGTGAGATGCGATATCGCGTTTTAAGAAGCATTAGAACTCTATTGCTACGATACGTAGACATCTGCAAACGCTATTTCCTAGCATGGAAGTGTCGCATTTACATTCATTTGACGTGAATACGAGGTATACATGACACTTCGCTATGAATATTATACCTTATCATGAAACATAGAAGAGTGATGCGATATCGCGTTTTAGGAAGCATTGGAACTCTATTGCTGCGATACGTAGACATCTGCAAACGCTATTTCCTAGCATGGAAGTATCTTATTTACATTCTTTTGAAGTGAATACGAGGTACACATGACACTTCGCAATGAATATTATATCTTATCATGAAACATAAAAGTGAGATGCGATATCGCGTTTTAAGAAGCATTAGAACTCTATTGCTACGATACGTAGATATCTGCAAACGCTATTTCCTAGCATGTAAGTGCCGCATTTACATTCTTTTGAAGTGAATACGAGGTATACATGACACATCGCAATGATTATTATACCTTATCATGAAACATATGTGTGAGATGCGATATCGTGTTTTAAGAAGCATTAGATCTCTCTTGCTACGATACGTAGGCATATGCAAACGCTATTTCCAAGCATGGAAGTGTCGCATTTACATTCTTTTGAATTTATTATGCGGTATACATTACACTCTACAATGAATATTATATCTTACCACGAAACATAGATATGAAATGCGACATCTCGTTTTAAGAAGCATTAGAACTCTATTGCTGCGATACGTAGACATCTGCAAACGGTATTTCCTAGCTTGTAAGTGTCGCATTTACATTCTTTTGATTTGAATACGAGGTATACATGAAACTTCGCAATGATTACTACAACTTATCATGAAACATAGTAGTGAGATGCGATATCGCGCTTTAAGAAGCATTAGAACTCTATTGCTACGATACGTTGACATCTGCAAACAATATTTCCTTCCAAGGAAGTGTCGCACTTACATTGTTATGAAGTGAATACGAGGTATACATAACACTCTACTATGAATATTATATCTTATCGCGAAACATAGAAATGAAATGCGACATCTCGTTTTAAGAAGCATTAGAACTCTATTGCTACGATACGTAGACATCTGCAAACAATATTTCCTAACATGGAAGTGTCGCATTTACATTCCTGTGTAGTGAAATCGAGGTATACATGACACTTCGCAATGAATATTATATCTTTTCATGAAACATAGAAATGCGATGCGACATCTCGTTTTAAGATGTATTAGAACTCTATTATTTCCATACGTAGTCGTCTGGAAACGCTATTTCCGAGCAAGGAAGTGTCGCACTTACATCCTTTCGAAGTGAATACGAAGTATACATAACACTTCGCACTGAATATTATATCTTATCATGAAACATAGAAATGAGATGCGGCATCTCGTTTTAAGAAGCATTAGAACACTATTGCTACGATACGTAGACATCTGCAAACGCTATTTCCTAGCATGGAAGCGTCGCATTTACATTCCTGTCATGTGAATACGAAGTATACATGACACTTCGCAATGAATATTATATCTTATCATGAAACATAGATGTGAGATGCGATATCGCGTTCCAACAAGCATTAGAACTCTATTGCTACGAAGCGTAAACATCTGCAAAGGCTATTTGCTAGCATGGAAGGGTCGCATTTACATACTTTTGAAGTGAATACGAGGTATACATAACACTCCACAATGAATATTATATCTTATTACGAAACATAGAAATGAAATTGCGACATCTCGTTTTAAGTAGCATTAGAACTCTATTGCTACGATATGTAGACATCTGCAAACGCTACTTCCTAGCATGGAAGTGTCGCATTTACATTCCTTTGAAGTGAATACGAGATATACATGACACTTCGCAATGAATATTATTTCTTATCATGAAACATAGGAATGAGGTGCTATATCGCATTTTGAGAAGCATTAGAACTCTATTGCTAATATACGTAGACATCTGCAAACTCTATTTCCTAGCAAGGAAATGTCGCACTTACATTCCATTGAAGTGAATACGAGGTATACATAACATTACACAATGAATATTATATCTTATTACGAAACGTAGAAATGAAATACGACTTCACGTTTTAAGAAGCACTAGTACTCTATTGCTAATATACGTAGACATCTGCAAACAATATTTCCTAGCAAGGAAGTGTAGCATTTACATTCTTTGCAAGTGAATACGAGGTATACATAACACTCCACAATGAATATTATATCTTATCACGAAACATGGAAATGAAATGCGACATCTCGTTTTAAGAAGCATTAGAACTCTATTGCTGTGATACGTAGACATCTGCAAACAATATTTCCTAGCATGTGAGTGTCGCATTTACATTCTTTTGAAGTGAGTACGAGGTATACATGACACTTCGCAATGAATATTATATCTTATCATGAAACATAGAAGTGTAATGCGATATCGCGTTTTAAGAAGCATTAGAACTCTATTGCTACGATACGTAGACATCTGCAAACAATATTTCCTAGCAAGGAAGTGTCGCATTTACATTCTTTTCAAGTGAATACGAGGTATACATAACACTCCACAATGAATATTATATCTTATCACGAAACATAGAAATGAAATGCGACATCTCGTTTTAAGAAGCATTAGAACTCTATTGCTGCGATACGTAGACATCTGCAAACGCTATTTCCTAGCATGTAAGTGTCGCATTTACATTCTTTTGATGTGAATACGAGGTATAGATGACACTTCGCAATGATTACTACAACTTATCATGAAACATAGTAGTGAGATGCGATATCGCGCTTTAAGAAGCAGTAGAACTATATTGCTATGATACGTAGACATCTGCAAACGCTGTTTCCTAGCATGGAAGTGTCGCATTTACATTCTTTTGAAGCGAATACGAGGTATACATAACATTCCACAATGAATATTATACCCTATTACGAAACATAGAAATGAAATACGACTTCTCGTTCTAAGAAGCATTAGAACTCTATTGCTACGATACGTAGACATCTGCAAACAATATTTCCTTCCAAGGAAGTGTCGCACTTACATTCTTATGAAGTGAATACGAGGTATACATAACACTCTACTATGAATATTATGTGGAGGAGGTTGGTTATTCGAATGATCTGACTAAGTCGTAGGTTGTTCACTTTCTCTTTATTCTGGAGCGACTGCACTCGGCAAGTTCTCGAGATCAACTGTGCCTTTTTTGGTTGCCTCGTGTGCAGCCGCGTTTGTACAAATACTTTGCGTTGCATGATTGGCTAAGTCTGTGCTTCGACCTTAGCCAATCACGTATTTGTTTATCTAGGTGCCGCCTCTTCTTGCGCCCTTAGCGCGTTTGCTTGGATGGGCGGCAGTAGGTATAATGGGGGCATTTTGTTATTTTAACATTTGGCAATGTAGCGAGGTTTCCGCTGGGTCTGGTTCCTCTCACGTCAAGGGTGTAGCCTCTTGACCGTAGGCTTAGACCCTTTTTGGAAACCCTCGGTTTATGGAGTCCGCGTGTGTTACTGAGGTCGTCGACTAAGATTTACAACTAGCATGTGGAGAAAGTTCGCTAAGGACGTCTTCTCAAAAGTAACTTATTTGGCGCATACCATAAATCGTTCTAGCTGCTTGTAGCGAAAAAGGTCTTCTATTATACCACGATGCTAGCCGCTACAATTATATCTTATCACGAAACATAGAAATGAAATGCGACATCTCGTTTTAAGAAGCATTAGAACTCTATTGCTACGATACGTAGACATCTGCAAACGCTACTTCCTAGCATGCAAGTATCGCATTTACATTCTTATGAAGTGAATACGAGGTATACATGACACTTCGCAATGAACATTATATCTTATCATGAAACATAGAAATGAGATGCGATATCGCGTTTTGAGAAGCATTAGAAATCCATTGCTACGATACGTAGACATCTGCAATCTCTATTTAATAGCAAGGAAGTGTCGCATTTACATTCATTTGAAATGTAGACGAGGAGTACATAACACTTCGCAACGAATCTTATATTTCATCATGAGGTATAGAAATGAGACGCGATATCGCGTTTTAAGAAGCATTAGAACTCTATTGCTTCGATACGGAGACACCTGCAAACGCTATTTCCTAGCAAGGAAGTGTTCCCATTTACATTCTTTTGAAGTGAATACGAAGTATACATGACACTTCGCAATGGATATTATATCTTGTCATGAAACATAGGAATGAGATGCGATATCACGTCTTAAGAAGCATTAGAACTCTATTGCTTGGATACGTAGACATGTGCAAACGCTATTTCCTAGCAAGGAAGTGTCGCATTTACATTCTTTTGAAGTGAATACCGTGTATACATGACACTTCGCAATGAATATTATATCTCATCACGAAACATAGAAATGAGATGCGATATCGCGTTTTAAGATGCATTAGAACTCTATTGCTTGGATACGTAGACATGTGCAAACGCTATTTCCTAGCAAGGAAGTGTCGCATTTACATTCTTTTGAAGTGAATACCGTGTATACATGACACTTCGCAATGAATATTATATCTTATCACGAAACATAGAAATGAGATGCGATATCGCGTTTTAAGATGCATTAGAGCTCTATTGCTACGATACGTAGATATCTGGAGACGCTATTTCCTAGGAAGGAAGTGTCGCACTTACATTCTTTTGAAGTGAATGCGGGGTATACATGACACTTCGCAATGGATATTATATCTTATCATGAAACATAGAACTGAGATGCGTTATCGCGTTTTAAGAGGCATTAAAACTCTATTGCTACGATACGTAGATATCTGTAGGCGCCATTTCCTAGCAAGGAAGTGTCGCATTTACATTCATTTGAGGTGAATACGGGTATACGTGACAATTCGCAATGGATATTATATCTTATCATGAAACATAGAAATGAGATCCGATATCGCGTTTTAAGCGGTATTAGAACACTATTGCTACGATACGTAGACATGTGCAAACGCTATTTCCTAGCAAGGAGGTGTCGGACTTACATTCCTTTGAAGTGAGTACGAGGTATACATGACACTTCGCAATGAATATTATATCTTATCATGAAACATAGAAATGAGTTGTGACTTGTCGTATTAGGAAGCACTAGAGCCCTATTGTTTCGGCACGTAGACATTTGGAAGCGCTATTTCCTAGCAAGAATGTCGCATTTACATTCTTTTGAAATGAATACGAGGTATACATATCTCTCTACAATGAATATTATATCTTACCACGAAACATAGAAGTCAAATGCGACATCTCGTTCTAAGAACCATTAGAACCCTATTGCTGCGATACGTAGACATCTGCAAACGGTATTTCCTAGCATGTAAGTGTCGCATTTACATTCTTTTGATGTGAATACGAGGTACACATGACACTCCATAATGAATATTATATCTTATCATGAAACATAGCAGTGCGATGCGATACCGCGTTTTAAGAAGCATTAGAACTCTATTGCTGTGATACGTAGACATCTGCAAACGCTATTTCCTAGCATGTAAGTGTCGCATTTACATTCTTTTGAAGTGAATACGAGGTATACATGACACATCGCAATGATTATTATATCTTATCATGAAACATAGGTGTGAGATGCGATATCGTGTTTTAAGAAGTATTAGATCTCTCTTGCTACGATACGTAGGCATATGCAAACGCTATTTCCTAGCATGGAAGTGTCGCATTTACATTCTTTTGAATTTATTATGCGGTATACATTACACTCTACAATGAATATTATATCTTACCACGAAACATAGATATGAAATGCGACATCTCGTTTTAAGAAGCATTAGAACTCTATTGCTGCGATACGTAGACATCTGCAAACGGTATTTCCTAGCTTGTAAGTGTCGCATTTACATTCTTTTGATGTGAATACGAGGTATACATGACACTTCGCAATGATTACTACAACTTATCATGAAACATAGTAGTGAGATGCGATATCGCGCTTTAAGAAGCATTAGAACTCTATTGCTACGATACGTAGACATCTGCAAACAATATTTCCTTCCAAGGAAGTGTCGCACTTACATTCTTATGAAGTGAATACGAGGTATACATAACACTCTACTATGAATTTTATATCTTATCGCGAAACATAGAAATGAAATGCGACATCTCGTTTTAAGAAGCATTAGAACTCTATTGCTACGATACGTAGACATCTGCAAACAATATTTCCTAACATGGAAGTGTCGCATTTACATTCCTGTGTAGTGAAATCGAGGTATACATGACACTTCGCAATGAATATTATTTCTTATCATGAAACATAGGAATGAGGTGCTATATCGCATTTTGAGAAGCATTAGAACTCTATTGCTATTATACGTAGACATCTGCAAACTCTATTTCCTAGCAAGGAAATGTCGCACTTACATTCCATTGAAGTGAATACGAGGTATACATAACATTACACAATGAATATTATATCTTATTACGAAACGTAGAAATGAAATACGACTTCACGTTTTAAGAAGCATTAGTACTCTATTGCTAATAAACGTAGACATCTGCAAACAATATTTCCTAGCAAGGAAGTGTAGCATTTACATTCTTTGCAAGTGAATACGAGGTATACATAACACTCCACAATGAATATTATATCTTATCACGAAACATGGAAATGAAATGCGACATCTCGTTTTAAGAAGCATTAGAACTCTATTGCTGTGATACGTAGACATCTGCAAACAATATTTCCTAGCATGTGAGTGTCGCATTTACATTCTTTTGATGTGAATACGAGGTATAGATGACACTTCGCAATGATTACTACAACTTATCATGAAACATAGTAGTGAGATGCGATATCGCGCTTTAAGAAGCATTAGAACTATATTGCTATGATACGTAGACATCTGCACACGCTGTTTCCTAGCATGGAAGTGTCGCATTTACATTCTTTTGAAGCGAATACGAGGTATACATAACATTCCACAATGAATATTATACCCTATTACGAAACATAGAAATGAAATACGACTTCTCGTTCTAAGAAGCATTAGAACTCTATGCTACGATACGTAGACATCTGCAAACAATATTTCCTTCCAAGGAAGTGTCGCACTTACATTCTTATGAAGTGAATACGAGGTATACATAACACTCTACTATGAATATTATGTGGAGGAGGTTGGTTATTCGAATGATCTGACTAAGTCGTAGGTTGTTCACTTTCTCTTTATTCTGGAGCGACTGCACTCGGCAAGTTCTCGAGATCAACTGTGCCTTTTTTGGTTGCCTCGTGTGCAGCCGCGTTTGTACAAATACTTTGCGTTGCATGATTGGCTAAGTCTGTGCTTCGACCTTAGCCAATCACGTATTTGTTTATCTAGGTGCCGCCTCTTCTTGCGCCCTTAGCGCGTTTGCTTGGAAGGGCGGCAGCAGGTATAATGGGGGCATTTTGTTATTTTAACATTTGGCAAAGTAGCGGGGTTTCCGCTGGGTCTGGTTCCTCTCACGTCAAGGGTGTAGCCTCTTGACCGTAGGCTTAGACCCTTTTTGGAAACCCTCGGTTTATGGAGTCCGCGTGTGTTACTGAGGTCGTCGACTAAGATTTACAACTAGCATGTGGAGAAAGTTCGCTAAGGACGTCTTCTCAAAAGTAACTTATTTGGCGCATACCATAAATCGTTCTAGCTGCTTGTAGCGAAAAAGGTCTTCTATTATACCTCTATGCTAGCCGCTACATTTATATCTTATCACGAAACATAGAAATGAAATGCGACATCTCGTTTTAAGAAGCATTAGAACTCTATTGCTACGATACGTAGACATCTGCAAACGCTACTTCCTAGCATGCAAGTATCGCATTTACATTCTTATGAAGTGAATACGAGGTATACATGACACTTCGCAATGAACATTATATCTTATCATGAAACATAGAAATGAGATGCGATATCGCGATTTAAGAAGCATTGGAACTCTATTGCTTCGGTACGTAGACATCTGCAAACGCTATTTCCTAGCAAGGAAGTGTCGCATTTACATCCACTTGAAGTATAGACGAGATATACATAACACTGCACAATGAATATTATATCTTATCATGAAACATAGAAATGAGATGCGATATCGCGATATATGAAGCATTAGATGTCTATTGCTTCGATACGTAGACATCTGCAAACGCTACTTCCTAACAAGGGAGTGTCGCATTTACATTCTTTTGAAAGGAATACGAGGTATACATGACACTTCACAATGAATATTATATCTTATCATGAAACATAGAATTGAGATGCGATATGACGATTTAAGAAGCATTAGAACACTATTGCTTCGACACGTAGACATCTGCAAACGCTATTTCCTAGCAAGGAAGTGTCGCATTTACATTCATTTTAAGTGTATGCGAGGTATACATGACCCTTCGCAATGAATATTATATATTGTCATGAAACATAGAAATGAGATGCGATATCGCGATTTAAGAATCATTAGAAGACTATTGCTTCGATACGTAGGCATCTGCAAACGCTACTTCCTAGCAAGGACGTGTCGCATTTACATTCTTTTGAAACGAATACGAGGTATACATAAGACTCCACAATGAATATTATATCTTATCATGAAACATAGAAATGAGATGCGATATCGCGAATTAGAAGGTTTTAGAACTCTATTGCTTCGATACGTAGACATCTGCAAACGCTATTTCCTAGCAAGGAAGTGTGGCATTCATATTCTTTTGAAGTGAATACGAGGTATACATAACACTCCACAATGAATATTATATATTACCATGAAGCATAGTAATAAGTAGCGATATCGTGTTTTGAGAAGCATTAGAACTCTAATGCCACGATACGTACAACATCTGCAAACGCTATTTCCTAGCAAGCAAGTGTCGCATTTACATCCATTTGAAGTATAGACGAGATATACATAACACTGGACAATGAATATTATATCTTATCATGAATCATATAAATGAGATGCGATATGGCTATTTAAGAAGCATTAGAACTCTATTGCTTCGATACGCAGATATCTGAAAACGCTATTTCCTAGCAAGGAAGTGTCGCATTTACATCCATTTGAAGTATAGACGAGATATACATAACACTGCACAATGAATATTATATATTATCATGAAACATAGATATGAGATGCGATATCGCGAATTAGAAAGCTTTAGAAATCTATTGCTTCGATACGTAGACATCTGCAAACGCTATTTCCTAGCAAGGAAGTGTCGCATTTACATCCATTTGAAGTATAGACGAGATATACATAACACGGCACAATGAATATTATATCTTACCATGAAACATTGAAATGAGATGCGATATGGCGATTTAAGAAGCACTAGAACTCTACACTGCTTCGATACGTAGACATCTGCAAACGCCATTTACTAGCAAGGAAGTGTCGCATTTACATTCTTTTGAAGTGAATACGAGGTATACATAACACTCCACAATGAATATTATATCTTATCATGTAGAAATGTGATGCGATATCGCGTTTTGAGAAGCATTAGAACCATAATGACACGATACGTAGACATCTGCAAACGCTATTTCCTAGCAAGGAAGTGTTGCATTTACATCCATTTGAAGTATAGAAGAGATATACATAACACTGCACAATGAGTATTATACCTTATCATGAAACATAGAAATGATATGCGATATGGCTATTTAGGAAGCATTAGAACTCTATTGCTTCGATACGCAGATATCTGAAAACGCTACTTCCTAGCAAGGAATTGTCGCATTTACATTCTTTTGAAAGGAATACGAGGTATACGTGACACTTCGCAATGTAAATTATATCTTATCATGAAACATAGAAATGAGATGCGATATGACGATTTAAGAAGCATTAGAAACCTATTGCTTCGATACGTAGACATCTGCAAAAACTACTTCCTAACAAGGGAGTGTCGCCATTTACATTCTTTGAAAGGAATACGAGGTATACATGACACTTCACAATGAATTTTATATCTTATCATGAACATAGAAATGTGATGCGATATCGCGTTTTGAGAAGGCATTAGAACACCCTAATGACACCGATACGTAGACATCTGCAAACGCTATTTCCTAGCAAGGAAGTGTCGCATTTTACATCCATTTGAAGTATAGACGAGATATACATAACACTGCACAATGAATACTATATCTTATCATGAAACATAGAGATGAGATGCGATATCGCGATTTAAGAAGAATTAGAACACTATTGCTTCGATACGTAGACATCTGCAAACGCTACTTCCTAGCAAGGAATTGTCGCATTTACATTCTTTTGAAAGGAATACAAGGTATACGTGACACTTCGCAATGTAAATTATATCTTATCATGAAACATAGAAATGAGATACGATATGACGATTTAAGAAGCATTAGAAATCTATTGCTTCGATACGTAGACATCTGCAAACGCTACTTCCTAGCAAGAAAGTGTCGCATTTACATTCTTTTGAAACTAATACGAGGTATACATAACATTCCACAATGAATATTATATCTTATCATGAAACATAGAAATGAGATGCGATATCGCGTTTTGAGAAGCATTAGAACCCTAATGACACGATACGTAGACATCTGCAAACGCTATTTCCTAGCAAGGAAGTGTCGCATTTACATCCATTTGAAGTATAGACGAGATATACATAACACTGCACAATGAGTATTATACCTTATCATGAAACATAGAAATGATATGCGATATGGCTATTTAAGAAGCACTAGAACTCTATTGCTTCGATACGAAGATATCTGAAAACGCTATTTCCTAGCAAGGAAGTGTCGCATTTACATCCATTTGAAGTATAGACGAGATATACATAACACGGCACAATGAATATTATATCTTATCATGAAACATTGAAATGAGGTGCGATGTGGCGATTTAAGAAGCACTAGAACTCTACTGCTTCGATACGTAGACATCTGCAAACGCCATTTACTAGCAAGGAAGTGTCGCTTTTACATTCTTTTGAAGTGAATACGAGGTATACATAACACTCCACAATGAATATTATATCTTATCATGAAACATAGAAATGTGATGCGATATCGCGTTTTGAGAAGCATTAGAACCCTAATGACACGATACGTAGACATCTGCAAACGCTATTTCCTAGCAAGGAAGTGTCGCATTTACATCCATTTGAAGTATAGACGAGATATACATAACACTGCACAATGAATATTATATCTTATCATGAAACATAGAGATGAGATGCGATATCGCGATTTAAGAATAATTAGAACACTATTGCTTCGATACGTAGACATCTGCAAACGCTACTTCCTAGCAAGGAATTGTCGCATTTACATTCTTTTGAAAGGAATACAAGGTATACGTGACACTTCGCAATGTAAATTATATCTTATCATGAAACATAGAAATGAGATGCGATATGACGATTTAAGAAGCATTAGAAATCTATTGCTTCGATACGTAGACATCTGCAAACGCTACTTCCTAGCAAGAAAGTGTCGCATTTACATTCTTTTGAAACGAATACGAGGTATACATAACATTCCACAATGAATATTATATCTTATCATGAAACATAGAAATGAGATGCGATATCGCGTTTTGAGAAGGATTAGAACCCTAATGACACGATACGTAGACATCTGCAAACGCTATTTCCTAGCAAGGAAGTGTCGCATTTACATCCATTTGAAGTATAGACGAGATATACATAACATTGCACAATGAGTATTATACCGTATCATGAAACATAGAAATGATATGCGATATGGCTATTTAAGAAGCATTAGAACTCTATTGCTTCGATACGCAGATATCTGAAAACGCTATTTCCTAGCAAGGAAGTGTCGCATTTACATCCATTTGAAGTATAGACGAGGTATACATAACACGGCACAATGGATATTATATCTTATCATGAAACATTGAAGTGTGATGCGATATGGCGATTTAAGAAGCACTAGAACTCTAATGCCACGATACGTAGACATCTGCAAACGCTATTTCCTAGCAAGGAAGTGTCGCATTTACATTCTTTTGAAGGGAATACGAGGTATACGTGACACTTCACAATGAATATTATATCTTATCATGAAACATAAAATTGAGATGCGATATGACGATTTAAGAAGCATTAGAACACTATTGCTTCGACACGTAGATATCTGCAAACACTATTTCCTAGCAAGGAACTGTCGCATTCACATTCGTTTGAATTGTATGCGAGGTATACATGAAACTTCGCAATGAATATTATATATTATCATGAAACATAGATATGAGATGCGATATCGCGAATTAGAAAGCTTTAGAAATCTATTGCTCCGATACGTAGACACCTGCAAACGCTATTTCCTAGCAAGGAAGTGTCGCATTTACATTCATTTTAAGTGTATGCGAGGTATACATGACCCTTCGCAATGAATATTATATATTGTCATGAAACACAGAAATGAGATGCGATATCGCGAATTAAGAATCATTAGAACACTATTGCTTCGATACGTAGGCATCTGCAAACGCTACTTCCTAGCAAGGACGTGTCGCATTTACATTCTTTGGAAACGAATACGAGGTATACACAAGACTCCACAATGAATATTATATCTTATCATGAAACATAGAAATGAGATGCGATATCGCGAATTAGAAGGTTTTAGAACTCTATTGCTTCGATACGTAGACATCCGCAAACTCTATTTCCTAGCAAGGAAGTGTCGCATTTACATCCATTTGAAGTATAGACGAGATATACATAACACTGCACAATGAATATTATATCTTATCATGAAGCATAGTAATAAGTAGCGATATCGTGTTTTGAGAAGCATTAGAACTCTAATGCCACGAAACGTACAACATCTGCAAACGATATTTCCTAGCAAGGAAGTGTCGCATTTACATCCATTTGAAGTATAGACGAGATATACATAACACTGGACAATGAATATTATATCTTATCATGAAACATATAAATGAGATGCGATATGGCTATTTAAGAAGCATTAGAACTCTATTGCTTAGATACGTAGACATCTGCAAACGCTACTTCCTAGCAAGAAAGTGTCGCATTTACATTCTTTTGAAACGAATACGAGGTATACATAACATTCCACAATGAATATTATATCTTATCATGAAACATAGAAATGAGATGCGATATCGCGTTTTGAGAAGCATTAGAACCCTAATGACACGATACGTAGACATCTGCAAACGCTATTTCCTAGCAAGGAAGTGTCGCATTTACATCCATTTGAAGTATAGACGAGATATACATAACACTGCACAATGAGTATTATACCTTATCATGAAACATAGAAATGATATGCGATATGGCTATTTAAGAAGCATTAGAACACTATTGCTTCGATACGAAGATATCTGAAAACGCTATTTCCTAGCAAGGAAGTGTCGCATTTACATCCATTTGAAGTATAGACGAGATATACATAACACGGCAGAATGAGTATTACATCTTATCATGAAACATTGAAATGAGATGCGATATGGCGATTTGAGAAGCACTAGAACTCTACTGCTTCGATACGTAGACATCTGCAAACGCCATTTACTAGGAAGGAAGTGTCGCATTTACATTCCTTTGAAGTGAATACGAGGTATACATAACACTCCACAATGAATATTATATCTTATCATGAAACATAGAAATGTGATGCGATATCGCGTTTTGAGAAGCATTAGAACCCTAATGACACGATACGTAGACATCTGCAAACGCTATTTCCTAGCAAGGAAGTGTCGCATTTACATCCATTTGAAGTATAGACGAGATATACATAACACGGCACAATGAATATTATATCTTATCATGAAACATTGAAATGAGATGCGATATGGCGATTTAAGAAGCACTAGAACACTACTGCTTCGATACGTAGACATCTGCAAACGCCATTTACTAGCAAGGAAGTGTCGCATTTACATTCTTTTGAAGTGAATACGAGGTATACATAACACTCCACAATGAATATTATATCTTATCATGAAACATAGAAATGTGATGCGATATCGCGTTTTGAGAAGCATTAGAACCATAATGACACGATACGTAGACATCTGCAAACGCTATTTCCTAGCAAGGAAGTGTCGCATTTACATCCATTTGAAGTATAGAAGAGATATACATAACACTGCACAATGAGTATTATACCTTATCATGAAACATAGAAATGATATGCGATATGGCTATTTAAGAAGCATTAGAACTCTATTGCTTCGATACGCAGATATCTGAAAACGCTACTTCCTAGCAAGGAATTGTCGCATTTACATTCTTTTGAAAGGAATACGAGGTATACGTGACACTTCGCAATGTAAATTATATCTTATCATGAAACATAGAAATGAGTTGCGATATGACGATTTAAGAAGCATTAGAAATCTATTGCTTCGATACGTAGACATCTGCAAACGCTACTTCCTAACAAGGGAGTGTCGCATTTACATTCTTTTGAAAGGAATACGAGGTATACATGACACTTCACAATGAATATTATATCTTATCATGAAACATAGAAATGTGATGCGATATCGCGTTTTGAGAAGCATTAGAACCCTAATGACACGATACGTAGACATCTGCAAACGCTATTTCCTAGCAAGGAAGTGTCGCATTTACATCCATTTGAAGTATAGACGAGATATACATAACACTGCACAATGAATACTATATCTTATCATGAAACATAGAGATGAGATGCGATATCGCGATTTAAGAAGAATTAGAACACTATTGCTTCGATACGTAGACATCTGCAAACGCTACTTCCTAGCAAGGAATTGTCGCATTTACATTCTTTTGAAAGGAATACAAGGTATACGTGACACTTCGCAATGTAAATTATATCTTATCATGAAACATAGAAATGAGATACGATATGACGATTTAAGAAGCATTAGAAATCTATTGCTTCGATACGTAGACATCTGCAAACGCTACTTCCTAGCAAGAAAGTGTCGCATTTACATTCTTTTGAAACTAATACGAGGTATACATAACATTCCACAATGAATATTATATCTTATCATGAAACATAGAAATGAGATGCGATATCGCGTTTTGAGAAGCATTAGAACCCTAATGACACGATACGTAGACATCTGCAAACGCTATTTCCTAGCAAGGAAGTGTCGCATTTACATCCATTTGAAGTATAGACGAGATATACATAACACTGCACAATGAGTATTATACCTTATCATGAAACATAGAAATGATATGCGATATGGCTATTTAAGAAGCATTAGAACTCTATTGCTTCGATACGAAGATATCTGAAAACGCTATTTCCTAGCAAGGAAGTGTCGCATTTACATCCATTTGAAGTATAGACGAGATATACATAACACGGCACAATGAATATTATATCTTATCATGAAACATTGAATGAGATGCGATGTGGCGATTTAAGAAGCACTAGAACTCTACTGCTTCGATACGTAGACATCTGCACAAACGCCATTTACTAGCAAGGAAGTGTCGCTTTTACATTCTTTTGAAGTGAATACGAGGTATACATAACACTCCACAATGAATAATATATCTTATCATGAAACATAGAAATGTGATGCGATATCGCGTTTTGAGAAGCATTAGAACCCTAATGACACGATACGTAGACATCTGCAAACGCTATTTCCTAGCAAGGAAGTGTCGCATTTACATCCATTTGAAGTATAGACGAGATATACATAACACTGCACAATGAATATTATATCTTATCATGAAACATAGAGATGAGATGCTATCGCGATTTAAGAATAATTAGAACACTATTGCTTCGATACGTAGACATCTGCAAACGCTACTTCCTAGCAAGGAATTGTCGCATTTACATTCTTTTGAAAGGAATACAAGGTATACGTGACACTTCGCAATGTAAATTATATCTTATCATGAAACATAGAAATGAGATGCGATATGACGATTTAAGAAGCATTAGAAATCTATTGCTTCGATACGTAGACATCTGCAAACGCTACTTCCTAGCAAGAAAGTGTCGCATTTACATTCTTTTGAAACGAATACGAGGTATACATAACATTCCACAATGAATATTATATCTTATCATGAAACATAGAAATGAGATGCGATATCGCGTTTTGAGAAGGATTAGAACCCTAATGACACGATACGTAGACATCTGCAAACGCTATTTCCTAGCAAGGAAGTGTCGCATTTACATCCATTTGAAGTATAGACGAGATATACATAACATTGCACAATGAGTATTATACCGTATCATGAAACATAGAAATGATATGCGATATGGCTATTTAAGAAGCATTAGAACTCTATTGCTTCGATACGCAGATATCTGAAAACGCTATTTCCTAGCAAGGAAGTGTCGCATTTACATCCATTTGAAGTATAGACGAGGTATACATAACACGGCACAATGGATATTATATCTTATCATGAAACATTGAAGTGTGATGCGATATGGCGATTTAAGAAGCACTAGAACTCTAATGCCACGATACGTAGACATCTGCAAACGCTATTTCCTAGCAAGGAAGTGTCGCATTTACATTCTTTTGAAGGGAATACGAGGTATACGTGACACTTCACAATGAATATTATATCTTATCATGAAACATAAAATTGAGATGCGATATGACGATTTAAGAAGCATTAGAACACTATTGCTTCGACACGTAGACATCTGCAAACACTATTTCCTAGCAAGGAACTGTCGCATTCACATTCGTTTGAATTGTATGCGAGGTATACATGAAACCTCGCAATGAATATTATATATTATCATGAAACATAGAGGTGAGATGCGATATCGCGTTTTAAGAAGCATTAGAACTCTATTTTTACGGTACGTAGACATCTGCAAACAATATTTCCTAGCATGGAAGTGTCGCATTTACATTCTTGTGTAGTGAAATCGAGGTATACATGACACTTCGCAATGAATATTATATCTTATCATGAAACATAGAAATGCGATGGGACATCACGTTTTAAGATGTATTAGAACTCTATTATTTCCATACGTAGTCGTCTGGAAACGCTATTTCCTAGCAAGGAAGTGTCGCACTTACATCCTTTTGAAGTGAATACGAAGTATACATAACACTTCGCACTGAATATTATATCTTATCATGAAACATAGAAATGAGATGCGATATGGCTATTTAAGAAGCACTAGAACTCTACTGCTTCGATACGTAGACATCTGCAAACGCCATTTACTAGCAAGGAAGTGTCGCATTTACATTCTTTTGAAGTGAATACGAGGTATACATAACACTCCACAATGAATATTATGTCTTATCATGAAACATAGAAATGTGATGTAATATGGCGATTTAAGAAGCATTAGAACAGTATTGCTTCGACACGTAGACATCTGCAAACATTATTTCCTAGCAAGGAACTGTCGCATTCACATTCGTTTGAATTGTATGCGAGGTATACATGAAACTTCGCAATGAATATTATATATTATCATGAAACATAGATATGAGATGCGATATCGCGAATTAGAAAGCTTTAGAAATATATTGCTTCGATACGTAGACACCTGCAAACGCTATTTCCTAGCAAGGAAGTGTCGCATTTACATTCATTTTAAGTGTATGCGAGGTATACATGACCCTTCGCAATGAATATTATATATTGTCATGAAACATAGAAATGAGATGCGATATCGCGATTTAAGAATCATTAGAACACTATTGCTTCGATACGTAGGCATCTGCAAACGCTACTTCCTAGCAAGGACGTGTCGCATTTACATTCTTTTGAAACGAACACGAGGTATACATAAGACTCCACAATGAATATTATATCTTATCATGAAACATAGAAATGAGATGCGATATCGCGAATTAGAAGGTTTTAGAACTCTATTGCTTCGATACGAAGACATCTGCAAACGCTATTTCCTAGCAAGTAAGTGTCGCATTTACATCCATTTGAAGTATAGACGAGATATACATAACACTGCACAATGAATATTATATCTTATCATGAAGCATAGTAATAAGTAGCGATATCGTGTTTTGAGAAGCATTAGAACTCTAATGCCACAATACGTACAACATCTGCAAGCGCTATTTCCTAGCAAGGAAGTGTCGCATTTACATCCATTTGAAGTATAGACGAGATATACATAACACTGGACAATGATTATTATATCTTATCATGAAACATATAAATGAGATGCGATATGGCTATTTAAGAAGCATTAGAACTCTATTGCTTCGATACGCAGATATCTGAAAACGCTATTTCCCAGCAGGGAAGTGTCGCATTTACATTCTTCTAAAGTGAATACGAGGTATACATGACACTCCACAATGAATATTATATCTTCTCATGAAACATAGAGATGAGATGCGATATGGCGATTTATGAAGCATTTGATGTCTATTACTTCGATACGTAGACATCTGCAAACGCTATTTCCTAGCAAGAAATTGTAGCATTTACATCCATTTGAAGTATAGGCGAGATATACATAACACTGCACAATGAATATTATATCTTATCATGAAACATAGAGATGAGATTCGATATCGCGATTTAAGAAGCATTAGAAATCTATTGCTTCGATACGTAGACATCTGCAAACGCTATTTCCTAGCAAGGAAGTGTCACATTTACATACATTTTAAGTGTATGCGAGGTATACATGACCCATCGCAATGAATATTATATATTGTCACGAAACATAGAAATGAAATACGACTTCTCGTTCTAAGAAGCATTAGAACTCTATTGCTACGATACGTAGACATCTGCAAACAATATTTCCTAGCAAGGAAATGTCGCACTTACATTCCATTGAAGTGAATACGAGGTATACATAACATTACACAATGAATATTATATCTTATTACGAAACGTAGAAATGAAATACGACTTCTCATTTTAAGAAGCATTAGAACTCTACTGCTGCGATACGTAGACATCTGCAAACGCTATTTCCTAACATGGAAGTGCCGCATTTACATTCTTCTGAAGTGAATACGAGGTATACATGATACTTCGCAATGAATATTATATCTTATCATGAAACTTAGAAGTGAGATGCGATATCGCGTTTTAAGAAGAATTAGAACTCTATTGCTACGGTACGTAGACATCTGCAAACGCTATTTCCTAGCATGCAAGTGTCGCATTTACATTCTCTTGAAGTGAATACGACGTATACATGACACTTCGCAATGAATATTATAACCTGTTACGAAACATAGAAATGAAATACGTCTTCTCGTTCTAAGAAGCATTAGAACTCTATTGCTACGATACGTAGACATCTGCAAACAATATTTCCTAGCAAGGAAATGTCGCACTTACATTCCATTGAAGTGAATACGAGGTATACATAACATTACACAATGAATATTATATCTTATTACGAAACGTAGAAATGAAATACGACTTCTCATTTTAAGAAGCATTAGAACTCTATTGCTACGATACGTAGACATCTGCAAACGCTATTTCCTAGCATGGAAGTGTCGCATTTACATTCTTTTGATGTGAATACGAGATATACATGACACTTCGCAATGAATATTATATCTTCTCATGAAACATAGCAGTGAGATGCGATATCGCGTTTTAAGAAGCATTAGAACTCTATTGCTACGATACGTAGACATCTGCAAACGCTATTTCCTAGCATATAAGTGTCGCATTTACATTCTTTTGATGTGAATACGAGATATACATGACACTTCGCAATGAATATTATATCTTCTCATGAAACATAGCAGTGAGATGCGATATCGCGTTTTAAGAAGCATTAGAACTCTATTGCTACGATACGTAGACATCTGCAAACGCTATTTCCTAGCATGTAAGTGTCGCATTTACATTCGTTTTGAGTGAATACGAGGTATACATGACACATTGCAATGATTATTATATCTTATCATGAAACATAGTTGTGAGATGCGATATCGCGTTTTAAGAAGCATTAGATCTCTCTTGCTACGATACGTATACATCAGCAAACGCTATGTCCTAGCATGGAAATGTCCCACTTACATTCCATTAAAGCGAATACGAGGTATACATAACATTACACAATGAATATTATATCTTATTACGAAACATAGAAATGAAATACGACATCTCGTTTTATAAAGCATCAGAATTCCATTGCTGCGATACGTAGACATCTGCAAACGCTATTTCCGAGCATGTAAGTGTCGCATTTACATTCTTTTGAAGCGAATACGAGGTATACATGACACATCGCAATGATTATTATATCTTATCATGAAACATAGGTGTGAGATGCGATATCGTGTTTTAAGAAGCATTAGATCTCTCTTGCTACGATACGTAGGCATATGCAAACGCTATTTCCTAGCATGGAAGTGTCGCATTTACATTCTTTTGAATTTATTACGCGGTATACATTACACTCTACAATGAATATTATATCTTACCACGAAACATAGGTATGAAATGCGACATCTCGTTTTAAGAAGCATTAGAACACTATTGCTGCGGTACGTAGACATCTGCAAACGGTATTTCCTAGCTTGTAAGTGTCGCATTTACATTCTTTTGATGTGAATACGAGGTATACATGACACTTCGCAATGATTACTACAACTTATCATGAAACATAGTAGTGAGATGCGATATCGCGCTTTAAGAAGCATTAGAACTCTATTGCTACGATACGTAGACATCTGCAAACAATATTTCCTTCCAAGGAAGTGTCGCACTTACATTCTTATGAAGTGAATACGAGGTATACATAACACTCTACTATGAATATTATATCTTATCGCGAAACATAGAAATGAAATGCGACATCTCGTTTTAAGAAGCATTAGAACTCTAATGCTACGATACGTAGACATCTGCAAACGCTATTTCCTAGCATGCAAGTATCGCATTTACATTCTTATGAAGTGAATACGAGGTATACATAACACTCCACAATGAATATTATATCTTATTACGAAACATAGAAATGAAATTGCGACATCTCGTTTTAAGCAGCACTAGAACTCTATTGCTACGATCTGTAGACATCTGCAAACGCTACTTCCTAGCATGGAAGTGTCGCATTTACATTCTTTTGATGTGAATACGAGGTATACATAACACTCCACAATGAATATTATATCTTATCACGAAACATAGAAATGAAATGCGACATCTCATTTTAAGAAGCATTAGAACTCTATTGCTATGATACGCCGACATCTGCAAATGTTATTTCCTAGCAAGGAAGTGTCGCACTTACATTCTTTTGAAGTGAACTCGAGGTATACATAACACTCCACAATGAATATTATATCTTATCATGAAACATAGAAATGAGATGCGACATCTCGTTTTAAGAAGTATTAGAACTCTATTCTTTCGATACGTGGTCATTTGGAAACGCTATTTCCTAGCAAGGAAGTGTCGCATTTACATTCTTTTGAAGCGAATACGAGGTATACATGACACTTCGCAATGAATATTATATCTTATCGTGAAACATAGAAGTGAGATGCGATATCGCATTTAAAGAAGCATTAGAACTCTATAGCTACGATGCGTTGACATCTGCAAATGCTATTTCCTAGCATGGAAGTGTCGCATCTACATTCTTGTGATGTGAGTACGAGGTATACACGACACTCCACAATGAATATTATATCTTATCATGAAACATAGAAATGAGATGCGACATCTCGTTTTAAGAAGTATTAGAACTCTATTCTTTCGATACGTGGTCATTTGGAAACGCTATTTCCTAGCAAGGAAGTGTCGCATTTACATTCTTTTGAAGCGAATACGAGGTATACATAACATTCCACAATGAATATTATATCTTATCATGAAACATAGAAATGAGATGCGATATCGCGTTTTGAGAAGCATTAGAACCCTAATGACACGATACGTAGACATCTGCAAACGCTATTTCCTAGCAAGGAAGTGTCGCATTTACATCCATTTGAAGTATAGACGAGATATACATAACATTGCACAATGAGTATTATACCGTATCATGAAACATAGAAATGATATGCGATATGGCTATTTAAGAAGCATTAGAACTCTATTGCTTCGATACGCAGATATGTGAAAACGCTATTTCCTAGCAAGGAAGTGTGGCATTTACATCCATTTGAAGTATAGACGAGGTATACATAACACGGCACAATGGATATTATATCTTATCATGAAACATTGAAGTGTGATGCGATATGGCGATTTAAGAAGCACTAGAACTCTAATGCCACGATACGTAGACATCTGCAAACGCCATTTACTAGCAAGGAAGTGTCGCATTTACATTCTTTTGAAGTGAATACGAGGTATACATAACACTCCACAATGAATATTATATCTTATCATGAAACATAGAAATGTGATGCGATATCGCGTTTTGAGAAGCATTAGAACCCTAATGACACGATACGTAGACATCTGCAAACGCTATTTCCTAGCAAGGAAGTGTCGCATTTACATCCATTTGAAGTATAGACGAGATATACATAACACTGCACAATGAATATTATATCTTATCATGAAACATAGAGATGAGATGCGATATCGCGATTTAAGAAGAATTAGAACACTATTGCTTCGATACGTAGACATCTGCAAACGCTACTTCCTAGCAAGAAAGTGTCGCATTTACATTCTTTTGAAACGAATACGAGGTATACATAACATTCCACAATGAATATTATATCTTATCATGAAACATAGAAATGAGATGCGATATCGCGTTTTGAGAAGCATTAGAACCCTAATGACACGATACGTAGACATCTGCAAACGCTATTTCCTAGCAAGGAAGTGTCGCATTTACATCCATTTGAAGTATAGACGAGATATACATAACATTGCACAATGAGTATTATACCGTATCATGAAACATAGAAATGATATGCGATATGGCTATTTAAGAAGCATTAGAACTCTATTGCTTCGATACGCAGATATCTGAAAACGCTATTTCCTAGCAAGGAAGTGTCGCATTTACATCCATTTGAAGTATAGACGAGGTATACATAACACGGCACAATGGATATTATATCTTATCATGAAACATTGAAGTGTGATGCGATATGGCGATTTAAGAAGCACTAGAACTCTAATGCCACGATACGTAGACATCTGCAAACGCTATATCCTAGCAAGGAAGTGTCGCATTTACATTCTTTTGAAGCGATTACGAGGTATACATGACACTTCGCAATGAATATTATATCTTATCGTGAAACAGGAGTGAGATGCGATATCGTGTTCTAAGAAGCATTAGAACTCTATTGCTACGATACGTAGACATCTGCAAACGCTATTTCCTAGCATGGAAGGCTAGCATTTACATTCTTATGAAGTGAATACGAGGTATACATAACACTCCATAATGAATATAATATCTTATAATGAAACATCGCAGTGAGATGCGACATCTCCTTTAAGAAGCATTAGATCTCTATTGCTACGATACGTAGACATCTGCAAACGCTATTTCCTAGCATGGAAGTATCGCATTTACATTCTTGTGATGTGAGTACGAGGTATGCATGACACTTCGCAATGAATATTATACCTTATCACTAAACATGGAAGCGAGATGCGATATCGCATTTAAAGAAGCATTAGAACTCTATAGCTACGATGAGTTGACATCTGCAAATGCTATTTCCTAGCATGGAAGTGTCGCATCCACATTCTTGTGATGTGAGTACGAGGTGTACATGACACTTGGCAATGAATATTATATCTTATCATGAAACATAGAAGTGAGATGCGATATGGCGTTTTAAAAAGCATTAGATCTCTATTGCTGCGATACGTAGACATCTGCAAACGCTATTTCCTAGCATGGAAGTGTCGCATTTACATTCTTTTGGAGTGAATACGAGGTATACATGACAGTTCGCAATGAGTATTATATCTTATAATGAAACATAGGAATTAGATGCGATATCGCGTTTTGAGAAGCGTTAGAACTCTATTGCTAATATACGTAGACATCTGCGTTTAAAGAAGCATTAGACCTCTATTGCTACGATGCGTTGACATCTGCAAACGCTATTACCTAGCATGGAAGTGTCGCATTTACATTCGTTTGAAGAGAATACGAGATATACATGACACTTCGCAATGAATATTATATCTTATCATGAAACATAGGAATGAGGTGCTATATCGCGTTTTGAGAAGCATTACAACTCTATTGCTACGATACGTAGACATCTGCAAACGCTATTTCCTAGCATGGAAGTGTCGTATTTACATTCTTTTGATGTGAATACGAGATATACATGACACTTCACAATGAATATTATATCTTATCATGAAACATAGGAATGAGGTGCTATATCGTGTTTTGGGAAGCATTAGAACTCTATTGCTAATATACGTAGACATCTGCAAACTCTATTTCCTAGCAAGGAAATTTCGCACTTACATTCCACTGAAGTGAATACGAGGTATACATAACATTACACAATGAATATTATATCTTATTACGAAGCATAGAAATGAAATACGACATCTCGTTTTAAGAAGCATTAGTACCCTATTGCTGTGATACGTAGACATCTGCAAACAATATTTCCTAGCATGGAAGTGTCATATTTACATTCTTTTGAAGTGAATACGAGATATACATGACACTTCGCAATGAATATTATATCTTGTCGTGAAACATAGAAGTGAGATCCGATATCGCGTTCTAAGAAGCATTAGAACACTATTGCTACGATACGTGGACATCTGCAAACGCTATTTCCTAGCATGGAAGGGTCGCATTTACATTCTTTTGAAGTGAATACGAGGTATACATGACACTTCGCAATGAATATTATATCTTATCATGAAACATAGAGGTGAGATGCGATATCGCGTTTTAAGAAGCATTAGAACTCTATTGCTACGATACGTAGACATCTGCAAACAATATTTCCTAGCAAGGAAGTGTCGCATTTACATTCTTTGAAGTGAATACCTGGTATACATATCTCTCTACAATGAATATTATATCTTACCACAAAACATAGAAATCAAATGCGACATCTCGTTTTAAGTAGCATTAAAACTCTACTGCTACGATACGTAGACATCTGCAAACGCTATTTCCTAGCATGGAAGTGTCGCATTTACATTCTCTTGAAGTGAATACGAGATATACATGACACTTCGCAATGAATACTATATCTTATCATGAAACATTGGAGTGAGATGCGATATCGCGTTTTAAGAAGCATTAGAACTCTATTGCTACCATACCTAAATATCTGCAGACGCTATTTCCTAGCATGGAAGTGTCGCATTTACATTCTTTTGAAGTGAATACGAGGTGTACATGACACTTCGCAATGAATATTATATCTTATCAAGAAACATAGATGTGAGATGCGATATCGCGTTTTAAGAAGTATCAGAACTATATTGCTAGGATACTTAGACATCTGCAAACAATATTTCCTAGCAAGGAAGTGTCGCATTTACATTCAATTGAAGTGAATACGAGGTATACATAATACTCTACAATGAATATTATATCTTACCAAGAAACATAGAAATGAAATGCGACATCTCGTTTTACAAAGCATTAGAATTCTATTGCTGCGATACGTAGACATCTGCAAACGCTATTTCCTAGCATGTAAGTGTCGCATTTACATTCGTTTTGAGTGAATACGAGGTATACATGACACATTGCAATGATTATTATATCTTATCATGAAACATAGTTGTGAGATGCGATATCGCGTTTCAAGAAGCATTAGATCTCTCTTGCTACGATACGTATACATCAGCAAACGCTATGTCCTAGCATGGAAATGTCCCACTTACATTCCATTAAAGCGAATACGAGGTATACATAACATTACACAATGAATATTATATCTTATTACGAATCATAGAAATGAAATACGTCATCTCGTTTTATAAAGCATCAGAATTCCATTGCTGCGATACGTAGACATCTGCAAACGCTATTTCCGAGCATGTAAGTGTCGCATTTACATTCTTTTGAAGTGAATACGAGGTATACATGACACATCGCAATGATTATTATATCTTATCATGAAACATAGGTGTGAGATGCGATATCGTGTTTTAAGAAGCATTAGATCTCTCTTGCTACGATACGTAGGCATATGCAAACGCTATTTCCTAGCATGGAAGTGTCGCATTTACATTCTTTTGAATTTATTACGCGGTATACATTACACTCTACAATGAATATTATATCTTACCACGAAACATAGGTATGAAATGCGACATCTCGTTTTAAGAAGCATTAGAACACTATTGCTGCGGTACGTAGACATCTGCAAACGGTATTTCCTAGCTTGTAAGTGTCGCATTTACATTCTTTTGATGTGAATACGAGGTATACATGACACTTCGTAATGATTACTACAACTTATCATGAAACATAGTAGTGAGATGCGATATCGCGCTTTAAGAAGCATTAGAACTCTATTGCTACGATACGTAGACATCTGCAAACAATATTTCCTTCCAAGGAAGTGTCGCACTTACATTCTTATGAAGTGAATACGAGGTATACATAACACTCTACTATGAATATTATATCTTATCGCGAACATAGAAATGAAATGCGACATCTCGTTTTAAGAAGCATTAGAACTCTAATGCTACGATACGTAGACATCTGCAAACGCTATTTCCTAGCATGCAAGTATCGCATTTACATTCTTATGAAGTGAATACGAGGTATACATGACACTTCGCAATGAATATTATATCTTATCATGAAACATAGAGGTGCGATGCGATATCGCGTTTTAAGAAGCATTAGAACTCTATTTTTACGGTACGTAGACATCTGCAAACAATATTTCCTAACATGGAAGTGTCGCATTTACATTCTTGTGTAGTGAAATCGAGGTATACATGACACTTCGCAATGAATATTATATCTTATCCTGAAACATAGAAATGAGATGCGGCATCTCGTTTTAGGAAGCATTAGAACACTATTGCTACGATACGTAGACATATGCAAACGCTATTTCCTAGCATGGAAGCGTCGCATTTACATTCCTGTCATGTGAATACGAAGTAGACATGACACTTCGCAATGAATATTATATCTGAACATGAAACATAGAAATGAGATGCGACATCTCGTTTTAAGAAGCATTAGAACTCTATTGCTACGATACGTGGACATCTGCAAACGCTATTTCCTAGCATGCAAGTATCGCATTTACATTCTTATGAAGTGAATACGAGGTATACATGACACTACGCAATGAATATTATATCTTATCATGAAACATAGAGGTGAGATGCGATATCGCGTTTTAAGAAGCATTAGAACTCTATTTTTACGGTACGTAGACATCTGCAAACAATATTTCCTAGCATGGAAGTGTCGCATTTACATTCTTGTGTAGTGAAATCGAGGTATACATGACACTTCGCAATGAATATTATATCTTATCATGAAACATAGAAATGCGATGCGACATCACGTTTTAAGATGTATTAGAACTCTATTATTTCCATACGTAGTCGTCTGGAAACGCTATTTCCTAGCAAGGAAGTGTCGCACTTACATCCTTTTGAAGTGAATACGAAGTATACATAACACTTCGCACTGAATATTATATCTTATCATGAAACATAGAAATGAGATGCGGCATCTCGTTTTAAGAAGCATTAGAACACTATTGCTACGACACGTAGACATCTGCAAACGCTATTTCCTAGCATGGAAGCGTCGCATTTACATTCCTGTCATGTGAATACGAAGTAGACATGACACTTCGCAATGAATATTGTATCTGAACATGAAACATAGAAATGAGATGCGACATCTCGTTTTAAGAAGCATTAGAACTCTATTGCTAGGATACGTAGACATCTGCAAACGCTATTTCCTAGCATGGAAGTGTCGCATTTACATTCTTTTGAAGTGAGTACGAGGTATACATAACAATCCATAATGAATATTATATCTTATCATGAAACATAGCAGTGAGATTCGATATTGCGTTTTAAGGAGCATTAGAACTCTCTTGCTACGATACGTAGACATCTGCAAACGCTGTTTCCTAGCATGGAAGTGTCGCATTTACATTCTTTTGAAGCGAATACGAGGTATACATAACATTCCACAATGAATATTATATCCTATTACGAAACATAGAAATGAAATACGACTTCTCGTTCTAAGAAGCATTAGAACTCTATTGCTACGATACGTGGACATCTGCAAACGCTATTTCCTAGCATGCAAGTATCGCATTTACATTCTTATGAAGTGAATACGAGGTATACATGACACTTCGCAATGAATATTATATCTTATCATGAAACATAGAGGTGAGATGCGATAACACGTTTTAAGAAGCATTAGAACTCTATTTTTACGGTACGTAGACATCTGCAAAGAATATTTCCTAGCATGGAAGTGTCGCATTTACATTCTTGTGTAGTGAAATCGAGGTATACATGACACTTCGCAATGAATATTATATCTTATCATGAAACATAGAAATGCGATGCGACATCACGTTTTAAGATGTATTAGAACTCTATTATTTCCATACGTAGTCGTCTGGAAACGCTATTTCCTAGCAAGGAAGTGTCGCACTTACATCCTTTTGAAGTGAATACGAAGTATACATAACACTTCGCACTGAATATTATATCTTATCATGAAACATAGAAATGAGATGCGGCATCTCGTTTTAAGAAGCATTAGAACACTATTGCTACGATCTGTAGACATCTGCAAACGCTACTTCCTAGCATGGAAGTGTCGCATTTACATTCTTTTGATGTGAATACGAGGTATACATAACACTCCACAATGAATATTATATCTTATCACGAAACATAGAAATGAAATGCGACATCTCATTTTAAGAAGCATTAGAACTCTATTGCTATGATACGCCGACATCTGCAAATGTTATTTCCTAGCAAGGAAGTGTCGCACTTACATTCTTTTGAAGTGAACTCGAGGTATACATAACACTCCACAATGAATATTATATCTTATCATGAAACATAGAAATGAGATGCGACATCTCGTTTTAAGAAGTATTAGAACTCTATTCTTTCGATACGTGGTCATTTGGAAACGCTATTTCCTAGCAAAGAAGTGTCGCATTTACATTCTTTTGAAGCGAATACGAGGTATACATGACACTTCGCAATGAATATTATATCTTATCGTGAAACATAGAAGAGAGATGCGATATCGCATTTAAAGAAGCATTAGAACTCTATAGCTACGATGCGTTGACATCTGCAAATGCTATTTCCTAGCATGGAAGTGTCGCATCTACATTCTTGTGATGTGAGTACGAGGTATACACGACACTCCACAATGAATATTATATCTTATCATGAAACATAGAAATGAGATGCGACATCTCGTTTTAAGAAGTATTAGAACTCTATTCTTTCGATACGTGGTCATTTGGAAACGCTATTTCCTAGCAAGGAAGTGTCGCATTTACATTCTTTTGAAGCGAATACGAGGTATACATAACATTCCACAATGAATATTATATCTTATCATGAAACATAGAAATGAGATGCGATATCGCGTTTTGAGAAGCATTAGAACCCTAATGACACGATACGTAGACATCTGCAAACGCTATTTCCTAGCAAGGAAGTGTCGCATTTACATCCATTTGAAGTATAGACGAGATATACATAACATTGCACAATGAGTATTATACCATATCATGAAACATAGAAATGATATGCGATATGGCTATTTAAGAAGCATTAGAACTCTATTGCTTCGATACGCAGATATCTGAAAACGCTATTTCCTAGCAAGGAAGTGTCGCATTTACATCCATTTGAAGTATAGACGAGGTATACATAACACGGCACAATGGATATTATATCTTATCATGAAACATTGAAGTGTGATGCGATATGGCGATTTAAGAAGCACTAGAAATCTAATGCCACGATACGTAGACATCTGCAAACGCCATTTACTAGCAAGGAAGTGTCGCATTTACATTCTTTTGAAGTGAATACGAGGTATACATAACACTCCACAATGAATATTATATCTTATCATGAAACATAGAAATGTGATGCGATATCGCGTTTTGAGAAGCATTAGAACCCTAATGACACGATACGTAGACATCTGCAAACGCTATTTCCTAGCAAGGAAGTGTCGCATTTACATCCATTTGAAGTATAGACGAGATATACATAACACTGCACAATGAATATTATATCTTATCATGAAACATAGAGATGAGATGCGATATCGCGATTTAAGAAGAATTAGAACACTATTGCTTCGATACGTAGACATCTGCAAACGCTACTTCCTAGCAAGGAATTGTCGCATTTACATTCTTTTGAAAGGAATACAAGGTATACGTGACACTTCGCAATGTAAATTATATCTTATCATGAAACATAGAAATGAGATGCGATATGACGATTTAAGAAGCATTAGAAATCTATTGCTTCGATACGTAGACATATGCAAACGCTACTTCCTAGCAAGAAAGTGTCGCATTTACATTCTTTTGAAACGAATACGAGGTATACATAACATTCCACAATGAATATTATATCTTATCATGAAACATAGAAATGAGATGCGATATCGCGTTTTGAGAAGCATTAGAACCCTAATGCCACGATACGTAGACATCTGCAAACGCTATTTCCTAGCAAGGAAGTGTCGCATTTACATTCTTTTGAAGCGAATACGAGGTATACATGACACTTCGCAATGAATATTATATCTTATCGTGAAACATAGGAGTGAGATGCGATATCGTGTTCTAAGAAGCATTAGAACTCTATTGCTACGATACGTAGACATCTGCAAACGCTATTTCCTAGCATGGAAGGGTAGCATTTACATTCTTATGAAGTGAATACGAGGTATACATAACACTCCATAATGAATATAATATCTTATAATGAAACATAGCAGTGAGATGCGACATCTCCTTTAAGAAGCATTAGATCTCTATTGCTACGATACGTAGACATCTGCAAACGCTATTTCCTAGCATGGAAGTGTCGCATTTACATTCTTGTGATGTGAGTACGAGGTATGCATGACACTTCGCAATGAATATTATACCTTATCACTAAACATGGAAGCGAGATGCGATATCGCATTTAAAGAAGCATTAGAACTCTATAGCTACGATGCGTTGACATCTGCAAATGCTATTTCCTAGAATGGAAGTGTCGCATCCACATTCTTGTGATGTGAGTACGAGGTGTACATGACACTTCGCAATGAATATTATATCTTATCATGAAACATAGAAGTGAGATGCGATATGGCGTTTTAAAAAGCATTAGAACTCTATTGCTACGATACGTAGACATCTGCAAACGCTATTTCCTAGCATGGAAGTGTCGCATTTACACTCGTTTGAAGTGAATACGAGATATACATGACACTTCGCAATGAAAATTATATCTTATCATGAAACATAGGAATGAGGTGCTATATCGCGTTTTGAGAAGCATTAGAACCCTATTGTTACGATACGTAGACATCTGCAAACGCTACTTCCTGGCATGGAAGTGTCGCATTTACATTCATTTGAAGTGAATACGAGGTATACATGACACTCCACAATGAATATTATATCTTATCACGGAACATAGAAATGTAATGAGGCATCTCGTTTTAAGAAGGATTAGAACTCTATTGCTACGATACGTAGACATCTGCAAACGCTATTTCCTAGCATGGAAGTGTCATATTTACATTCTTTTGAAGTGAATACGAGGTATACATGACACTTCGCAATGAATATTATATCTTATCGTGAAACATAGAAGTGAGATGCGATATCGCGTTCTAAGAAGCATTAGAACTCTATTGCTACGATACGTAGACATCTGCAAACGCTATTTCCTAGCATGGAAGTGTCTTATTTGCGTTCTTTTGAAGTGAATACGAGGTATACATGACACTTCGCAATGAATATTATATCTTGTCATGATACATAGAAGTGAGATGCGATATCGCGTTTTAAGAAGCATTAGAACCCTATTGCTGCGATACGTAGACATCTGCAAACGCTATTTCCTAGCATGGAAGTGTCGCATTTACATTCTTTTGATGTGAATACGAGATATACATGACACTTCGCAATGAATATTATATCTTCTCATGAAACATTGCAGTGAGATGCGATATCACGTTTTAAGAAGCATTAAAACTCTATTGCTACGATACGTAGACATCTGCAAACGCTATTTCCTAGCATGGAAGTGTCGCATTTACATTCGTTTGAAGAGAATACGAGATATACATGACACTTCGCAATGAATATTATATCTTATCATGAAACATAGGAATGAGGTGCTATATCGCGTTTTGAGAAGCATTACAACTCTATTGCTACGATACGTAGACATCTGCAAACGCTATTTCCTAGCATGGAAGTGTCGCATTTACATTCTTTTGAAGTGAATACGAGATATACATGACACTTCACAATGAATATTATATCTTATCATTAAACATAGGAATGAGGTGCTATATCGTGTTTTGGGAAGCATTAGAACTCTATTGCTAATATACGTAGACATCTGCAAACTCTATTTCCTAGCAAGGAAATTTCGCACTTACATTCCACTGAAGTGAATACGAGGTATACATAACATTACACAATGAATATTATATCTTATTACGAAGCATAGAAATGAAATACGACATCTCGTTTTAAGAAGCATTAGTACCCTATTGCTGTGATACGTAGACATCTGCAAACAATATTTCCTAGCATGGAAGTGTCATATTTACATTCTTTTGAAGTGAATACGAGATATACATGACACTTCGCAATGAATATTTTATCTTGTCGTGAAACATAGAAGTGAGATCCGATATCGCGTTCTAAGAAGCATTAGAACACTATTGCTACGATACGTAGACATCTGCAAACGCTATTTCCTAGCATGGAAGTGTCTTATTTGCGTTCTTTTGAAGTGAATACGAGGTATACATGACACTTCGCAATGAATATTATATCTTATCGTGAAACATAGAAGTGAGATACGATATGGCATTTTAAGAATCATTAGAACCCTATTGTTTCGACACGTAGTCATCTGGAAACGCTATTTCCTAGCAAGGAAGTGTCGCATTTACATCCTCTTGAAGTGAATACGAGGTATACATGACACTTCGCAATGAATATTATATCTGAACATGAAACATAGAAATGAGATGCGACATCTCGTTTTAAGAAGCATTAGAACTCTATTGCTAGGATACGTAGACATCTGCAAACGCTATTTCCTAGCATGGAAGTGTCGCATTTACATTCCTTTGAAGTGAATACGAGGTGTACATGACACTTCGCAAAGAATATTATATCTTATCATGAAACATGGAAGTGAGATGCGATATCGCGTTCTAAGAAGCATTAGAACTCTATTGCTACGATACGTAAACATCTGCAAAGGCTATTTCCTAGCATGGAAGGGTCGCATTTACATTCTTTTGATGTGAGTACGAGGTATACATAACAATCCATAATGAATATTATATCTTATCATGAAACATAGCAGTGAGATGCGATATTGCGTTTTAAGAAGCATTAGAACTCTCTTGCTACGATACGTAGACATCTGCAAACGCTGTTTCCTAGCATGGAAGTGTCGCATTTACATTCTTTTGAAGCGAATACGAGGTATACATAACATTCCACAATGAATATTATATCCTATTACGAAACATAGAAATGAAATACGACTTCTCGTTCTAAGAAGCATTAGAACTCTATTGCTACGATACGTGGACATCTGCAAACGCTATTTCCTAGCATGCAAGTATCGCATTTACATTCTTATGAAGTGAATACGAGGTATACATGACACTTCGCAATGAATATTATATCTTATCATGAAACATAGAAATGAGATGCGGCATCTCGTTTTAAGAAGCATTAGAACACTATTGCTACGACACGTAGACATCTGCAAACGCTATTTCCTAGCATGGAAGTGTCATATTTACATTTTTTTGAAGTGAATACGAGGTATACATATCTCTCTACAATGAATATTATATCTTACCACGAAACATAGAAATCAAATGCGACATCTCGTTCTAAGAACCATTAGAACCCAATTGCTGCGATACGTAGACATCTGCAAACGGTATTTCCTAGCATGAAAGTGTCGCATTTACATTCTTTTGATGTGAATACGAGGTATACATGACACTCCATAATGAATATTATATCTTATCATGAAACATAGCAGTGAGATGCGATACCGCGTTTTAAGAAGCATTAGAACTCTATTGCTACGATACTTAGACATCTGCAAACGGTATTTCCTAGCATATAAGTGTCGCATTTACATTCTTTTGATGTGAATACGAGGTATACATAACACTCCACAATGAATATTATATCTTATCACGAAACATAGAAATGAAATGCGACATCTCATTTTAAGAAGCATTAGAACTCTATTGCTATGATACGCCGACATTTGCAAATGTTATTTCCTAGCAAGGAAGTGTCGCACTTACATTCTTTTGAAGTGAACTCGAGGTATACATAACACTCCACAATGAATATTATATCTTATCATGAAACATAAAGTGAGATGCGATATGGCGTTTTAAAAAGCATTAGAACTCTATTGCTGCGATACGTAGACATCTGCAAACGCTATTTCCTAGCATGGAAGTGTCGCATTTACATTCTTTTGGAGTGAATACGAGGTATACATGACAGTTCGCAATGAGTATTATATCTTATAATGAAACATAGGAATGAGATGCGATATCGCGTTTTGAGAAGCGTTAGAACTCTATTGCTAATATACGTAGACATCTGCATTTAAAGAAGCATTAGACCTCTATTGCTACGATGCGTTGACATCTGCAAACGTTATTACCTAGCATGTAAGTGTCGCATTTACATTCTTTTGATGTGAATACGAGATATACATGACACTTCGCAATGAATATTATATCTTCTCATGAAACATAACAGTGAGATGCGATATCGCGTTTTAAGAAGCATTAGAACTCTATTGCTACGATACGTAGACATCTGCAAACGCTATTTCCTAGCATGGAAGTGTCGCATTTACACTCGTTTGAAGTGAATACGAGATATACATGACACTTCGCAATGAAAATTATATCTTATCATGAAACATAGGAATGAAGTGCTATATCGCGTTTTGAGAAGCATTAGAACTCTATTGCTACGATTCTTAGACATCTGCAAACGCTATTTCCTAGCATGGAAGTGTCGCATTTACATTCGTTTGAAGTGAATACGATATATACATGACACTTCGCAATGAATATTATATCTTATCATGAAACATAGGAATGAGGTGCTATATCGTGTTTTGGGAAGCATTAGAACTCTATTGCTAATATACGTAGACATCTGCAAACTCTATTTCCTAGCAAGGAAATTTCGCACTTACATTCCACTGAAGTGAATACGAGGTATACATAACATTACACAATGAATATTATATCTTATTACGAAGCATAGAAATGAAATACGACATCTCGTTTTAAGAAGCATTAGTACTCTATTGCTGTGATACGTAGCCATCTGCAAACAATATTTCCTAGCAAGGAAGTGTCGCATTTACAATATTCATTGCGAAGTGTCATGTATACCTCGGATTGACTTCAAATGAATGTAAATGCGACACTTCCTGGCTAGGAAATATTGTTTGCAGATGTCTATGTGTCGTAGCAATAGAGTTCTAATGCTTCTTAAAATGAGAAGTCGTATTTCATTTCTATGTTTCGTAATAAGATATAATATTCATTGTGGAATGTTATGTATACCTCGTATTCACTTCAAAAGAATGTAAATGCGACACTTCCTTGCTAGGAAATAGCGTTTCCAGATGACAACGTATCGGAAGAATAGAGTTCTAATGCTTCTTAAAACGCGATATCGTATCTCACTGCTATGTTTCCTGATAAGATATAATATTCATTATGGAGTGTCATGTATACCTCATATTCACTTCAAAAGAATGTCAATACGAAACTTCCGTGCTAGGAAATAGCGTTTCCAGACCACGTATCGAAAGAATAGAGTTCCAATACTTCTTAAAACGAGATGTCGCATCTCATTTCTATGTTTCATGATAAGATATAATATCGATAGCGAAGTTTCATGCATACCTCGTATTCACTTCAGTGGAATGTAAATGCGACACTTCCATGCTAGGAAATAGCGTTCGCAGATGTCTACGTGTCGTAGCAAGAGAGTTCTAATGCTTCTTAAAACGAGATGTCGCATCTCATTTCTATGTTTCATGATAAGATATAATATCGATAGCGAAGTTTCATGCATACCTCGTATTCACTTCAATGGAATGTAAATGCGACACTTCCTTGCTAGGAAATAGCGTTTGCACATGTCTACGTATCGTACCAATAGAGTTCTAATGCTTCTTAAAACGCGATATCGCATCTCACTTCTATGCTTCATGATAAGATATAATATTCATTATGAAGTGTCATCTATACCTCGTATTCACTTCAAAAGAATGTAAATGCTACACTTCCAGGCTAGGAAATAGCGTTTCCAGATGACAACGTATCGAAAGAATAGATTTCTAACACTTCTTAAAACGAGATGTCGCATCTCATTTCTATGTTTCATGATAAGATATAATATCGATTGCGAAGTTTCATGCATACATCGTATTCACTTCAATGGAATGTAAATGCGACACTTCCTTGCAAGGAAATTGCGTTTCCAGATATCTAGGTATCGAAGCAATAGAGTTCTAATGCTTCTTAGAACGCTATATCGCATCACATTTCTATGTTTCATGATAAGATATAATATTCATTGGGAAGTGTCATGTATACCTCGTATTCACTTCAAAAGAATGTAAATGCGACACTTCCTTGCTAGGAAATAGCGTTTCCAGATGACAACGTATCGAAAGAATAGATTTCTAATACTTCTTAAAACGAGATGTCGCATCTCATATCTATGTTTCATGATAAGATACAATATCGATTGCGAAGTTTCATCCATACATCGTATTCACTTCAATGGAATGTAAGTGCGACACTTCCTTGCTAGGAAATAGCGTTTCCAGATGACAACGTATCGAAAGAATAGAGTTCTAATGCTTCTTAAAACGCGATATCGTATCTCACTGCTATGTTTCATGATTAGATATAATATTCATTATGTAGTGTCATGTATACCTCATATCCACTTCAATGGAATGTAAATGCGACATTTCCTTTCTAGGAAATAGAGTTTGCAGATGTCTACGTATCGTAGCAATAGAGCTCTAATGCTTCTTAAAACGCGATATCGCATCTAACTTCTATGTTTCATGATAAGATATAATATTCATTGCGAAGTGTTTTGTATACCTCGTATTCACTTCTAAAGAATGTAAATGCGACACTTGCATGCTAGGAAATAGCGTTTGCAGATGTCTACGTATCGTAGCAATAGAGTTCTAATGCTTCTCAAAACGCGATATAGCACCTCATTTCTGTGTTTCATGATACTATATAATATTCATTGCGAAGTGTCATGTGTACCTCATATTCACTTCAAAGAAATAGCGTTTGCAGATGTCTACGTTTCCTAGCAATAGAGTTCTAATGCTTCTTAAAACGAGATGTCGCATCTCATTTCTATGTTTCATGTTCAGATATAATATTCATTGCGAAGTGTCATGTATACCTCGTATTCACTTCAAAAGGATGTAAATGCGACACTTCCTTGCTAGGAAATAGCGTTTCCAGATGACTACGTGTCGAAACAATAGGGTTCTAATGATTCTTAAATTGCCATATCGTATCTCACTTCTATGTTTCACGATAAGATATAATATTCATTGCGAAGTGTCATGTATACCTCGTATTCACTTCAAAGAACGCAAATAAGACACTTCCATGCTAGGAAATAGCGTTTGCAGATGTCTACGTATCGTAGCAATAGTGTTCTAATGCTTCTTAGAACGCGATATCGGATCTCACTTCTATGTTTCACGACAAGATATAATATTCATTGCGAAGTGTCATGTATATCTCGTATTCACTTCAAAAGAATGTAAATATGACACTTCTATGCTAGGAAATATTGTTTGCAGATGGCTACGTATCACAGCAATAGAGTACTAATGCTTCCTAAAACGAGATGTCGTATTTCATTTCTATGCTTCGTAATAAGATATAATATTCATTGTGTAATGTTATGTATACCTCGTATTCACTTCAGTGGAATGTAAGTGCGAAATTTCCTTGCTAGGAAATAGAGTTTGCAGATGTCTACGTATATTAGCAATAGAGTTCTAATGCTTCCCAAAACACGATATAGCACCTCATTCCTATGTTTCATGATAAGATATAATATTCATTGCGAAGTGTCATGTATATATCGTATTCACTTCAAACGAATGTAAATGCGACACTTCCATGCTAGGAAATAGCGTTTGCAGATGTCTAAGAATCGTAGCAATAGAGTTCTAATGCTTCTCAAAACGCGATATAGCACTTCATTCCTATGTTTCATGATAAGATAAAATTTTCATTGCGAAGTGTCATGTATATCTCGTATTCACTTCAAACGAGTGTAAATGCGACACTTCCATGCTAGGAAATAGCGTTTGCAGATGTCTACGTATCGTAGCAATAGAGTTCTAATGCTTCTTAAAACGCGATATCGCATCTCACTGCTATGTTTCATGAGAAGATATAATATTCATTGCGAAGTGTCATGTATATCTCGTATTCACATCAAAAGAATGTAAATGCGACACTTACATGCTAGGTAATAGCGTTTGCAGATGTCAACGCATCGTAGCAATAGAGGTCTAATGCTTCTTTAAACGCAGATGTCTACGTATATTAGCAATAGAGTTCTAACGCTTCTCAAAACGCGATATCGCATCTCATTCCTATGTTTCATTATAAGATATAATACTCATTGCGAACTGTCATGTATACCTCGTATTCACTCCAAAAGAATGTAAATGCGACACTTCCATGCTAGGAAATAGCGTTTGCAGATGTCTACGTATCGCAGCAATAGAGTTCTAATGCTTTTTAAAACGCCATATCGCATCTCACTTCTATATTTCATGATAAGATATAATATTCATTGCGAAGTGTCATGTACACCTCGTACTCACATCACAAGAATGTGGATGCGACACTTCCATGCTAGGAAATAGCATTTGCAGATGTCAACGCATCGTAGCTGTAGAGTTCTAATGCTTCTTTAAATGCGATATCGCATCTCGCTTCCATGTTTAGTGATAAGGTATAATATTCATTGCGAAGTGTCATGCATACCTCGTACTCACATCACAAGAATGTAAATGCGACACTTCCATGCTAGGAAATAGCGTTTGCAGATGTCTACGTATCGTAGCAATAGAGATCTAATGCTTCTTAAAGGAGATGTCGCATCTCACTGTTATGTTTCATTATAAGATATTATATTCATTATGGAGTGTTATGTATACCTCGTATTCACTTCATAAGAATGTAAATGCTACCCTTCCATGCTAGGAAATAGCGTTTGCAGATGTCTACGTATCGTAGCAATAGAGTCCTAATGCTTCTTTAAATGCGATATCGCATCTCACTTCTATGTTTCACGATAAGATATAATATTCATTGCGAAGTGTCATGTATACCTCGTATTCGCTTCAAAAGAATGTAAATGCGACACTTCCTTGCTAGGAAATAGCGTTTCCAAATGACCACGTATCGTAAGAATAGAGTTCTAATACTACTTAAAACGAGATGTCGCATCTCATTTCTATGTTTCATGATAAGATATAATATTCATTGTGGAGTGTTATGTATACCTCGAGTTCACTTCAAAAGAATGTAAGTGCGACACTTCCTTGCTAGGAAATAACATTTGCAAATGTCGGCGTATCATAGCAATAGAGTTCTAATGCTTCTTAAAATCAGATGTCGCATTTCATTTCTATGTTTCGTGATAAGATGTAATATTCATTGTGGAGTGTTATGTATACCTCGTATTCACATCAAGAGAATGTAAATGCGACACTTACATGCTAGGAAATACCGTTTGCAGATGTCTAAGTATCGTAGCAATAGAGTTCTAATGCTTCTTAAAACGCGGTATCGCATCTCACTGCTATGTTTCATGATAAGATATAATATTCATTATGGAGTGTCATGTATACCTCGTATTCACATCAAAAGAATGTAAATGCGACACTTTCATGCTAGGAAATACCGTTTGCAGGTGTCTACGTATCGCAGCAATTGGGTTCTAATGGTTCTTAGAACGAGATGTCGCATTTGATTTCTATGTTTCGTGGTAAGATATAATATTCATTGTAGAGAGATATGTATACCTCGTATTCACTTCAAAAAAATGTAAATATGACACTTCCATGCTAGGAAATAGCGTTTGCAGATGTCTACGTGTCGTAGCAATAGTGTTCTAATGCTTCTTAAAACGAGATGCCGCATCTCATTTCTATGTTTCATGATAAGATATAATATTCAGTGCGAAGTGTTATGTATACTTCGTATTCACTTCAAAAGGATGTAAGTGGGACACTTCCTTGCTAGGAAATAGCGTTTCCAGACGACTGCGTATGGAAATAATAGAGTTCTAATACATCTTAAAACGTGATGTCGCATCGCATTTCTATGTTTCATGAAAAGATATAATATTCATTGCGAAGTGTCATGTATACCTCGATTTCACTACACAAGAATGTAAATGCGACACTTCCATGCTAGGAAATATTGTTAGCAGATGTCTACGTACCGTAAAAATAGAGTTCTAATGCTTCTTAAAACGCGATATCGCATCTCACCTCTATATTTCATGATAAGATATAATATTCATTGCGAAGTGTCATGTCTACTTCGTATTCACACGACAGGAATGTAAATGCGACGCTTCCATGCTAGGAAATAGCGTTTGCATATGTCTACGTATCGTAGCAATAGTGTTCTAATGCTTCCTAAAACGAGAAGCCGCATCTCATTTCTATGTTTCAGGATAAGATATAATATTCATTGCGAAGTGTCATGTATACCTCGATTTCACTACACAAGAATGTAAATGCGACACTTCCATGTTAGGAAATATTGTTTGCAGATGTCTACGTACCGTAAAAATAGAGTTCTAATGCTTCTTAAATCGCGATATCGCATCGCACCTCTATGTTTCATGATAAGATATAATAATCATTGCGAAGTGTCATGTATACCTCGTATTCACTTCAAAAGAATGTAAATGCGACACTTACATGCTAGGAAATAGCGTTTGCAGATGTCTACGTATCGCAGCAATAGAGTTCTAATGCTTCTTAGAACGCGATATCGCATTTCACATCTATGTTTCATGATAAGATATAATATTCATTGCGAAGTGTCATGTATAATATAATTCGTATTCGCATGACAAGAATGTAAATGCGACGCTTCCATGCTAGGAAATAGCGTTTGCAGATGTCTACGTGTCGTAGCAATAGTGTTCTAATGCTTCTTAAAACGAGATGCCGCATCTCATTTCTATGTTTCATGATAAGATATAATATTCAGTGCGAAGTGTTATGTATACTTCGTATTCACTTCAAAAGGATGTAAGTGCGACACTTCCTTGCTAGGAAATAGCGTTTCCAGACGACTACGTATGGAAATAATAGAGTTCTAATACATCTTAAAACGTGATGTCGCATCGCATTTCTATGTTTCATGATAAGATATAATATTCATTGCGAAGTGTCATGTATACCTCGATTTCACTACACAAGATGTAAATGCGACACTTCCATGCTAGGAAATATTGTTTGCAGATGTCTACGTACCGTAAAAATAGAGTTCTAATGCTTCTTAAAACGCGATATCGCAATCTCACCTCTATGTTTCATGATAAGATATAATATTCATTGCGAAGTGTCATGTATACCTCGTATTCACTTCATAAGAATGTAAATGCGATACTTGCATGCTAGGAAATAGCGTTTGCAGATGTCCACGTATCGTAGCAATAGAGTTCTAATGCTTCTTAGAACGAGAAGTCGTATTTCATTTCTATGTTTCGTAATAGGATATAATATTCATTGTGGAATGTTATGTATACCTCGTATTCGCTTCAAAAGAATGTAAATGCGACACTTCCATGCTAGGAAACAGCGTTTGCAGATGTCTACGTATCGTAGCAATAGAGTTCTAATGCTACTTAAAACGAGATGTCGCATTTCATTTCTATGTTTCGTAATAAGATATAATATTCATTGTGAAATGTTATGTATACCTCGTATTCACTTCAAAAGAATGTAAATGCGACACTTCCTAGCTAGGATGTAGCGTTTGCAGATGTCTACGTATCGTAACAATAGATTTCTAATGCTTCTTAAATCGCGATATGGCATCTCAGTTCTATGTTTCATTATAAGTTATAATATTTATTGCGAAGTGTTATGTATACCTCGTATACACTTCAAATTGATGTAAATGCCACACACCCTTGCTAGGAAATGCGTCTCGAGATGTCTACGTATGGAGGAAATAGAGTTCTAATTCTTCTTAAAACGCGATATTGCTTCTCATTTCTATGTTGCATGATATTATGTAATATTCACTGAGAAGTATTATGTTTACCTCGTCTACACTTCAAAAGGATGTAAATGACTTATTTCCTTGCTAGGAAAATGCGTTTCCAGATATCTACGTATCGAAGCATTAGAGTTCTAGTGCTTCTAAAACGCAATATCGCATCTCATTTCTGGGTTTCAAGATAAGTTATAATATTCATTGCGAAGTATTATGTATACCTCGACTACACTTCCAAAGATACTACCCAGTAATTTGCGGCGTGTTGCGTAGTTTCCCGTAGCCCTTGTTAGTTAAACCCACGTCGAGACCATAAATAAACATGCCGTGACTTCAGTATCTCGCGACCTGAGTGTGTGTACTTGGCTAGGCGTAGTCGAGAGGAGGAGCATTTCGAAGTTTCAAGGGTTGTTCCTCCCCAGGGTTCCCGGGGTCGTGTAGTCTATCCCCTTTGCTACTTTCTGAGCAGGTGGCGCCCAAGAAAAGTTGTACGTGAGCGGATACCTTGGAACGATAGTTCGCTTTATATTAAAATACGTTTTACACCTTAAAGCATTTAGATAATTAACCCCTTCGAGCTTCCCTGACTTACTATATATAGGTTTCCGTCACAACTAATAGGAACCATCACTTTACATAGATATATAGAACACACATAGTTTTAAACGTAGAACTGAGAATTTGAGAACTTACTTTGAAACGTTAGTAGTGAGAAATTCCATCGGATTTCATAGAAATTCAGAACTTACTTGCTATGAGACATAGGCAGGTAAGGGCCATCGCGTTGCTTAAAACTTTAGAACTTGCTTACTTCAACAAAGATTTCTATTGGCTTCGTCCGTTCTTTTAGAAGAATTTTTGATAAACCACATACTTTTCACGCTTCTGATATCTTTGAAAGTTCGCGAGATGTAATCGTTTAAGTTTTAAAATGATTACTTAGTGTGGATTATTATTTAGTAACTCGCTCATAAACGAGTCTGCATAGGATTTAATCCATAAGTTTTTAAGCCTGGAATTTATGCAGTTATTTGTTATTCACTTATTGCTCAAACGACAAAGATTCTGACCACTTCAAAATGGTTGACTTTCATCAATTTTCTTAAAAATTGAAATACTGCCCAACTGCTTGCATTAAAGACTGTAATTAAAGCTTTCGAAACATTTTACCTCTTATAGGTGAATTCTGGAATTGAAATTGAATGTTTGACTTTTCTAGCTCCTGTTTAGACATCTTTCTATTGGAATGTTCAAGTATTTTTCATATTCGTAATTATTAAAAATGTTTTACTTGATTTTTTTATTTAATATTTAGAATTTTCTGAGAAATATTTTTTATCGTAATGAACTATATAATTGCAATTATAATTCTTTATGAAGTAATAATAACAGAAAGGTATGTATCCATTCTTGTAGTTTTGTAAAGAGTATTTAATCTTACTATCTAAAATGAAACATTGAGATCTGTTTACAATCTAATGGAATTTAATTACCTTTTGATTCAAATTCACAATGATAATCTTCCATAGTTCAACAATTTTGTGAGCTGTCCTCAGGAATCCGCAGCTCTGTACTTATAAAATGAGCGACACAAAGAACAGCCTAACCAAACGTATTCGAACCGATTTTTCAATACTAATCTTATCATGTTTAACTTATGCTGCAAACTATTGAAATGCCCTTCGGCAAGTGTTTATTCACAGTGAAGTAAACGGTAAGTATTACGCCTTCCACCACTGTTTACAATACGTATGTTTCATTTACTATCAAAACCGTGAGTATTATCGCCTTTCTTTACTCTTTGTAACCTTCAATGCCTTCATGTTACAGATCGTTAAACTTGCTTTAAAATGCTCTATCGTATTACGGAAGAATGGACATACCAATTCATTTTAAAAAATGAAGGTAACCTTCATATGTCCAACATAACTCCACTTACAAAAAAACTATTTTCATCAACGGATGGCCCCTTTGTACTGTGCAATTTTATATTAGCAAAAACTTCTATGAAACTTATAGTTTCGTGGATATCTGAGGTGCTAATTATTACTGCCCCACCCTGTATATTGTTATGGATGTGTCCAACAAGGCAACGATGAACAGAGTTAAATTTAATATTATGATGTTTATTATTTTACTTATAGTAAAATATGATGGTGATAAAGGATAAGTATACGGAACTGAAAATGGAAAGTAGCGAGCAGAAAAAGAAACTGATGGAGCTACAAAGTAGATTGATACATCCGTCAAATGATGATTCTAGGTTAATAAAATCTGTTAATTAAAGAACTATTGCAAAAATCAAGTATAATCAATATTACTTCTGCTCAAAGGCTATAATAGAATTGGACCGAAATGGGTACAAAACCGGCAATTATATCTATACGTTCTATTCTATGCAAAGGCAAATATTTCAAAGAGAGAAGATGCGTTACTTACAAATTACTTATGTTCCTAGATATCTCACTAATTTAGGCTTCTTGTCTTGCAGAACTTATCATTCATGTAACATGTAAAGGGGTCGAAGAATAGTAAAAGATTTTTAAATTTCATAGCCTCACTTGATACGTCGATTGGATCACGTAAAATATCGGACATTAACTGCATCTACATCTTCAGACCTTAAATATATAATTGCAACAACATATTTAGTAGCGTTTTAATAACATTTTTCTAATTGTTTATATCTATGTCTAATAAATATATATTAATCGAATAAGTTGCTTTACCAAAGAATAAAAGTATCTGAGGCTTACAAATCGGAGCATTACATAACAAACGTGCATCACATATATAATATTACATGTAATAAAAGATGAAGACCAAAAAGATCGTACATAAGTTGAATCCACAATGCGGTCATAGAGATACAGAAGCGGCAAAAATTCCAAACAATAATTTAAAAAATTCAAAAAGGGGGGAGTGAAAATCCATCTCCTTGACGATGATGAGGAACAAGTCTGCCTCATGCACTACAATATCCCAAACAGCCAGCGATTGGCACGCCAATGACAACGGATGGTACGAATTCCGTGACAGAACTGTGCTAACAAAGTGCTCCTACTCAGCTTTCGAAATGGCATACTGTTAGTACTGGGGCGGCATTCGTATCACGGCACTATTCAGCAGTAGGCTGACATTTACTAATGGGGAAGCTGTTTCTATAAAAATTATAAGCAAATATGAAAAATGACTAAACTGTGCAATTTATTTATCTTGATTCCAATATAGATACACCGGCACAAAACAAAGATATAAGAACTCGATTTTATTATTTTCTATAAACTAGCTCGATAGGGCGATTTTTTCCATAAAGTCGATAATTACTTTGTCATAAAAATATATACACTTATTTTATATATATTTTCTTCAATTTATTGTTACAAATTCATGCAATTGAGGGTTACATTATATACGATGACAGCATGTTATTTCAGAAATTACACAAGGCGAAGTTAGGGACGCAACAGCATGAATTTTTATTTTATAAGTAATATTTTTTTTATAAATAATATTTTTAGTCTATGATGGATTGAAAGAAATATATACGACTCGCTCAATAACTATAAATATAGGAAAACGACCATAAAAATGTCTATCAATACTCATATGCTGAACATCTACTGACATCTAACGGTTCTAATTTGTATGAAAGCACAGGTTCCCCATTGCCAAATGTGATCCTGCGTCATTGCTGAGGAGATTCTTGAATGGAGCGATGATACGCGTGTCACCATGGTGCTGGTTCTGCGCGATTCGCTTGTCTAGAACGTGCTGGTAACACGATCTGGCATTTTAGTCAACGTATCCGGTCACAGATGACTACGAATCAGTTGACACTCCTCGGAAGTGGCAATATAGTGCCGGCATGGTGTCGCTACCATCTTGCCGTTTGTTATCTGGGATGCTTTTTAGTGCATTATTCGGAATTGAATTTGAACACATAGTTACTTAATCGCAAATTTGTATCTACTGTGACGTGGTGAAGTCACAAGGCTCGCTCACCCCCCCGCCCTGCTTCGGTTAGACTAGCTCGCAGATCACCGCCCATGCGAGAAGCGCGACACGGACCATCGCGATAGCTGTATTTGCGAGGAGCGTGAAATACACGATGGTAGAACCTCCCCCCCCCCCCCCCCCCCCCGTTCGTTTCTCACTCGCTGTTCTACGGATTAGACTGGCGAGCTGATGGAAGAAGCGACCCATAAGACGCCTCTTCGGCGGATAATAAGACCGCAGGTTCGCGGAAGGGCTGTACGCCGAGGAAGCGTGACGGGCTCGACGGTGGAGGAGTCTGGAAGTGAGCAAGAAGAGACCCTGAAGCCCGAAGGATAGGATCCAGAGCTCTGCAACGATAAGACCGCTGCCATAGTCCATGGAGGAAAACAGGATGGTTCTCGGGTGTGAGAAGGACCTCTACCCCTCCCCATTAGAACTCCATTGCTTCGATACCTAGACATCTAGAAACGCTGTTCCCTAGCAACGAAGTGTTGCATTTACATTCATTTGACGTGTAGACGAGAATACATGACACTTCGCAATGAATATTATATCTTATCATGAAAAATAGAAATGAGATGCGATACCGCGTTCTAAGAAGCATTAGAACTCTATTGCTTCGATACGTAGACATCTGGTAACGCTGTTTCCAAAAAGGGAAGTGTCGCATTTACATTCATTTGAAGTGTAGACGAGGAATACACAATACTTCGCAATGGATATTATATCTTATCATGTAACATAGAAGTGAGATGCGATATCGCGTTTTAAGGAGCACTAGAACCCTATTGCTTCGATGCGAAGATATCTGCAAACGCTATTTCCTAGCATGGAAGTCTCGCATTTACATTCTTTTGAAGAGAATTCGAGGTATACATGACACTTCGGAATGAATATTCTAACTTATCACGAATCATAGATATGAGATGCGATATCGCGATCTAAGAAGCATTAGAACTCTATTGCTACGATACGTAGGCATCTGCAAACGCTATTTCCTAGCAAGGAATTGTCGCATTTACATTCTTTTGAAGTGAATACGAGGTATACATGACACTTCGCAATGAATATTATATCTTATCACGAAACATGGAAATGAGATGCGATATCGCGATTTAAGTAGCATTAGAAACCTATTGCTACGATACGTAGACATCTGCAAACGCTATTTCCTAGCAGGCAGTAGTCGCATTTACATTCTTTTGAAGTGAATACGAGGTATACATGACACTTCGTAATGAGTATTATATCTTATCATGAAACATAGAAGAGAGATGCGATATCGCGTTTTAAGTAGCGTTAGAACTCTATTGCTACGATACGTAGACATCTGCAAACGCTACCTCCTAGGATGGAAACGTCGCATTTACATTCTTTTGATGTGAATACGAGGTATACCTGACACTTCGCAATGAATATTATATCTTATCACGAAACATAGAAATGAAATGCGATATCTCGTTTTAAGAAGCATTAGGACTCTATTGCTACGATACGTAGGCATCTGCAAACGCTATTTCCTAGCAAGGAATAGTCGCTTTTACATTCTTCTCAAGCGACTACGAGGTATACATGACACTTCGCAATGAAAATTATATCTTTTCACGAAACATATAAATGAGATGCGATATCGCGATTTAAGTAGCATTAGAATTTTATTGCTACGATATGTAGGCATCTGCAAACGCTATTTCCTAGCAAGGAAGTGTCGCATTTACATTCGTTTGGAGGGAATACGAGGTATACATGACACTTCGCAATGAATATTATATCTTATCATGAAGCATAGAAATGAGATGCGATATCTCGTCTTGAGAAGCTTTAGAACTCCGTTGCTCCGATACGTAGTCATCTGCAAACGCTATATCCTAGCAAGGAAGATTCGCATTTACATTCTTTTGAAGTGAATACGAGGTATATATGACACTTCGCAATGAACATTATTTCTTATCATGAAACATAGAAGTGAGATGCGATTTCGCGTTCTAAGAAGCAGTAGAACTCTATTGCTACGATACGTAGACATCTGCAGACGCTATTTCCTAGCATGGAAGTGTCGCATTTACATTCATTTGAACTGTGTGCGATGTATACGTGACACATCGCAATGAATATTATATCTTATCATGAAACATAGAAATGATATGCGATATCGGGATTTAGGAAGCATTAGAACCCTACTGCTTCGATGCGGAGTCATCTGCAAACGCTATTTCCTAGCATGGAAGTGTCGCATTTACATTCTTTTGAAGTGAATACGAGGTATACATGACACTTCGCAATGAATATTATATCTCATCATGAAACATACAAATGAGATGCGATATCTCGTTTTAACAAGCATTAGAAATCTATTGCTTCGATACGTAGTCATCTGCAAACGCTATTTCCTAGCATGGAAGTGTCGGATTTACATTCTTTTGAAGTGAATACGAGGTATACACGACACTTCGCAATGAATATTATAACTCATCACGAAACACAGAAATGGGATTCGATATCGCGATTTACGAAGCATTAGAACTCTATTGCTACGATACGTAGACATCTGCAAACGCTATTTCCTTGCAACGAAGTGTCACATTTACATTCTTTTGAAGTGAATAGGAGGTATACATGACACTTCGCAATGAATATTATACCTTATCATGCAACATAGAAATGACATGCGATATGACGATTTGAGATGCATTAGAAATCTATTGGTTCGATAAGTAGACATCTGCAAACGCTACTTCCTAGGAAGGAAGTGTCGCATTTACATTCTTCTGAAAGGAATACGAGGTATACATGACACTTCGCAATGAATATTATATCTTATCATGAAACGTAGATATGAGATGCAATATGACGATTTAAGAAGCATTAGAAAACTATTGCTTCGATACGTAGACATCGGCAAACGCTATTGCCTAGCAAGGAAGTGTCGCATTTACATTCTTTTGAAGTGAATACGAAATATTCATAACACTGCACAATGAATATTATATCTTATCATGAAACACAGAAATGAGATGCGATATCGCGATTTAAGAAGCATTAGAACACTATTTCTTCGATACGTAGACATCTGCAAACACTATTTCCTACCAAGGAAATGTCGCTTTCGCATTCGTTTGAATTGTATGCGAGGTATACATGAAACTTCGCAATGTATATTATATATTATCGTGAAACATAGATATGAGATGCGATTTCGCGAATTAGCAAGCTTTAGAAATCTATTGCTTCGATTCGAAGACATCCGCAAACGCTATTTCCTAGCAAGGATGTGAGGCATTTACATTCTTTTGAAAGGAATACGAGGTATACATGACACATCGCAATGAATATTATATCTTATTATGAAACATAGAAATTAGATGCGATATGACGATTTAAGAAGCATTGGAACTCTATTGCTTCGATACGTAGACATCTGCAAACGCTATTTCCTAGCAAGGAAGTGTAGCAGTTACATTCATTTGAAGAGTATGCGTGGTATACATGACACTGCACAATGAATATTATATCTTATCATGAAACATAGAAATGAGATGCGATATCCCGATTTAACAAGCGTTGGAACTCTATAGCTATGATACGCAGACACGTACAAACGCTATTTGAAACACAGAAATGAGATGCGACATCGCGTTTTGAGAAGCATTAGAACACTATTGCTTCGATACGGAGACATCTTCAAACGCTAATTCCTAACAAGGAAGTGTGGCATTTAGATACTGTTGAAGTGAATACGAGGTATACATGACACTTCGCAATGAATATTATATCTTATCATGAAACGTAGAAATGAGTTGCGATCTCGCGCTTGAAGAAGCGTTAGAACTCTATTGCCATGATACATAGACACCTGCAAACGCTATTTCCTAGGAAGGATGTGTCGCAATTACATTCATTTGAAGTGTATGCGAGGTATAAGTGACATTTCCCAATGAATATTATATGCTGTCACGAAACATAGAAACGAGATGCGATATCGCGTTTTGAGAAGCATTAGAACTCTTTTCTTCGATACGTAGACATCTGCAAACGCTATTTCCTAGCAAGGAATTGTAGCATTTACATTCTATTGAAGTGAATTCGAGGTATACATAACACTGCACAATGAATATTATATCTTATCATGAAACATAGAAATGAGTAGCGATATCGCGTTTTGAGAAGCATTATAACACTAATGCTACGATAGGTAGACATCTGCAAGCGCTACTCCCTAGCAAGGAAGTGTCGCATTTACATTCTTTTGAAAGGAATACGAGGTATACATGACAATTCGCAATGAATATTATATTTTATCATGAGACATAGAAATGAGATGCGATATGACAATATAAGAAGTATTAGAATTCTATTGCTTCGATACGTAGACATCTGCAGACGCTATTTCCTAGCAAGGAAGTGTCGCATTTACATTCTTTTGAGATGAATACGAGGTAAGCATGACACTTCGCAATGAATATTATATCTTATCACGAAACATAGAAAAGAGATGCGATATCGCGATTTAAGAAGTATTAGAACACTATTTCTTCGATACGGAGACATCTGCAAACGCTATTTCCTGGCAAGGTATTGTCGCATTCACTTTCTTTTGTAGTGAATACGAGGAGTACATAACACTGCACATTAAATATTATATCTCATCATGAAACATAGAAATGAGTTGCGATCTCGCGTTTGAAGAAGAGTTAGAACTCTATTGCCATGACACATAGACACCTGCAAACGCTATTTCCTAGGAAGGAAGTGTCGCAATTACATTCATTTGAAGCGTATGCGAGATATAAGTGACATTTCGTAATGAATATTATATCTTGTCACGAAACATAGAAATGAGGTGCGATATCGCGTTTTGAGAAGCATTAGAACTCTATTGCTTCGATACGTGGACATCAGCCAACGCTATGTCCTAGCAAGGAAGTGTCGCATTTACATTCTTTTGAAAGGAATACGAGGTATACATGACACTTCGCAATGAATATTATATCTTATCATGAAACATAGAAATGAGATGCGATATGACGATTTAAGCTGCATTATAACACTATTGCTTCGATACGTAGATATCTGCAAACGCTATTTCCTAGCAAGGAAGTGTCGCATTTACATTCCTTTGAAATGAATACGAGGTAAGCATGACACTTCGCAATGAATATTATATCTTATCACCAAACATAGAAATGAGATGCGATATCGCGATTTAAGAAGCATTAGAACACTATTGCTTCGATACGGAGACATCTTCAAACGCTAATTCCTAACAAGGAAGTGTGGCATTTAGATACTGTTGAAGTGAATACGAGGTATACATGACACTTCGCAATGAATATTATATCTTATCATGAAACGTAGAAATGAGTTGCGATCTCGCGCTTGAAGAAGCGTTAGAACTCTATTGCCATGATACATAGACACCTGCAAACGCTATTTCCTAGGAAGGATGTGTCGCAATTACATTCATTTGAAGTGTATGCGAGGTATAAGTGACATTTCCCAATGAATATTATATCCTGTCACGAATCATAGAAACGAGATGCGATATCGCGTTTTGAGAAGCATTAGAACTCTTTTGCTTCGATACGTAGACATCTGCAAACGCTATTTCCTAGCAAGGAATTGTAGCATTTACATTCTATTGAAGTGAATTCGAGGTATACATAACACTGCACAATGAATATTATATCTTATCATGAAACATAGAAATGAGATGCGATATGACGATTTAAGAAGCATTAGAAATCTATTGCTTCGATACGTAGACATCTGCAAACGCTACTTCCTAGCAAGAAAGTGTCGCATTTACATTCTTTCGAAACGAATACGAGGTATACATAACATTCCACAATGAATATTATATCTTATCATGAAACATAGAAATGGGATGCGATATCGCGTTTTGAGAAGCATTAGAACCCTAATGACACGATACGTAGACATCTGCAAACGCTATTTCCTAGCAAGGAAGTGTCGCATTTACATCCATTTGAAGTATAGACGAGATATACATAACACTGCACAATGAGTATTATATCTTATCATGAAGCATAGAAATGTGATGTAATATGGCGATTTTAGAAGCATTAGAACACTATTTCTTCGATACGTAGACATCTGCAAACGCTACTTCCTAGCAAAGAAGTGTCGCATTTACATACATTTGAAGTATAGACGTGATATACATAACACTGCACAATGAATATTATATCTTATCATGAAACATTGAAATGAGATGCGATATGGCGATTTAAGAAGCACTAGAACTCTACTGCTTCGATACGTAGACATCTGCAAACGCCATTTACTAGCAAGGAAGTGTCGCATTTACATTCTTTTGAAGTGAATAGGAGGTATACATAACACTCCACAATGAATATTATATCTCATCATGAAACATAGAAATGTGATGTTAATGGCGATTTAAGGAGCATTAGAACACTATTTCTTCGATACGTAGACATCTGCAAACGCTACTTCCTAGCAAGGAAGTGTCGCATTTACATTCTTTTGAAAGGAATACAAGGTATACATGACACTTCGCAATGAATGTTATATCTTATCATGAAACATAGAAATGAGATGCGATATGACGATTTAAGAAGCATTAGAACTCTACTGCTTCGATACGTAGACATCGGCAAACGCTATTTCCCAGCAGGGAAGTGTCGCATTTACATTCTTTTAAAGCGAATACGAGGTATACATAACACTCCACAATGAATATTATATCTCATCACGAAACATAGAAATGTGATGTAATATGGCGATTTAAGAAGCATTAGAACACTATTGCTTCGATAGGTAGACATCTGCAAACGCTACTTCCTAACAAAGGAGTGTCGCATTTACATTCTTTTGAAAGGAATACGAAGTATACGTGACACTTCACAATGAATATTATATCTTATCATGAAACATAGAATTGAGATGCGGTATGGCGATTTATGAAGCATTAGATCCGTATTGCTTCGATACGTAGACATCTGCAAACGCTACTTCCTAGCAAGGAAGTGTCGCATTTACATCCATTTTAAGTGTATGCGAGGTATACATTACACTTCGCTATGAATATTATATATTATCATGAAACATAGAAATGCGAAGCGATATCGCGTTTTGAGAAGCATTAGACCACTAATGCCACGATACGTAGACATCTGCAAACGAAATTTCCCAGCAAGGAAGTGTCGCATTTACATTCATTTGAAGTATGGACGAGATATACATGACACTGCACAATGAATATTATATCTAATCATGAAACATAGAAATGAGATGCAATATGGCGATGTATGAAGCATTAGATGTCTATTGTTTCGATACGTAGACATCTGCAAACTCTATTTCCTAGCAAGGAAGTGTCGCATTTACATTCATTTGAAGTGTATGCGAGGTATACATGACACTTCGCGATGAATATTATATATTATCATGAAACATATATATGAGATGCGATTTCGCGTATTAGCAAGCTTTAGAAATCTATTGCTTCGATACGGAGACATCTGCAATCGCTGTTTCCTAACAAGGAAGTGTCGCATTTACATTCATTTGAAGGGTATGCGATGTATTCATGACACTTCGCAGTGAATATTATATATTGTGATGAAACTTAGGAATGAGAAGCGATATGGCGATTTAAGAAGCATTAGATCCCTATTGCTTCGATACGTAGACATCTGCAAACGCTACATCCTAGCAAGGAAGTGTCGCATTTACATTCTTTTGAAGTGAATACGAGGTATTCATAACACTGCACAATGAATATTATATCTTATCATGAAAGATAGAAATGAGATGCGATATCGCGATTTAAGAAGCTTTAGAACTTTATTGCTTCGATACGTAGATATCTGCAAACACTATTTCCTAGTAAGGAACTGTCGCATTTGCATTCATTTGAAGTATAGATGAGATAAACATAACACTCCACAATGAATATTATATCTTATCAGGATAGATAGAAATGTGATTCGATATCGCGATTTAAGAAGCATTAGAACACTATTGTTTCGATACGTAGACATCTGCAAACGCTATTTCCTACCAAGGAAGTGTCGCGTTCACATTCATCTGAAATGAATGCGAGGTACACATGACACTTCGCAATGAATATTATATCTTATGATGATACATAGAAAAGAGATGCGACATCGCGTTTTAAGATGCATTAGAACTCAAATCCTGCGATAAGAAGACATCTGGAGACGCTACTTCCTAGAAAGGAAGTGTCGCATTTACACTCTTTTGAAAGGAATACGTGGTATACATGACACTTCGCAATGAATATTATATCTTATCATGAAACATAGAAATGAGAGGCGATATCGCGTTTTAAGAAGAGTTAGAACACTGCTTCTTCGATACGTAGACATCTGCAAACACTCCGTCCTAGCAAGGGAGTGTCGCATATACATTCTTTTGAAGTGAAATCGACATATACATAACACTTCGCAATGAATATTATATCTTATGATGATACATAGAAAAGAGGTGCGACATCGCGTTTTAAGATGCATTAGAACTCAAATCCTGCGATAAGAAGACATCTGGAGACGCTACTTCCTAGAAAGGAAGTGTCGCATTTACATTCTTTCGAAGTGAATACGAGGTATACATGACACTGCACAATGAATATTATATCTTATCATGAAACATAGAAATGAGATGCGATATCGCGTTTTGAGAAGCATTATATCACTAATGCTACGGTACGTAGACATAAGCAAACGCTATTTCCTAGCATTGATGTGTCGCATTTACATTCATTTGACGTGAAAACGAGGTATACATGACACTTCGCTATGAATATTATACCTTATCATGAAACATAGAAGTGTGATGCGATATCGCGTTTTAGGAAGCATTGGAACTCTATTGCTGCGATACGTAGACATCTGCAAACGCTATTTCCTAGCATGGAAGTGTCGCATTTACATTCATTTGAAGTGAATACGAGGTATACATGACACTTCGCAATGAATATTATACCTTATCATGAAACATAGAAGAGAGATGCCATATCGCGTATTAGGACGTATTAGAACTCTACTGCTGCGATACGTAGACGTCTGCAAACGCTATTTCCTAGCATGGAAGTGTCGCATTTACATTCTTTTGATGTGAATACGAGATATACATGACACTTCGTAATGAATATTATATCTTCTCATGAAACATAGCACTGAGATGCGATATCGCGTTTTAAGAAGCATTAGAACTCTATTGCTACGATACGTAGACATCTGCAAACGCTATTTCCTAGCATGGAAGTGTCGCATTTACATTCGTTTGAAGTGAATACGAGGTATACATGACACTTCGCAATGAATATTATACCTTATCATGAAACATAGAAGGGAGATGCCATATCGCGTTTTAGGACGTATTAGAACTCTACTGCTGCGATACGTAGACATCTGCAAACGCTATTTCCTAGCATGGAAGTGTCGCATTTACATTCTTTTGAAGTGAATACGAGGTATACATGACACTTCGCAATGAATATTATACCTTATCATGAAACATAGAAGAGAGGTGCGATATCGCATTTTAGGGAGCATTAGAACTCTATTGCTGTGATACGTAGACATCTGCAAACAATATTTCCTAGCAAGGAAGTGTCGCATTTACATTCTTGTGAAGTGAAATCGAGGTATACATGACACTTCGCAATGAATATTATATCTTATCATGGAACATAGAAGTGAGATGCGATATAGCGTTCTAAGAAGCATTAGAACCCTATTGCTACGATTCGTAGACATCTGCAAAAGCTATTTCCTAGCATGGAAGTGTCGCATTTACATTCATTTGAAGTGAACACGAGGTATACATGACACTTCGCAATGAATATTATACCTTATCATGAAACATAGAAGAGAGATGCCATATCGCGTTTTAGGACGTATTAGAACTCTATTGCTGCGATACGTAGACATCTGCAAACGCTATTTCCTAGCATGGAAGTGTCGCATTTACATTCTTTTGAAGTGAATACGAGGTATACATGACACTTCGCAATGAATATTATACCTTATCATGAAACATAGAAGAGAGGTGCGATATCGCGTTTTAGGAAGCATTAAAACTCTATTGCTGCGATACGTAGACATCTGCAAACGCTATTTCCTAGCATGGAAGGGTCGCATTTACTTTCTTTTGAAGTGAGTACGAGGTACACATATCACTCCATAATGAATATTATATCTTATCGTGAAACATAGCAGTGAGATGCGATATCGCGTTTTAAGAAGCATTAGAACTCTATTGCTACGATACGTAGACATCTGCAAACGCTATTTCCTAGCATGGAAGTGTCGCATTTACATTCATTTGACGTGAATACGAGGTATACATGACACTTCGCTATGAATATTATACCTTATCATGAAACATAGAAGAGTGATGCGATATCGCGTTTTAGGAAGCATTGGAAATCTATTGCTGCGATACGTAGACATCTGCAAACGCTATTTCCTAGCATGGAAGTATCTTATTTACATTCTTTTGAAGTGAATACGAGGTATACATGACACTTCGCAATGAATATTATATCTTATCATGAAACATAAAAGTGAGATGCGATGTCGCGTTCTAAGAAGCATTAGAACTCTATTGCTACGATACGTAGACATCTGCAAAGGCTATTCCCTAGCATGGAAGGGTCGCATTTACTTTCTTTTGAAGTGAGTACGAGGTACACATATCACTCCATAATGAATATTATATCTTATCGTGAAACATAGCAGTGAGATGCGATATCGCGTTTTAAGAAGCATTAGAACTCTATTGCTACGATACGTAGACATCTCCAAACGCTATTTCCTAGCATGGAAGTGTCGCATTTACATTCTTTTGAAGTGAGTACGAGGTATACATAATACTCCATAATGAATATTATATCTTATCATGAAACATAGCAGTGAGATGCGATATCGCGTTTTAAGAAGCATTAGAACTCTATTGCTACGACACGTAGACATCTGCAAACGCTATTTCCTAGCATTGAAGTGTCACATTTACATTCATTTGAAGTGAGTACGAGGTATACATAACACTCCATAATGAATATTATATCTTATCATGAAACATAGCAGTGAGATGCGATATCGCGTTTTAAGAAGCATTAGAAATCTATTGCTACGATACGTAGACATCTGCAAACGCTATTTCCTAGCATGGAAGTGTCGCATTTACATACATTTGAAGTGAATACGAGGTATACATGACACTTCGCTATGAATATTATACCTTATCATGAAACATAGAAGAGTGATGCGATATCGCGTTTTAGGAAGCATTAAAACTCTATTGCTGCGATACGTAGACATTTGCAAACGCTATTTCCTAGCATGGAATTGTCGCAATTACATTCTTTTGAAGTGAATACGAGATATGCATGACACTTCGCAATGAATATTATATCTTATCATGAAACATAGGAATGAGGTGCTATATCGCGTTTTGAGAAGCATTAGAACTCTACAGCTACGATACGTAGACATCTGCAAAGGCTATTTCCTAGCATGGAAGGGTCGCATTTACATTCTTTTGAAGTGAGTACGAGGTATACATAACACTCCATAATGAATATTATATCTTATCATGAAACATAGCAGTGAGATGCGATATCGCGTTTTAAGAAGCATTAGAACTCTATTGCTACGATACGCAGACATCTGCAAAAGCTATTTCCTAGCATGGAAGTATCTTATTTACATTCTTTTGAAGTGAATACGAGGTATACATGACACTTCGCAATGAATATTATACCTTATCATGAAACATAGAAGAGAGGTGCGATATCGCATTTTAGGGAGCATTAGAACTCTATTGCTGTGATACGTAGACATCTGCAAACAATATTTCCTAGCAAGGAAGTGTCGCATTTACATTCTTGTGAAGTGAAATCGAGGTATACATGACACTTCGCAATGAATATTATATCTTATCATGGAACATAGAAGTGAGATGCGATATCGCGTTCTAAGAAGCATTAGAACCCTATTGCTACGATACGTAGACATCTGCAAAAGCTATTTCCTAGCATGGAAGTGTCGCATTTACATTCATTTGAAGTGAACACGAGGTATACATGACACTTCGCAATGAATATTATACCTTATCATGAAACATAGAAGAGAGATGCCATATCGCGTTTTAGGACGTATTAGAACTCTATTGCTGCGATACGTAGACATCTGCAAACGCTATTTCCTAGCATGGAAGTGTCGCATTTACATTCTTTTGAAGTGAATACGAGGTATACATGACACTCCATAATGAATATTATATCTTATCATGAAACATAGCAGTGAGATGCGATATCGCGTTTTAAGAAGCATTAGAACTCTATTGCTACGATACGCAGACATCTGCAAAAGCTATTTCCTAGCATGGAAGTATCTTATTTACATTCTTTTGAAGTGAATACGAGGTATACATGACACTTCGCAATGAATATTATACCTTATCATGAAACATAGAAGAGAGGTGCGATATCGCATTTTAGGGAGCATTAGAACTCTATTGCTGTGATACGTAGACATCTGCAAACAATATTTCCTAGCAAGGAAGTGTCGCATTTACATTCTTGTGAAGTGAAATCGAGGTATACATGACACTTCGCAATGAATATTATATCTTATCATGGAACATAGCAGTGAGATGCGATATCGCGTTTTAAGAAGCATTAGAACTCTATTGCTACGATACGCAGACATCTGCAAAAGCTATTTCCTAGCATGGAAGTGTCGCATTTACATTCTCTTGAAGTGAATACGAGATGTACATGACACTTCGCAATGAATATTATAGCTTATCATGAAACATAGGAATTAGGTGCTATATCGCGTTTTGAGAAGCATTAGAACTCTATTGCTGTTACACGTAGACATCTGCAAACTCTATTTCCTAGCAAGGAAATTTCGCACTTTCATTCCACTGAAGTGAATACGAGGTATACATAACATTACACAATGAATATTATATCTTATTACGAAACATAGAAGTGAAATACGACATCTCGTTTTAAGAAGCATTAGTACTCTATTGCTGTGATACGTAGACATCTGCAAACAATATTTCCTAGCATGGAAGTGTCATATTTACATTCTTTTGAAGTGAATACGAGGTATACATGACACTTCGCAATGAATATTATATCTTATCATGAAACATAAAAGTGAGATGCGATGTCGCGTTCTAAGAAGCATTAGAACTCTATTGCTACGATACGTAGACATCTGCAAAGGCTATTCCCTAGCATGGAATGGTCGCATTTACTTTCTTTTGAAGTGAGTACGAGGTACACATATCACTCCATAATGAATATTATATCTTATCGTGAAACATAGCAGTGAAGATGCGATATCGCGTTTTAAGAAGCATTAGAACTCTATTGCTACGATACGTAGACATCTGCAAACGCTATTTCCTAGCATGGAAGTGTCGCATTTACATTCATTTGACGTGAATACGAGGTATACATGACACTTCGCTATGAATATTATACCTTATCATGAAACATAGAAGAGTGATGCGATATCGCGTTTTAGGAAGCATTGGAACTCTATTGCTGCGATACGTAGACATCTGCAAACGCTATTTCCTAGCATGGAAGTATCTTATTTACATTCTTTTGAAGTGAATACGAGGTATACATGACACTTCGCAATGAATATTATATCTTATCATGAAACATAAAAGTGAGATGCGATGTCGCGTTCTAAGAAGCATTAGAACTCTATTGCTACGATACGTAGACATCTGCAAAGGCTATTCCCTAGCATGGAAGGGTCGCATTTACTTTCTTTTGAAGTGAGTACGAGGTACACATATCACTCCATAATGAATATTATATCTTATCGTGAAACATAGCAGTGAGATGCGATATCGCGTTTTAAGAAGCATTAGAACTCTATTGCTACGATACGTAGACATCTGCAAACGCTATTTCCTAGCATGTAAGTGCCGCATTTACATTCTTTTGAAGTGAATACGAGGTATACATGACACATCGCAATGATTATTATATCTTATCATGAAACATAGGTGTGAGGTGCGATATCGTGTTTTAAGAAGCATTAGATCTCTCTTGCTACGATACGTAGGCATATGCAAACGCTATTTCCAAGCATGGAAGTGTCGCATTTACATTCTTTTGAATTTATTATGCGGTATACATTACACTCTACAATGAATATTATATCTTACCACGAAACATAGATATGAAATGCGACATCTCGTTTTAAGAAGCATTAGAACTCTATTGCTGCGATACGTAGACATTTGCAAACGGTATTTCCTAGCTTGTAAGTGTCGCATTTACATTCTTTTGATTTGAATACGAGGTATACATGAAACTTCGCAATGATTACTACAACTTATCATGAAACATAGTAGTGAGATGCGATATCGCGCTTTAAGAAGCATTAGAACTCTATTGCTACGATACGTAGACATCTGCAAACAATATTTCCTTCCAAGGAAGTGTCGCACTTACATTGTTATGAAGTGAATACGAGGTATACATAACACTCTACTATGAATATTATATCTTATCGCGAAACATAGAAATGAAATGCGACATCTCGTTTTAAGAAGCATTAGAACTCTATTGCTACGATACGTAGACATCTGCCAAACAATATTTCCTAACATGGAAGTGTCGCATTTACATTCCTGTGTAGTGAAATCGAGGTATACATGACACTTCGCAATGAATATTATATCTTTTCATGAAACATAGAAATGCGATGCGACATCTCGTTTTAAGATGTATTAGAACTCTATTATTTCCATACGTAGTCGTCTGGAAACGCTATTTCCTAGCAAGGAAGTGTCGCACTTACATCCTTTCGAAGTGAATACGAAGTATACATAACACTTCGCACTGAATATTATATCTTATCATGAAACATAGAAATGAGATGCGGCATCTCGTTTTAAGAAGCATTAGAACACTATTGCTACGATACGTAGACATCTGCAAACGCTATTTCCTAGAATGGAAGCGTCGCATTTACATTCCTGTCATGTGAATACGAAGTATACATGACACTTCGCAATGAATATTATATCTTATCATGAAACATAGATGTGAGATGCGATATCGCGTTCCAACAAGCATTAGAACTCTATTGCTACGAAGCGTAAACATCTGCAAAGGTTATTTGCTAGCATGGAAGGGTCGCATTTACATACTTTTGAAGTGAATACGAGGTATACATAACACTCCACAATGAATATTATATCTTATTACGAAACATAGAAATGAAATTGCGACATCTCGTTTTAAGTAGCATTAGAACTCTATTGCTACGATATGTAGACATCTGCAAACGCTACTTCCTAGCATGGAAGTGTCGCATTTACATTCCTTTGAAGTGAATACGAGATATACATGACACTTCGCAATGAATATTATTTCTTATCATGAAACATAGGAATGAGGTGCTATATCGCATTTTGAGAAGCATTAGAACTCTATTGCTAATATACGTAGACATCTGCAAACTCTATTTCCTAGCAAGGAAATGTCGTACTTACATTCCATTGAAGTGAATACGAGGTATACATAACATTACACAATGAATATTATATCTTATTACGAAACGTAGAAATGAAATACGACTTCACGTTTTAAGAAGCATTAGTACTCTATTGCTAATATACGTAGACATCTGCAAACAATATTTCCTAGCAAGGAAGTGTAGCATTTACATTCTTTGCAAGTGAATACGAGGTATACATAACACTCCACAATGAATATTATATCTTATTACGAAACATAGAAATGAAATTGCGACATCTCGTTTTAAGAAGCATTAGAACTCTATTGCTGCGATACGTAGACATCTGCAAACGCTATTTCCTAGCATGTAAGTGTCGCATTTACATTCTTTTGATGTGAATACGAGGTATAGATGACACTTCGCAATGATTACTACAACTTATCATGAAACATAGTAGTGAGATGCGATATCGAGCTTTAAGAAGCAGTAGAACTATATTGCTATGATACGTAGACATCTGCAAACGCTGTTTCCTAGCATGGAAGTGTCGCATTTACATTCTTTTGAAGCGAATACGAGGTATACATAACATTCCACAATGAATATTATACCCTATTACGAAACATAGAAATGAAATACGACTTCTCGTTCTAAGAAGCATTAGAACTCTATTGCTACGATACGTAGACATCTGCAAACAATATTTCCTTCCAAGGAAGTGTCGCACTTACATTCTTATGAAGTGAATACGAGGTATACATAACACTCTACTATGAATATTATGTGGAGGAGGTTGGTTATTCGAATGATCTGACTAAGTCGTAGGTTGTTCACTTTCTCTTTATTCTGGAGCGACTGCACTCGGCAAGTTCTCGAGATCAACTGTGCCTTTTTTGGTTGCCTCGTGTGCTGCCGCGTTTGTACAAATACTTTGCGTTGCATGATTGGCTAAGTCTGTGCTTCGACCTTAGCCAATCACGTATTTGTTTATCTAGGTGCCGCCTCTTCTTGCGCCCTTAGCGCGTTTGCTCGGATGGGCGGCAGCAGGTATAAAGGGGGCATTTTGTTATTTTAGCATTTGGCAATGTAGCGGGGTTTCCGCTGGGTCTGGTTCCTCTCACGTCAAGGGTGTAGCCTCTTGACCGTAGGCTTAGACCCTTTTTGGAAACCCTCGGTTTATGGAGTCCGCGTGTGTTACTGAGGTCGTCGACTAAGATTTACAACTAGCATGTGGAGAAAGTTCGCTAAGGACGTCTTCTCAAAAGTAACTTATTTGGCGCATACCATAAATCGTTCTAGCTGCTTGTAGCGAAAAAGGTCTTCTATTATACCTCGATGCTAGCCGCTACAATTATATCTTATCACGAAACATAGAAATGAAATGCGACATCTCGTTTTAAGAAGCATTAGAACTCTATTGCTACGATACGTAGACATCTGCAAACGCTACTTCCTAGCATGCAAGTATCGCATTTACATTCTTATGAAGTGAATACGAGGTATACATGACACTTCGCAATGAACATTATATCTTATCATGAAACATAGAAATGAGATGCGATATCGCGTTTTGAGAAGCATTAGAACTCTATTGCTACGATACGTAGACATCTGCAATCGCTATTTCCTAGCAACCAATAGTCGCATTTACATTCTTTTGAAGTGAATTCGAGGTTTACATGACACTTCGGAATGAATATTATAACATATCACGAAACATAGAAATGAGATGCGATATCGCGATCTAAGAGGCATTAGAAATCTATTGCTACGACACGTAGGCATCTGCAAACGCTATGCCCTAGCAAGGAATAGTCACATTTACATTCTTTTGAAGTGAATTCGAGGTATACATGACACTTCGCAATGAATATTATATCTTATCATGAAACATAGAAATGAGAAGCGATATCGCGATTGAAAAAGCATTAGAAATCCATTGCTACGATACGTAGACATCTGCAATCTCTATTTAATAGCAAGGAAGTGTCGCATTTACATTCATTTGAAATGTAGACGAGGAGTACATAACACTTCGCAACGAATCTTATATTTCATCATGAGGTATAGAAATGAGACGCGATATCGCGTTTTAAGAAGCATTAGAACTCTATTGCTTCGAAACGTAGACATCTGCAATTGCTATTTCCTGGCATGGAAGTGTCGCATTTACATTCTTTTGAAGTGAATACGAGGTATACATGACACTGCGCAATGAATATTATATCATATCATGAAACATAGAAGAGAGTTGCGATATCGCGATTTAAGAAGCATTAGAATTCTATTCCTACGATACGGAGACATCTGCCAACGTTACTTGTTAGCAAGGAAGTGTCGCATTTACAATCTTTTGAAGTGAATACGTGCTATACATAACACAACATAATGAATAATATATCTTATCATGAAACATAGAAAAGAGATGCGATATCGCGTTTTAAGATGCATTAGAGCTCTATTGCTACGATACGTAGATATCTGGAGACGCTATTTCCTAGCAAGGAAGTGTCGCATTTACATTCTTTTGAAGTGAATGCGGGGTATACATGACACCTCGCAATGGATATTATATCTCATCATAAAACATAGAAACGAGATGCGATATCGCGTTTTAAGGAGCAATAGAACGCAATTGCTTCGATACGTAGACATGTGCAAACGCTATTTCCTAGCAAGGAAGTGTCGCATTTACATTCTTTTGAAGTGAATACCGTGTATACATGACACTTCGCAATGAATATTATATCTCATCACGAAACATAGAAATGAGATGCGATATCGCGTTTTAAGATGCATTAGAACTCTATTGCTTGGATACGTAGACATGTGCAAACGCTATTTCCTAGCAAGGAAGTGTCGCATTTACATTCTTTTGAAGTGAATACCGTGTATACATGACACTTCGCAATGAATATTATATCTTATCACGAAACATAGAAATGAGATGCGATATCGCGTTTTAAGATGCATTAGAGCTCTATTGCTACGATACGTAGATATCCGTAGGCGCCATTTCCTAGCAAGGAAGTGTCGGATTTACATTCTTTTGAGGTGAATACGGGTATACATGACAATTCGCAATGGATATTATAACTTATCATGAAACATAGAAATGAGATGCGATATCACGTTTTAAGCGGTATTAGAACACTATTGCTACGATGCGTAGACATGTGCAAACGCTATTTCCTAGCAAGGAGGTTTCGGACTTACATTCTTTTGAAGTGAGTACGAGGTATACATGACACTTCGCAATGAATATTATATCTTATCATGAAACATAGATGTGAGATGCGATATCGCGTTCCAACAAGCATTAGAACTCTATTGCTACGAAGCGTAAACATCTGCAAAGGCTATTTGCTAGCATGGAAGGGTCGCATTTACATACTTTTGAAGTGAATACGAGGTATACATAACACTCCACAATGAATATTATATCTTATTACGAAACATAGAAATGAAATTGCGACATCTCGTTTTAAGTAGCATTAGAACTCTATTGCTACGATATGTAGACATCTGCAAACGCTACTTCCTAGCATGGAAGTGTCGCATTTACATTCCTTTGAAGTGAATACGAGATATACATGACACTTCGCAATGAATATTATTTCTTATCATGAAACATAGGAATGAGGTGCTATATCGCATTTTGAGAAGCATTAGAACTCTATTGCTAATATACGTAGACATCTGCAAACTCTATTTCCTAGCAAGGAAATGTCGTACTTACATTCCATTGAAGTGAATACGAGGTATACATAACATTACACAATGAATATTATATCTTATTACGAAACGTAGAAATGAAATACGACTTCACGTTTTAAGAAGCATTAGTACTCTATTGCTAATATACGTAGACATATGCAAACAATATTTCCTAGCAAGGAAGTGTAGCATTTACATTCTTTGCAAGTGAATACGAGGTATACATAACACTCCACAATGAATATTATATCTTATCACGAAACATGGAAATGAAATGCGACATCTCGTTTTAAGAAGCATTAGAACTCTATTGCTGTGATACGTAGACATCTGCAAACAATATTTCCTAGCATGTGAGTGTCGCATTTACATTCTTTTGAAGTGAGTACGAGGTATACATGACACTTCGCAATGAATATTATATCTTATCATGAAACATAGAAGTGTAATGCGATATCGCGTTTTAAGAAGCATTAGAACTCTATTGCTACGATACGTAGACATCTGCAAACAATATTTCCTAGCAAGGAAGTGTCGCATTTACATTCTTTTCAAGTGAATACGAGGTATACATAACACTCCACAATGAATATTATATCTTATCACGAAACATAGAAATGAAATGCGACATCTCGTTTTAAGAAGCATTAGAACTCTATTGCTGCGATACGTAGACATCTGCAAACGCTATTTCCTAGCATGTAAGTGTCGCATTTACATTCTTTTGATGTGAATACGAGGTATAGATGACACTTCGCAATGATTACTACAACTTATCATGAAACATAGTAGTGAGATGCGATATCGAGCTTTAAGAAGCAGTAGAACTATATTGCTATGATACGTAGACATCTGCAAACGCTGTTTCCTAGCATGGAAGTGTCGCATTTACATTCTTTTGAAGCGAATACGAGGTATACATAACATTCCACAATGAATATTATACCCTATTACGAAACATAGAAATGAAATACGACTTCTCGTTCTAAGAAGCATTAGAACTCTATTGCTACGATACGTAGACATCTGCAAACAATATTTCCTTCCAAGGAAGTGTCGCACTTACATTCTTATGAAGTGAATACGAGGTATACATAACACTCTACTATGAATATTATGTGGAGGAGGTTGGTTATTCGAATGATCTGACTAAGTCGTAGGTTGTTCACTTTCTCTTTATTCTGGAGCGACTGCACTCGGCAAGTTCTCGAGATCAACTGTGCCTTTTTTGGTTGCCTCGTGTGCAGCCGCGTTTGTACAAATACTTTGCGTTGCATGATTGGCTAAGTCTGTGCTTCGACCTTAGCCAATCACGTATTTGTTTATCTAGGTGCCGCCTCTTCTTGCGCCCTTAGCGCGTTTGCTCGGATGGGCGGCAGCAGGTATAAAGGGGGCATTTTGTTATTTTAGCATTTGGCAATGTAGCGGGGTTTCCGCTGGGTCTGGTTCCTCTCACGTCAAGGGTGTAGCCTCTTGACCGTAGGCTTAGACCCTTTTTGGAAACCCTCGGTTTATGGAGTCCGCGTGTGTAACTGAGGTCGTCGACTAAGATTTACAACTAGCATGTGGAGAAAGTTCGCTAAGGACGTCTTCTCAAAAGTAACTTATTTGGCGCATACCATAAATCGTTCTAGCTGCTTGTAGCGAAAAAGGTCTTCTATTATACCTCGATGCTAGCCGCTACAATTATATCTTATCACGAAACATAGAAATGAAATGCGACATCTCGTTTTAAGAAGCATTAGAACTCTATTGCTACGATACGTAGACATCTGCAAACGCTACTTCCTAGCATGCAAGTATCGCATTTACATTCTTATGAAGTGAATACGAGGTATACATGACACTTCGCAATGAACATTATATCTTATCATGAAACATAGAAATGAGATGCGATATCGCGTTTTGAGAAGCATTAGAACTCTATTGCTACGATACGTAGACATCTGCAATCGCTATTTCCTAGCAACCAATAGTCGCATTTACATTCTTTTGAAGTGAATTCGAGGTTTACATGACACTTCGGAATGAATATTATAACATATCACGAAACATAGAAATGAGATGCGATATCGCGATCTAAGAGGCATTAGAAATCTATTGCTACGACACGTAGGCATCTGCAAACGCTATGCCCTAGCAAGGAATAGTCACATTTACATTCTTTTGAAGTGAATTCGAGGTATACATGACACTTCGCAATGAATATTATATCTTATCATGAAACATAGAAATGAGAAGCGATATCGCGATTGAAAAAGCATTAGAAATCCATTGCTACGATACGTAGACATCTGCAATCTCTATTTAATAGCAAGGAAGTGTCGCATTTACATTCATTTGAAATGTAGACGAGGAGTACATAACACTTCGCAACGAATCTTATATTTCATCATGAGGTATAGAAATGAGACGCGATATCGCGTTTTAAGAAGCATTAGAACTCTATTGCTTCGAAACGTAGACATCTGCAATTGCTATTTCCTGGCATGGAAGTGTCGCATTTACATTCTTTTGAAGTGAATACGAGGTATACATGACACTGCGCAATGAATATTATATCATATCATGAAACATAGAAGAGAGTTGCGATATCGCGATTTAAGAAGCATTAGAATTCTATTCCTACGATACGGAGACATCTGCCAACGTTACTTGTTAGCAAGGAAGTGTCGCATTTACAATCTTTTGAAGTGAATACGTGCTATACATAACACAACATAATGAATAATATATCTTATCATGAAACATAGAAAAGAGATGCGATATCGCGTTTTAAGATGCATTAGAGCTCTATTGCTACGATACGTAGATATCTGGAGACGCTATTTCCTAGCAAGGAAGTGTCGCATTTACATTCTTTTGAAGTGAATGCGGGGTATACATGACACCTCGCAATGGATATTATATCTCATCATAAAACATAGAAACGAGATGCGATATCGCGTTTTAAGGAGCAATAGAACGCAATTGCTTCGATACGTAGACATGTGCAAACGCTATTTCCTAGCAAGGAAGTGTCGCATTTACATTCTTTTGAAGTGAATACCGTGTATACATGACACTTCGCAATGAATATTATATCTCATCACGAAACATAGAAATGAGATGCGATATCGCGTTTTAAGATGCATTAGAACTCTATTGCTTGGATACGTAGACATGTGCAAACGCTATTTCCTAGCAAGGAAGTGTCGCATTTACATTCTTTTGAAGTGAATACCGTGTATACATGACACTTCGCAATGAATATTATATCTTATCACGAAACATAGAAATGAGATGCGATATCGCGTTTTAAGATGCATTAGAGCTCTATTGCTACGATACGTAGATATCCGTAGGCGCCATTTCCTAGCAAGGAAGTGTCGGATTTACATTCTTTTGAGGTGAATACGGGTATACATGACAATTCGCAATGGATATTATAACTTATCATGAAACATAGAAATGAGATGCGATATCACGTTTTAAGCGGTATTAGAACACTATTGCTACGATGCGTAGACATGTGCAAACGCTATTTCCTAGCAAGGAGGTTTCGGACTTACATTCTTTTGAAGTGAGTACGAGGTATACATGACACTTCGCAATGAATATTATATCTTATCATGAAACATAGATGTGAGATGCGATATCGCGTTCCAACAAGCATTAGAACTCTATTGCTACGAAGCGTAAACATCTGCAAAGGCTATTTGCTAGCATGGAAGGGTCGCATTTACATACTTTTGAAGTGAATACGAGGTATACATAACACTCCACAATGAATATTATATCTTATTACGAAACATAGAAATGAAATTGCGACATCTCGTTTTAAGTAGCATTAGAACTCTATTGCTACGATATGTAGACATCTGCAAACGCTACTTCCTAGCATGGAAGTGTCGCATTTACATTCCTTTGAAGTGAATACGAGATATACATGACACTTCGCAATGAATATTATTTCTTATCATGAAACATAGGAATGAGGTGCTATATCGCATTTTGAGAAGCATTAGAACTCTATTGCTAATATACGTAGACATCTGCAAACTCTATTTCCTAGCAAGGAAATGTCGTACTTACATTCCATTGAAGTGAATACGAGGTATACATAACATTACACAATGAATATTATATCTTATTACGAAACGTAGAAATGAAATACGACTTCACGTTTTAAGAAGCATTAGTACTCTATTGCTAATATACGTAGACATATGCAAACAATATTTCCTAGCAAGGAAGTGTAGCATTTACATTCTTTGCAAGTGAATACGAGGTATACATAACACTCCACAATGAATATTATATCTTATCACGAAACATGGAAATGAAATGCGACATCTCGTTTTAAGAAGCATTAGAACTCTATTGCTGTGATACGTAGACATCTGCAAACAATATTTCCTAGCATGTGAGTGTCGCATTTACATTCTTTTGAAGTGAGTACGAGGTATACATGACACTTCGCAATGAATATTATATCTTATCATGAAACATAGAAGTGTAATGCGATATCGCGTTTTAAGAAGCATTAGAACTCTATTGCTACGATACGTAGACATCTGCAAACAATATTTCCTAGCAAGGAAGTGTCGCATTTACATTCTTTTCAAGTGAATACGAGGTATACATAACACTCCACAATGAATATTATATCTTATCACGAAACATAGAAATGAAATGCGACATCTCGTTTTAAGAAGCATTAGAACTCTATTGCTGCGATACGTAGACATCTGCAAACGCTATTTCCTAGCATGTAAGTGTCGCATTTACATTCTTTTGATGTGAATACGAGGTATAGATGACACTTCGCAATGATTACTACAACTTATCATGAAACATAGTAGTGAGATGCGATATCGAGCTTTAAGAAGCAGTAGAACTATATTGCTATGATACGTAGACATCTGCAAACGCTGTTTCCTAGCATGGAAGTGTCGCATTTACATTCTTTTGAAGCGAATACGAGGTATACATAACATTCCACAATGAATATTATACCCTATTACGAAACATAGAAATGAAATACGACTTCTCGTTCTAAGAAGCATTAGAACTCTATTGCTACGATACGTAGACATCTGCAAACAATATTTCCTTCCAAGGAAGTGTCGCACTTACATTCTTATGAAGTGAATACGAGGTATACATAACACTCTACTATGAATATTATGTGGAGGAGGTTGGTTATTCGAATGATCTGACTAAGTCGTAGGTTGTTCACTTTCTCTTTATTCTGGAGCGACTGCACTCGGCAAGTTCTCGAGATCAACTGTGCCTTTTTTGGTTGCCTCGTGTGCAGCCGCGTTTGTACAAATACTTTGCGTTGCATGATTGGCTAAGTCTGTGCTTCGACCTTAGCCAATCACGTATTTGTTTATCTAGGTGCCGCCTCTTCTTGCGCCCTTAGCGCGTTTGCTCGGATGGGCGGCAGCAGGTATAAAGGGGGCATTTTGTTATTTTAACATTTGGCAATGTAGCGGGGTTTCCGCTGGGTCTGGTTCCTCTCACGTCAAGGGTGTAGCCTCTTGACCGTAGGCTTAGACCCTTTTTGGAAACCCTCGGTTTATGGAGTCCGCGTGTGTAACTGAGGTCGTCGACTAAGATTTACAACTAGCATGTGGAGAAAGTTCGCTAAGGACGTCTTCTCAAAAGTAACTTATTTGGCGCATACCATAAATCGTTCTAGCTGCTTGTAGCGAAAAAGGTCTTCTATTATACCTCTATGCTAGCCGCTACAATTATATCTTATCACGAAACATAGAAATGAAATGCGACATCTCGTTTTAAGAAGCATTAGAACTCTATTGGTACGATACGTAGACATCTGCAAACGCTACTTCCTAGCATGCAAGTATCGCATTTACATTCTTATGAAGTGAATACGAGGTATACATGACACTTCGCAATGAACATTATATCTTATCATGAAACATAGAAATGAGATGCGATATCGCGTTTTGAGAAGCATTAGAACTCTATTGCTACGATACGTAGACATCTGCAATCGCTATTTCCTAGTAAATGCGACTATTGGTTTCCTAACCAATAGTCGCATTTACATTCTCTTGAAGTGAATTCGAGGTTTACATGACACTTCGGAATGAATATTATAACATATCACGAAACATAGAAATGAGATGCGATATCGCGATCTAAGAAGCATTAGAAATCTATTGCTACGACACGTAGGCATCTGCAAACGCTATGCCCTAGCAAGGAATAGTCACATTTACATTCTTTTGAAGTGAATTCGAGGTATACATGACACTTCGCAATGAATATTATATCTTATAATGAAACATAGGATTGAGATTCGATATCGCGTTTTAAGAAGCATTGGAACTCTATTGCCTCGACGCGTAGACATCTGCAAACGCTATTTCCTATCAAGTTAGAGCCTCTATACATTCTTTGAAGTGAATACGAGGTATACATGACACTTCGCAATGAATATTATATCTTATCATGAAAAATAGAAATGTGATGCTATATTGCGTTTTAAGAAGCGTTAGATCTCTATTGCTACGATACGTAGACATCTGAAAACGCTATTAAATAGCAAGGAAGTATCGCATTTAGAATCTTTTGAAGTGAATACGAAGTATACATGACACTTCGCAATGGATATTATATCTTGCCATGAAACATAGGAATGAGATGCGATATCACGTCTTAAGAAGCATTAGAACTCTATTGCTTGGATACGTAGACATGTGCAAACGCTATTTCCTAGCAAGGAAGATTCGCATTTACATTCTTTTGAAGTGAATGCGAGGTATACATGACACATCGCAATGAACATTATATCTTATCACGTAACATAGAAGTGAGATGCGATATCGCGTTTTAAGAGGCATTAAAACTCTACTGCTACGATACGTAGATATCTGTAGGCGCCATTTCCTAGCAAGGAAGTGTCGCATTTACATTCATTTGAGGTGAATACGGGTATACGTGACAATTCGCAATGGATATTATATCTTATCATGAAACATAGAAATGAGATTCGATATCGCGTTTTAAGCGGTATTAAAACACTATTGCTACGATACGTAGACATGTGCAAACGCTATTTCCTAGCAAGGAGGTGTCGGACTTACATTCTTTTGAAGTGAGTACGAGGTATACATGACACTTCGCAATGAATATTATATCTTATCATGAAACATAGGAATGAGATGCGATATCGCATTTTAAGCGGTATTAGAACACTATTGCTACGATACGTAGACATCTGCAAACGCAATTTCCTAGCATGGAAGGGTCGCATTTACTTTCTTTTGAAGTGAATACGAGGTATACTTGGCACTTTGCAATGAATATTATATATTATCATGAAACATAGAAATGAGATGCGATATGACGATTTAAGAAGCATTAGAATCCTATTGCTTCGATACGTAGACATCTGCAGACGCTATTTCCTAGCAAGGAAGTGTCGCATTTACATTCTTTTGATGTGAATACGAGGTATACATTGCACTGCACAATGAATATTATATCTTATCGTGAAACATAGAAATGAGATGCGATATCGCGATTTAACAAGCGTTAGAACTCTATAGCTATGATACGTAGACACGTACAAACGCTATTTCCTAGGAAGGAAGTGTCACATTTACATTCTTCTGATGCGAATACGAGGTATACATAACACTGCACAATGAATATCATATGTAATCATGAAACACAGGAATCAGATGCGACATCGCGTTTTGAGAAGCATTAGAACACTATTGCTTCGACACGTAGACATCTGCAAACGCTATTTCCTAGCAAGGAAGTGTCGCATTTACATTCATTTTAAGTGTATGCGAGGTATACATGACCCTTCGCAATGAATATTATATATTGTCATGAAACATAGAAATGAGATGCGATATCGCGATTTAAGGTTCATTAGAACACTATTGCTTCGATACGTAGGCATCTGCAAACGCTACTTCCTAGCAAGGACGTGTCGCATTTACATTCATTTTAAGTGTATGCGAGGTATACATGACCCTTCGCAATGAATATTATATATTGTCATGAAACATAGAAATGAGATGCGATATCGCGATTTAAGGTTCATTAGAACACTATTGCTTCGATACGTAGGCATCTGCAAACGCTACTTCCTAGCAAGGACGTGTCGCATTTACATTCTTTTGAAACGAATACCAGGTATACATAAGACTCCACAATGAATATTATATCTTATCATGAAACATAGAAGTGAGATGCGATATCGCGTTCTAAGAAGCATTAGGAATCTACTGCTACGATACGTACACATCTGCAAACGCTATTTCCTAGCAAGGAAGTGTCGCATTTACATTCTATTGAAGTGAATACGAAATATTCATAACACTGCACAATGATTATTATATCATATCGTGAAACATAAAAATGAGATGCGATATCGCGATTTAGGAAGCTTTGGAACTCTATTGCTTCGATACGTAGATATCTGCAAACACTATTTCCTAGCAAGGAACTGTCGCATTCACATTCTTTTGAAAGGAATACGAGGTATACATGACACTTAGCAATTAATATTATATCTTATCATGAAACATAGAAATGAGATGCGATATGGCGATCTAAGAAGCATTAGAACTCTATTGGTTCGATACGTAGACATCTGCAAACGCTACTTCCTAGCAGGGAAGTGTCGCATTTACATTCATTTTAAGTGAAATCGAGGTATACATGACACTTCGCAATGAATATTATATCTTATCATGGAACATAGGAGTGAGATGCGATATCGCGTTCTAAGAAGCATTAGAACCCTATTGCTACGATACGTAGACATCTGCAAACGCCATTTCCTAGCATGGACATGTCGCACTTACATTCCACTGAAGTGAATACGAGGTATACATAACATTACACAATGAATATTATATCTTATTACGAAATATAGACATGAAATACGACATCTCGTTTTAAAAAGCATTAGCACTCTATTGCTGTGATACGTAGACATCTGCAAACGCTATGTCCTAGCAAGGAAGTGTCGCATTTACATACATTTTAAGTGTATGCGAGGTATACATGACCCATTGCAATGAATATTATATATTGTCATGAAACATAGAAATGAGATGCGATATCGCGATTTAAGAAGCATTGGAACTCTATTGCTTCGGTACGTAGACATCTGCAAACGCTATTTCCTAGCAAGGAAGTGTCGCATTTACATCCACTTGAAGTATAGACGAGATATACATAACACTGCACAATGAATATTATATCTTATCATGAAACATAGAAATGAGATGCGATATGGCGATTTAAGAAGCATTAGAACTCTACTGCTTCGATACGTAGACATCTGCAAACGCTATTTCCTAGCAAGGAAGTGTCGCATTTACATTCTTTTGACGTGAATAAGAGGTATACATAACACTGCACTGTGAATATTATATCTTATCATGAAACATAGAAATGAGATGCGATATCGCGATTTAAGAAGCATTGGAACTCTATTGCTTCGGTACGTAGACATCTGCAAACGCTATTTCCTAGCAAGGAAGTGTCGCATTTACATCCACTTGAAGTATAGACGAGATATACATAACACTGCACAATGAATATTATATCTTATCATGAAACATAGAAATGAGATGCGATATGGCGATTTAAGAAGCATTAGAACTCTACTTCTTCGATACGTAGACATCTGCAAACGCTATTTCCTAGCAAGGAAGTGTCGCATTTACATTCTTTTGACGTGAATAAGAGGTATACATAACACTGCACTGTGAATATTATATCTTATCATGAAACATAGAAATGAGATGCGATATCGCGATATATGAAGCATTAGATGTCTATTGCTTCGATACGTAGACATCTGCAAACGCTACTTCCTAACAAGGGAGTGTCGCATTTACATTTTTTTGAAAGGAATACGAGGTATACATGACACTTCACAATGAATATTATATCTTATCATGAAACATAGAATTGAGATGCGATATGACGATTTAAGAAGCATTAGAACACTATTGCTTCGACACGTAGACATCTGCAAACGCTATTTCCTAGCAAGGAAGTGTCGCATTTACATTCATTTTAAGTGTATGCGAGGTATACATGACCCTTCGCAATGAATATTATATATTGTCATGAAACATAGAAATGAGATGCGATATCGCGATTTAAGAATCATTAGAAGACTATTGCTTCGATACGTAGGCATCTGCAAACGCTACTTCCTAGCAAGGACGTGTCGCATTTACATTCTTTTGAAACGAATACGAGGTATACATAAGACTCCACAATGAATATTATATCTTATCATGAAACATAGAAATGAGATGCGATATCGCGAATTAGAAGGTTTTAGAACTCTATTGCTTCGATACGTAGACATCTGCAAACGCTATTTCCTAGCAAGGAAGTGTGGCATTCATATTCTTTTGAAGTGAATACGAGGTATACATAACACTGCACAATGAATATTATATATTACCATGAAGCATAGTAACAAGTAGCGATATCGTGTTTTGAGAAGCATTAGAACTCTAATGCCACGATACGTACAACATCTGCAAACGCTATTTCCTAGCAAGCAAGTGTCGCATTTACATCCATTTGAAGTATAGACGAGATATACATAACACTGGACAATGAATATTATATCTTATCATGAAACATATAAATGAGATGCGATATGGCTATTTAAGAAGCATTAGAACTCTATTGCTTCGATACGCAGATATCTGAAAACGCTATTTCCTAGCAAGGAAGTGTCGCATTTACATCCATTTGAAGTATAGACGAGATATACATAACACTGCACAATGAATATTATATATTATCATGAAACATAGATATGAGATGCGATATCGCGAATTAGAAAGCTTTAGAAATCTATTGCTTCGATACGTAGACATCTGCAAACACTATTTCCTAGCAAGGAAGTGTCGCATTTACATCCATTTGAAGTATAGACGAGATATACATAACACGGCACAATGAATATTATATCTTATCATGAAACATTGAAACGAGATGCGATATGGCGATTTAAGAAGCACTAGAACTCTACTGCTTCGATACGTAGACATCTGCAAACGCCATTTACTAGCAAGGAAGTGTCGCATTTACATTCTTTTGACGTGAATACGAGGTATACATAACACTCCACAATGAATATTATATCTTATCATGAAACATAGAAATGTGATGCGATATCGCGAATTAGAAGGTTTTAGAACTCTATTGCTTCGATACGTAGACATCCGCAAACTCTATTTCCTAGCAAGGAAGTGTCGCATTTACATCCATTTGAAGTATAGACGAGATATACATAACACTGCACAATGAATATTATATCTTATCATGAAACATATAAATGAGATGCGATATGGCTATTTAAGAAGCATTAGAACTCTATTGCTTGGATACGTAGACATCTGCAAACGCTACTTCCTAGCAAGAAAGTGTCGCATTTACATTCTTTTGAAACGAATACGAGGTATACATAACATTCCACAATGAATATTATATCTTATCATGAAACATAGAAATGAGATGCGATATCGCGTTTTGAGAAGCATTAGAACCCTAATGACACGATACGTAGACATCTGCAAACGCTATTTCCTAACAAGGAAGTGTCGCATTTACTTACATTTGAAGTATAGACGAGATATACATAACACTGCACAATGAGTATTATACCTTATCATGAAACATAGAAATGATATGCGATATGGCTATTTAAGAAGCATTAGAACACTATTGCTTCGATACGAAGATATCTGAAAACGCTATTTCCTAGCAAGGAAGTGTCGCATTTACATCCATTTGAAGTATAGACGAGATATACATAACACGGCAGAATGAGTATTATATCTTATCATGAAACATTGAAATGAGATGCGATATGGCGATTTGAGAAGCACTAGAACTCTACTGCTTCGATACGTAGACATCTGCAAACCCCATTTACTAGGAAGGAAGTGTCGCATTTACATTCCTTTGAAGTGAATACGAGGTATACATAACACTCCACAATGAATATTATATCTTATCATGAAACATAGAAATGTGATGCGATATCGCGTTTTGAGAAGCATTAGAACCCTAATGACACGATACGTAGACATCTGCAAACGCTATTTCCTAGCAAGGAAGTGTCGCATTTACATCCATTTGAAGTATAGACGAGATATACATAACACTGCACAATGAATATTATATCTTATCATGAAACATAGAGATGAGATGCGATATCGCGATTTAAGAAGAATTAGAACACTATTGCTTCGATACGTAGACATCTGCAAACGCTACTTCCTAGCAAGGAAGTGTCGCATTTACATTCTTTTGAAGGGAATACGAGGTATACGTGACACTTCGCAATGTATATTATATCCTATCATGAAACATAGAAATGAGATGCGATATGACGATTTAAGAAGCATTAGAAATCTATTGCTTCGATACGTAGACATCTGCAAACGCTACTTCCTAGCAAGAAAGTGTCGCATTTACATTCTTTTGAAACGAATACGAGGTATACATAACGTTCCACAATGAATATTATATCTTATCATGAAACATAGAAATGAGATGCGATATCGCGTTTTGAGAAGTATTAGAACCCTAATGACACGATACGTAGACATCTGCAAACGCTATTTCCTAGCAAGGAAGTGTCGCATTTACATCCATTTGAAGTATAGACGAGATATACATAACACTGCACAATGAGTATTATATCTTATCATGAAGCATAGTAATAAGTAGCGATATCGTGTTTTGAGAAGCATTAGAACTCTAATGCCACGATACGTACAACATCTGCAAACGCTATTTCCTAGCAAGGAAGTGTCGCATTTACATCCATTTGAAGTATAGACGAGATATACATAACACTGGACAATGAATATTATATCTTATCATGAAACATATAAATGAGATGCGATATGGCTATTTAAGAAGCATTAGAACTCTATTGCTTCGAAACGCAGATATCTGAAAACGCTATTTCCTAGCAAGGAAGTGTCGCATTTACATCCATTTGAAGTATAGACGAGATATACATAACACTGCACAATGAATATTACATCTTATCATCAAACATTGAAATGAGATGCGATATGGCGATTTAAGAAGCACTAGAACTCTACTGCTTCGATACGTAGACATCTGCAAACGCCATTTACTAGCAAGAAAGTGTCGCATTTACATTCTTTTGAAGTGAATACGAGGTATACATAACACTCCACAATGAATATTATATCTAATCATGAAACATGGAAATCTGATGTAATATGGCGATTTAAGAAGCATTAGAACACCATTTCTTCGATACGTAGACATCTGCAAACGCTACTTCCTAGCAAGGAAGTGTCGCATTTACATTCTTTTGAAAGGAATACAAGGTATACATGACACTTCGCAATGAATATTATATCTTATCACGAAACATGGAAATGAGATGCGATATCGCGATTTAAGTAGCATTAGAAACCTAAGCTACGATACGTAGACATCTGCAAACGCTATTTCCTAGCAGGCAGTAGTCGCATTTACATTCTTTTGAAGTGAATACGAAGTATACATGACACTTCGCAATGAATATTATACCTTATCATGCAACATAGAAATGAGATGCGATATGGCGATTTAGAAGCATTAGAACACTATTACTTCGTTACGTAGACATCTATAAATGCTATTTCCTAGGAAGGAAGTGTCGCATTTTCATTCATTTGAAGTGTATGCGAGGTATACATGACACTTCGCAATGAATATTATATATTATCATGAAACATAGATATGAGATGCGTTATCGCGAATTAGCAAGCTTTAGAAATCTACTGCTTCGATACGCAGACATCTGCAAACGCTATTTCCTGGCAAGGATTTGTCGCGTTTACATTCTTTTGAAGTGAATACGAGGTATACATAACACTTCGCAATGAATATTATATCTTATCATGAAACAACGAAATGAGTTGCGATATGGCGATTTATGAAGCATTAGATGTCCACTGCTTCGATACGTAGACATCTGCAAACGCTATTTCCAAGCAAGGAAGTGTCGCATTTACATTCTTTTGAAGTGAATACGAGGTATACATAACACTGCACACTGAATATTATACCTTATCATGAAACATAGAAATGAGATGCGACATGGCGATTTGAGATGCATTAGAAATCTATTGGTTCGACAAGTAGACATCTGCAAACGCTACTTCCTAGGAAGGAAGTGTCGCATTTACATTCTTCTGAAAGGAATACGAGGTATACATGACACTTCGCAATGAATATTATACCTTATCATGCAACATAGAAATGAGATGCGATATGACGATTTAGAAGCATTAGAACACTATTACTTCGTTACGTAGACATCTGTAAATGCTATTTCCTAGGAAGGAAGTGTCGCATTTTCATTCATTTGAAGTGTATGCGAGGTATACATGACACTTCGCAATGAATATTATATATTATCATGAAACATAGATATGAGATGCGTTATCGCGAATTAGCAAGCTTTAGAAATCTACTGCTTCGATACGCAGACATCTGCAAACGCTATTTCCTGGCAAGGATTTGTCGCGTTTACATTCTTTTGAAGTGAATACGAGGTATACATAACACTTCGCAATGAATATTATATCTTATCATGAAACAACGAAATGAGTTGCGATATGGCGATTTATGAAGCATTAGATGTCCACTGCTTCGATACGTAGACATCTGCAAACGCTATTTCCAAGCAAGGAAGTGTCGCATTTACATTCTTTTGAAGTGAATACGAGGTATACATAACACTGCACACTGAATATTATACCTTATCATGAAACATAGAAATGAGATGCGACATGGCGATTTGAGATGCATTAGAAATCTATTGGTTCGACAAGTAGACATCTGCAAACGCTACTTCCTAGGAAGGAAGTGTCGCATTTACATTCTTCTGAAAGGAATACGAGGTATACATGACACTTCGCAATGAATATTATATCTTATCATGAAACGTAGATATGAGATGCAATATGACGATTTAAGAAGCATTAGAAAACTATTGCTTCGATACGTAGACATCGGCAAACGCTATTGCCTAGCAAGGAAGTGTCGCATTTACATTCTTTTGAAGTGAATACGAAATATTCATAACACTGCACAATGAATATTATATCTTATCATGAAACATAGAAATGAGATGCGATATCGCGATTTAAGAAGCATTAGAACACTATTTCTTCGATACGTGGACATCTGCAAACGCTACTTCCTAGCAAGGAAGTGTCGCATTTACATTCTTTTGAAGTGAGTACGAGGTATACATCTCAATTCGCAATGAATTTTATACCTTATCATGAAACATAGAAATGAGATGCGGTATATCTCATTTTATGAAGCATTAGAACACTATTGTTTCGATACGTCGGCATCTGGACCAGCTATTTCCTAGCAAGGAGGTGTCGCACTTACATTCTTTTGAAGTGTTGACGACGAATACATAACACTGCACATTGAATATTATATCTCATCACGAAACATTGAAATGAGATGCGATGCCGCATTTTAAGAAGCATTACAACTCTACTGCTTCGATACGTAGACATCTGGACCAGCTATATCCTAGCAAGGAAGTGTTGCATTTACATCCATTTGAAGTGTAGACGAGGAATACATAACACTTCGCAATGAATATTATATCATATCATGAAACACAGTAATGAGATGCGGTATCGCGTTCTAAGAAGCATTAGATCTCTATTGCTACGATACGTAGACATCTGCAAACGCTATTTCCTAGAAAGAAAGTGTCGCATTTACATTAATTTGAGTCGTAGACTAGGTTTACATAACACTTCGCAATGAATATTATATCTAATCGTGAAACACAGAAATGAGATGCGATATCGCGTTTTAAGAAGCAATGGAACTCTATTGCTACGATACGTAGACATCTGCAAACGCTACTTCCTAGCATGGAAGAGTCGCATTTACATTCTTTTGAAGTGAATACGAGGTATACTTGGCACTTTGCAAAGAATATTATACCTTATCATGAAACATTGAAATGAGATGCGATAGGGCGATTTAAGAAGCATTAGAACCCTATTGCTTCGATTGGTAGACATCTGCCACCGCTATTTCCTAGCAAGGAAGTGTCGCATTTACATCCATTTGAAGTATAGACGAGATATACCTGTCACTTCGCAATGAATATTATATATTATCATGAAACATAGAAATGAGATGCGATATGACGATTTAAGAAGCATTAGAATTCTATTGCTTCGATACGTAGACATCTGCAGACGCTATTTCCTAGCAAGGAAGTGTCGCATTTACATTCTTTTGAAGTGAATACGAGGTATACATTGCACTGCACAATGAATATTATATCTTATCATGAAACACAGAAATGAGATGTGATATCGCGATTTAACAAGCGTTAGAACTCTATAGCTATGATACGCAGACACGTACAAACGCTATTTGAAACACAGAAATGAGATGCGACATCGCGTTTTGAGAAGCATTAGAACACTATTGCTTCGATACGGAGACATCTTCAAACGCTAATTCCTAACAAGGAAGTGTCGCATTTAAATACTGTTGAAGTGAATACGAGGTATACATGACACTTCGCAATGAATATTATATCTTATCATGAAACGTAGAAATGAGTTGCGATCTCGCGCTTGATGTAGCGTTAGAACTCTATAGCCATGATACATAGACACCTGCAAACGCTATTTCCTAGGAAGGATGTGTCGCAATTACATTCATTTGAAGTGTATGCGAGGTATAAGTGACATTTCGCAATGAATATTATATCCTGTCACGAAACATAGAAACGAGATGCGATATCGCGTTTTGAGAAGCATTATAACACTAATGCTACGATAGGTAGACATCTGCAAGCGCTACTCCCTAGCAAGGAAGTGTCGCATTTACATTATTTTGAAAGGAATACGAGGTATACATGACAATTCGCAATGAATATTATATTTTATCATGAGACATAGAAATGAGATGCGATATGACAATATAAGAAGTATTAGAATTCTATTGCTTCGATACGTAGACATCTGCAGACGCTATTTCCTAGCAAGGAAGTGTCGCATTTACATTCTTTTGAGATGAATACGAGGTAAGCATGACACTTCGCAATGAATATTATATCTTATCACGAAACATAGAAAAGAGATGCGATATCGCGATTTAAGAAGTATTAGTACACTATTTCTTCGATACGGAGACATCTGCAAACGCTATTTCCTGGCAAGGTATTGTCGCATTCACTTTCTTTTGTAGTGAATACGAGAAGTACATAACACTGCACATTAAATATTATATCTTATCATGAAACATAGGAATGAGATGCGCTATCGCGTTTTGAGAAGCATTAGAACTCTATTGCTTCGATACGTAGACATCTGCAAACGCTATTTCCTGGCAAGGATTTGTCGCGTTTACATTCTCTTGAAGTGTATGCGAGGTGTACATAGCACTGCACAATGAATATTATATCTATCATGAAGCATAGAAATGAGATACGATATGGCGATTTAAGAAGCATTAGAACACTATTGCTTCGATACGCAGACATCGGCAAACGCTATTTCCTAGCGAGGTAGTGTCGCATTTACATTCATTTGAAGAGTAGACGAAATATACATAACACTGCACAATGAATTTTATGTCTTATCATAAAACATAGAAATGAGATGCGATATGGTGATTTATGAAGCATTAGAAGTCTATTGCTTCGATACGTATACATCTGCAAACGCTATTTCCTAGCAAGGCAGTGTCGCATTTACATTCTTTTGAGGTGAATACGAGGTATACATAACACTTCGCAATGACGATTATATCTCATCATGAAACATAGAAATGAGTTGCGATCTCGCGTTTGAAGAAGAGTTAGAACTCTATTGCCATGGCACATAGACACCTGCAAACGCTATTTCCTATGAAGGAAGTGTCGCAATTACATTCATTTGAAGCGTATGCGAGATATAAGTGACATTTCGTAATGAATATTATGTCTTGTCACGAAACATAGAAATGAGGTGCGATATCGCGTTTTGAGAAGCATTAGAACTCTATTGCTTCGATACGTGGACATCAGCCAACGCTATGTCCTAGCAAGGAAGTGTCGCATTTACATTCTTTTGAAAGGAATACGAGGTATACATGACACTTCGCAATGAATATTATATCTTATCATGAAACATAGAAATGAGATGCGATATGACGATTTAAGAAGCATTAGAACACTATTGCTTCGATACGTAGATATCTGCAAACGCTATTTCCTAGCAAGGAAGTGTCGCATTTACATTCTTTTGAAATGAATACGAGGTAAGCATGACACTTCGCAATGAATATTATATCTTATCACCAAACATAGAAATGAGATGCGATATCGCGATTTAAGAAGCATTAGAGCATTATTTCTTCGATACGGAGACATCTGCAAACGCTATTTCCTAGCAAGTATGTGTCGCATTTACATTCATTTGATGTGTATTTTAGGTATACATGACACTTCGCAGTAAATATTATATATTATCATGAAACATAAAAATGAGATGCGATATGGCGATTTAAGAAGCACTAGAATTCTACTTCTTCGATACGTGGACATCTGCAAACGCTTTTTCCTAGCAAGAAAGTGTCGCATGTACATTCAATTGAAGTGTATGCGAGGTATACGTGACACTTCGCAGTGAATATTATATATTATCATGAAACATAGAAATGCGAAACGATATGGCGATTTAAGAAGCATTAGATCCCTATTGCTCCGATACGATGACATCTGCAGACGCTATTTCCTAGCATGGAACTGTCGCATTCACATTCATTTGAAGTGTATGCGAGGTATACATGACACTTCGCAATGAATATTATATATTATCATGAAACATAGATATGAGATGCGATATCGCGCATTAGCAAGCTATAGAAATCTATTGCTTCGATACGTAGACATCTGCAAACGCTATTTCCTAGCAAGGATGTGAGGTATTTACATTCTTTTGAAAGGAATACGAGGTATACATGACACATCGCAATGAATATTATATATTGTCATGAAGCATAGAAATGAGATGCGATATCGCGAATTAGAAGGTTTTAGAACTCTATTGCTTCGATACGTAGGCATCTGCAAACGCTACTTCCTAGCAAGGACGTGTCGCATTTACATTCTTTTGAAACGAATACGAGGTATACATAACATTACACAATGAATATTATATCTTATTACGAAACATAGAAATGAAATACGACATCCCGTTTTAAGAATCATTAGTACTCTATTGCTGTGATACGTAGACATCTGCAAACAATATTTCCCAGCAAGGAAGTGTCGCGTTTACATTCTTTTGAAGTGAATACGAGGTATTCATAACACTGCACAATGAATATTATATCTTATCATGAAACATAGAAATGAGATGCGATATCGCGATATAAGAAGCATTAGAACTCTATTGCTTCGATACGTAGACATCTGCAAATGCTATTGCCTAGCAAGGAAGTGTCGCATTTACATTCTATTGAAGTGAATACGAAATATTCATAACACTGCACAATGATTATTATATCATATCGTGAAACATAAAAATGAGATGCGATATCGCGAATTAAGAAGCTTTGGAACTCTATTGCTTCAATACGTAGATATCTGCAAACACTATTTCCTAGCAAGGAACTGTCGCATTCACATTCTTTTGAAAGGAATACGAGGTATACATGGCACTTCGCAATGAATATTATATCTTATCATGAAACGTAGAAATGAGATGCGATATGGCGATCTAAGAAGCATTAGAACTCTATTGGTTCGATACGTAGACACCTGCAAACGCTACTTCCTAGCAAGGAAGTGTCGCATTTACATACATTTTAAGTGTATGCGAGGTATACATGACCCATTGCAATGAATATTATATATTGTCATGAAACATAGAAATGAGATGCGATATCGCGATTTAAGAAGCATTAGAACTCTATTGCTTCGGTACGTAGACATCTGCAAACGCTATTTCCTAGCAAGGAAGTGTCGCATTTACATTCTTTTGACGTGAATAAGAGGTATACATAACACTGCACTGTGAATATTATATCTTATCATGAAACATAGAAATGAGATGCGATATCGCGATATATGAAGCATTAGAAATCTATTGGTTCGATACGTAGACATCTGCAAATGATGTTGCCTAGCAAGGAAGTGTCGCATTTACATTCTTTTGAAGTGAATACGAAATATTCATAACACTGCACAATGATTATTATATCTTATCGTGAAACATAAAAATGAGATGCGATATCGCGATTTAAGAAGCTTTGGAACTCTATTGCTACGATACGTAGATATCTGCAAACACTATTTCCTAGCAAGGAACTGTCGCATTCACATTCTTTTGAAAGGAATACGAGGTATGCATGACAATTTGCGATGAATATTATATCTTATCATGAAACATAGAAATGAGATGCGATATGGCGATCTAAGAAGCATTAGAACTCTATTGGTTCGATACATAGACATCTGCAAACGCTACTTCCTAACAAGGGAGTGTCGCATTTACATTCTTTTGAAAGGAATACGAGGTATACATGACACTTCACAATGAATACTATGTCTTATCATGAAACATAGAATTGAGATGCGGTATGACGATTTAAGAGGCATTAGAAAACTATTACTTCGATACGTAGACATCTGCAAACGCTATTTCCAAGCAAGGAAGTGTCGCGTTTACATTCTTTTGAAGTGAATACGAGGTATTCATAACACTGCACAGTGAATATTATATTTTATCATGAAACATAGAAATCAGATGCGATATCGCGATATAAGAAGCATTAGAACTCTGTTGCTTCGATACGTAGACATCTGCAAATGCTATTGCCTAGCAAGGAAGTGTCGCATTTACATTCTATTGAAGTGAATACGAAATATTCATAACACTGCACAATGATTATTATATCATATCTTGAAACATAAAAATGAGATGCGATATCGCGATTTAAGAAGCTTTGGAACTCTATTGCTTCAATACGTAGATATCTGCAAACTCTATTTCCTAGCAAGGAACTGTCGCATTCACATTCTTTTGAAAGGAATACGAGGTATACATGACCCTTCGCAATGAATATTATATCTTATCATGAAACGTAGAAATGAGATGCGATATGGCGATCTAAGAAGCATTAGAACTCTATTGGTTCGATACATAGACATCTGCAAACGCTACTTCCTAGCAAGGAAGTGTCGCATTTACATACATTTTAAGTGTATGCGAGGTATACATGACCCATTGCAATGAATATTATATATTGTCATGAAACATAGAAATGAGATGCGATATCGCGATTTAAGAAGCATTAGAACTCTATTGCTTCGGTACGTAGACATCTGCAAACGATATTTCCTAGCAAGGAAGTGTCGCATTTACATTCTTTTGACGTGAATAAGAGGTATACATAACACTGCACTGTGAATATTATATCTTATCATGAAACATAGAAATGAGATGCGATATCGCGATATATGAAGCATTAGAAATCTATTGGTTCGATACGTAGACATCCGCAAATGATGTTGCCTAGCATGGAAGTGTCGCATTTACATTCTTTTGAAGTGAATACGAAATATTCATAACACTGCACAATGATTATTATATCTTATCGTGAAACATAAAAATGAGATGCGATATCGCGATTTAAGAAGCTTTGGAACTCTATTGCTTCGATACGTAGATATCTGCAAACACTATTTCCTAGCAAGGAACTGTCGCATTCACATTCTTTTGAAAGGAATACGAGGTATGCATGACAATTTGCAATGAATATTATATCTTATCATGAAACATAGAAATGAGATGCGATATGGCGATCTAAGAAGCATTAGAACTCTATTGGTTCGATACATAGACATCTGCAAACGCTACTTCCTAACATGGAAGTGTCGCATTTACATTCATTTGAAGTGAATACGAGGTATACATGACACTTCGCAATGAATATTATACCTTATCATGAAACATAGAAGAGGGATGCCATATCGCGTTTTAGGACGTATTAGAACTCTATTGCTGCGATACGTAGACATCTGCAAACGCTATTTCCTAGCATGGAAGTGTCGCATTTACATTCTTTTCAAGTGAATACGAGGTATACATGGCACTTCGCAATGAATATTATACCTTATCATAAAACATAGAAGGGAGGTGCGATATCGCGTTTTAGGAAGCATTAAAACTCTATTGCTGCGATACGTAGACATCTGCAAACGCTATTTCCTAGCATGGAAATGTCGCATTTACATTCTTTTGAAGTGAATACGAGATATACATGACACTTCGCAATGAATATTATTGCTTATCATGAAACATAGGAATGAGGTGCTATATCGCGTTTTGAGAAGCATTAGAACTCTACTGCTACGATACGTAGACATCTGCAAACGCTATTTCCTAGCATGGAAGTGTCGCATTTACATTCGTTTGAAGTGAATACGAGATATACATGACACTTCGCAATGAATATTATATCTTATCATGAAACATAGGAATGAGGTGCTATATCGCGTTTTGAGAAGCATTAGAACTCTATTGCTACGATAAGTAGACATCTGCAAACGCTATTTCCTAGCATGGAAGTGTCGCATTTACATTCTTTTGAAGTGAATACGAGGTATACATGACACTTCGCAATGAATATTATATCTTATCATGAAACATAAATGTGAGATGCGATGTCGCGTTCTAAGAAGCATTAGAACTCTATTGCTACGATACGTAGACATCTGCAAAGGCTATTCCCTAGCATGGAAGGGTCGCATTTACTTTCTTTTGAAGTGAGTACGAGGTACACATATCACTCCATAATGAATATTATATCTTATCGTGAAACATAGCAGTGAGATGCGATATCGCGTTTTAAGAAGCATTAGAACTCTATTGCTACGATACGTAGACATCTGCAAACGCTATTTCCTAGCATGGAAGTGTCGCATTTACATTCATTTGAAGTGAATACGAGGTATACATGACACTTCGCTATGAATATTATACCTTATCATGAAACATAGAAGAGTGATGCGATATCGCGTTTTAGGAAGCATTGGAACTCTATTGCTGCGATACGTAGACATCTGCAAACGCTATTTCCTAGCATGGAAGTGTCGCATTTACATTCTTTTGATGTGAGTACGAGATATACATGACACTTCGCAATGAATATTATACCTTATCATGAAACATAGAAGAGAGGTGCGATATCGCGTTTTAGGAAGCATTAATACTCTATTGCTGCGATACGTAGACATCTGCAAACGGCTTTTCCTAGCATGGAATTGTCGCATTTACATTCTCTTGCAGTGAATACGAGATATGCATGACACTTCGCAATGAATATTATATCTTATCATGAAACATAGAAATGAAATACGACATCTCGTTTTAAGAAGCATTATTACCCTATTGCTGTGATACGTTGACATCTGCAAACAATATTTCCAAGCAAGGAAGTGTCGCATTTACATTCTTGTGAAGTGAAATCGAGGTATACATGACACTTCGCAATGAATATTATATCTTATCATGAAACATAGGAATGAGGTGCTATATCGCGTTTTGAGAAGCATTAGAACACTATAGCTACGATACGTAGACATCTGCAAAGGCTATTTCCTAGCATGGAAGGGTCGCATTTCCATCCTTTTGAAGTGAGTACGAGGTATACATGACACTTCGCAATGAATATTATACCTTATCATGAAACATAGAAGAGAGATGCCATATCGCGTTTTAGGACGTATTAGAACTCTATTGCTGCGATACGTAGACATCTGCAAATGCTATTTCCTAGCATGGAAGTGTCATATTTACATTCTTTTGAAGTGAGTACGAGGTACACATGACACTTCGCAATGAATATTATATCTTATCATGAAACATAGATGTGAGTTGCGATATCGCGTTCTAAGAAGCATTAGAACTCTATTGCTACGATACGTAGACATCTGCAAACGCTATTTCCTAGCATGGAAGGGTCGCATTTACACTCTTTTGAAGTGAGTACGATGTATACATAACACTCCATAATGAATATTATATCTTTTCATGAAACATAGCAGTGAGATGCGATATCGCGTTTTAAGAAGCATTAGAAATCTATTGCTACGATACGTAGACATCTGCAAACGCTATTTCCTAGCATGGAGTTGTCGCATTTACATTCTTTTGAAGTGAATACGAGATATACACGACACTTCGAAATGAATATTATACCTTATCATGAAACATAGAAGAGAGATGCCATATCGCGTTTTAGGACGTATTAGAACTCTATTGCTGCGATACCTAGACATCTGCAAACGCTACTTCCTAGCATGGAAGTGTCGCATTTACATTCTTTTGAAGTGAATACGAGGTATACATGACACTTCGCAATGAATATTATACCTTATCATGAAACATAGAAGAGAGGTGCGATATCGCATTTTAGGGAGCATTAGAACTCTATTGCTGTGATACGTAGACATCTGCAAACAATATTTCCTAGCATGGAATTGTCGCATTTACATTCTTTTGAAGTGAATACGAGATATGCATGACACTTCGCAATGAATATTATATCTTATCATGAAACATGGAAGTGAGATGCGATATCGCGTTCTAAGAAGCATTAGAACTCTATTGCTACGATACGTAGACATCTGCAAACGCTATTTCCTAGCATGGAAGGGTCGCATTTACATTCTTTTGAAGTGAGTACGAGGTATACATAACACTCCATAATGAATATTATATCTTATCATGAAACATAGCAGTGAGATGCGATATCGCGTTTTAAGAAGCATTAGAACTCTATTGCTACGATACGTAGACATCTGCAAACGCTATTTCCTAGCATGGAAGTGTCGCATCTACATTCTTTTGAAGTGAATACGAGATATACATGACACTTCGCAATGAATATTATATCTTATCATGAAACATAGGAATGAGGTGCTATATCGCGTTTTGAGAAGCATTAGAACTCTATTGCTACAATACGTAGACATCTGCAAACGCTATTTCCTAGCATTGAAGTGTCGCATTTACATTCGTTTGAAGTGAATACGAGATATACATGACACTTCGCAATGAATATTATATCTTATCATGAAACATAGGAATGAGGTGATATATCGCGTTTTGAGAAGCATTAGAACTCTATTGCTACGATAATTAGACATCTGCAAACGCTATTTCCTAGCATGGAAGTGTCGCATTTACATTCTTTTGAAGTGAGTACGAGGTATTCATGACACTTCGCAATGAATATTATATCTTATCATGAAACATGGAAGTGAGATGCGATATCGCGTTCTGAGAAGCATTAGTACTCTATTGCTGCGATACGTAGACATCTGCAAAGGCTACTTCCTAGCATGGATGGGTCGTATTTACATTCTTTTGAAGTGAGTACGAGGTATACATAACACTCCATAATGAATATTATATCTCATCATGAAACATAGCAGTGAGGTGCGATATCGCGTTTTAAGAAGCATTAGAACTATATTGCTACGATACGTAGACATCTGCAAACGCTATTTCCTAGCATGTAAGTGTCGCATTTACATTCTTTTGAAGTGAATACGAGACATACATGACACTTCGCAATGATTATTATATCTTATCATGAAACATAGAAGTGAGATGCGATATCGCGTTTTAAGAAGCATTAAAACTCTATTGCTACGATACGTAGACATCTGCAAACAATATTTCCTAGCAAGGAAGTGTCGCATTTACATTCTTTTGAAGTGAATACGAGGTATACATATCTCTCTACAATGAATATTATATCTTACCACGAAACATAGAAATCAAATGCGACATCTCGTTCTAAGAACCATTAGAACCCTATTGCTGCGATACGTAGACATCTGCAAACGGTATTTCCTAGCATGTAAGTGTCGCATTTACATTCTTTTGATGTGAGTACGAGGTATACATGACACTCCATAATGAATACTATACCTTATCATGAAACATAGCAGTGAGGTGCGGCATCTCGTTTTAAGAAGCATTAGAACACTATTGCTACGATACGTAGACATCTGCAAACGCTATTTCCTAGCATGGAAGCGTCGCATTTACATTCCTGTCATGTGAATACGAAGTATACATGACACTTCGCAATGAATATTATATCTTATCATGAAACATAGATGTGAGATGCGATATCGCGTTCCAACAAGCATTAGAACTCTATTGCTACGATGCGTAAACATCTGCAAAGGCTATTTGCTAGCATGGAAGGGTCGCATTTACATTCTTTTGATGTGAATACGAGGTATAGATGACACTTCGCAATGATTACTACAACTTATCATGAAACATAGTAGTGAGATGCGATATCGCGCTTTAAGAAGCATTAGAACTATATTGCTATGATACGTAGACATCTGCAAACGCTGTTTCCTAGCATGGAAGTGTCGCATCTACATTCTTTTGAAGTGAATACGAGATATACATAACACTCCATAATGAATATTATATCTCATCATGAAACATAGCAGTGAGATGCGATATCGCGTTTTAAGAAGCATTAGAACTCTATTGCTACGATACGTAGACATCTGCAAACGCTATTTCCTAGCATGTAAGTGTCGCGTTTACATTCTTTTGAAGTGAATACGAGGTATACATGACACTTCGCAATGATTATTATATCTTATCATGAAACATAGAAGTGAGATGCGATATCGCGTTTTAAGAAGCATTAAAACTCTATTGCTACGATACGTAGACATCTGCAAACAATATTTCCTAGCAAGGAAGTGTCGCATTTACATTCTTTTGAAGTGAATACGAGGTATACATATCTCTCTACAATGAATATTATATCTTACCACGAAACATAGAAATCAAATGCGACATCTCGTTCTAAGAACCATTAGAACCCTATTGCTGCGATACGTAGACATCTGCAAACGGTATTTCCTAGCATGTAAGTGTCGCATTTACATTCTTTTGATGTGAGTACGAGGTATACATGACACTCCATAATGAATATTATATCTTATCATGAAACATAGCAGTGAGATGCGGCATCTCGTTTTAAGAAGCATTAGAACACTATTGCTACGATACGTAGACATCTGCAAACGCTATTTCCTAGCATGGAAGCGTCGCATTTACATTCCTGTCATGTGAATACGAAGTATACATGACACTTCGCAATGAATATTATATCTTATCATGAAACATAGATGTGAGATGCGATATCGCGTTCCAACAAGCATTAGAACTCTATTGCTACGATGCGTAAACATCTGCAAAGGCTATTTGCTAGCATGGAAGGGTCGCATTTACATTCTTTTGAAGTGAGTACGAGGTATACATAACACTCCATAATGAATATTATATCTTCTCATGAAACATAGCAGTCAGATGCGATATCGTGTTTTAACAAGCATTAGAACTCTATAGCTACAATACGTAGACATCTGCAAACGCTATTTCCTAGCATGGAAGTGTCGCATTTACATTCGTTTGAAGTGAATACGAGATATACATGACACTTCGCAATGAATATTATATCTTATCATGAAACATAGGAATGAGGTGCTATATCGCGTTTTGAGAAGCACTAGAACTCTATTGCTACGATATGTAGACATCTGCAAACGCTACTTCCTAGCATGGAAGTGTCGCATTTACATTCTTTTGAAGTGAATACTAGGTATACATGACACTTCGCAATGAATATTATATCTTATCATGAAACATAAAAGTGAGATGCGATGTCGCGTTCTAAGAAGCATTAGAACTCTATTGCTACGATACGTAGACATCTGCAAAGGCTATTCCCTAGCATGGAAGGGTCGCATTTACTTTCTTTTGAAGTGAGTACGAGGTATACATATCACTCCATAATGAATAGTATATCTTATCATGAAACATAGCAGTGAGATGCGATATCGCGTTTTAAGAGGCATTAGAACTCTATTGCTACGATACGTAGACATCTGCAAACGCTATTTCCTAGCATGGAAGTGTCGCATTTACATTCTTTTGAAGTGAATACGAGGTATACATGACACTTCGCAATGAATATTATATCTTATCATGAAACATGGAAGTGAGATGCGATATCGCGTTCTGAGAAGCATTAGTACTCTATTGCTACGATACGTAGACATCTGCAAAGGCTACTTCCTAGCATGGATGGGTCGTATTTACATTCTTTTGAAGTGAGTACGAGGTATACATAACACTCCATAATGAATATTATATCTCATCATGAAACATAGCAGTGAGGTGCGATATCGCGTTTTAAGAAGCATTAGAACTATATTGCTACGATACGTAGACATCTGCAAACGCTATTTCCTAGCATGTAAGTGTCGCATTTACATTCTTTTGAAGTGAATACGAGACATACATGACACTTCGCAATGATTATTATATCTTATCATGAAACATAGAAGTGAGATGCGATATCGCGTTTTAAGAAGCATTAAAACTCTATTGCTACGATACGTAGACATCTGCAAACAATATTTCCTAGCAAGGAAGTGTCGCATTTACATTCTTTTGAAGTGAATACGAGGTATACATATCTCTCTACAATGAATATTATATCTTACCACGAAACATAGAAATCAAATGCGACATCTCGTCCTAAGAACCATTAGAACCCTATTGCTGCGATACGTAGACATCTGCAAACGGTATTTCCTAGCATGTAAGTGTCGCATTTACATTCTTTTGATGTGAGTACGAGGTATACATGACACTCCATAATGAATATTATATCTTATCATGAAACATAGCAGTGAGGTGCGGCATCTCGTTTTAAGAAGCATTAGAACACTATTGCTACGATACGTAGACATCTGCAAACGCTATTTCCTAGCATGGAAGCGTCGCATTTACATTCCTGTCATGTGAATACGAAGTATACATGACACTTCGCAATGAATATTATATCTTATCATGAAACATAGATGTGAGATGCGATATCGCGTTCCAACAAGCATTAGAACTCTATTGCTACGATGCGTAAACATCTGCAAAGGCTATTTGCTAGCATGGAAGGGTCGCATTTACATTCTTTTGATGTGAATACGAGGTATAGATGACACTTCGCAATGATTACTACAACTTATCATGAAACATAGTAGTGAGATGCGATATCGCGCTTTAAGAAGCATTAGAACTATATTGCTATGATACGTAGACATCTGCAAACGCTGTTTCCTAGCATGGAAGTGTCGCATCTACATTCTTTTGAACTGAATACGAGATATACATAACACTCCATAATGAATATTATATCTCATCATGAAACATAGCAGTGAGATGCGATATCGCGTTTTAAGAAGCATTAGAACTCTATTGCTACGATACGTAGACATCTGCAAACGCTATTTCCTAGCATGTAAGTGTCGCGTTTACATTCTTTTGAAGTGAATACGAGGTATACATGACACTTCGCAATGATTATTATATCTTATCATGAAACATAGAAGTGAGATGCGATATCGCGTTTTAAGAAGCATTAAAACTCTATTGCTACGATACGTAGACATCTGCAAACAATATTTCCTAGCAAGGAAGTGTCGCATTTACATTCTTTTGAAGTGAATACGAGGTATACATATCTCTCTACAATGAATATTATATCTTACCACGAAACATAGAAATCAAATGCGACATCTCGTTCTAAGAACCATTAGAACCCTATTGCTGCGATACGTAGACATCTGCAAACGGTATTTCCTAGCATGTAAGTGTCGCATTTACATTCTTTTGATGTGAGTACGAGGTATACATGACACTCCATAATGAATATTATATCTTATCATGAAACATAGCAGTGAGATGCGCTATCGCGTTTTAAGAAGCATTAGAACTCTATTGCTACGATACGTAGACATCTGCAAACGCTATTTCCTAGCATGGAAGTGTCGCATTTACATTCTTTTGAAGTGAATACGAGGTATACATGACACTTCGCAATGAATATTATATCTTACCATGAATCATGGAAGTGAGATGCGATATCGCGTTCTAAGAAGCATTAGTACTCTATTGCTACGATACGTAGACATCTGCAAAGGCTACTTCCTAGCATGGAAGGGTCGTATTTACATTCTTTTGAAGTGAGTACGAGGTATACATAACACTCTATAATGAATATTATATCTCATCATGAAACATAGCAGTGAGATGCGATATCGCGTTTTAAGAAGCATTAGAACTCTATTGCTACGATACGTAGACATCTGCAAACGCTATTTCCTAGCATGGAAGTGTCGCATCTACATTCTTTTGAAGTGAATACGAGATATACATGACACTTCGCAATGAATATTATATCTTATCATGAAACATAGGAATGAGGTGCTATATCGCGTTTTGAGAAGCATTAGAACTCTATTGCTACGATACGTAGACATCTGCAAACGCTATTTCCTAGCATGGAAGTGTCGCATTTACATTCGTTTGAAGTGAATACGAGATATACATGACACTTCGCAATGAATATTATATCTTATCATGAAACATAGAAGTGAGATGCGATATGGCATTTTAAGAATCATTAGAACTCTATTGTTTCGACACGTAGTCATCTGGAAACTCTATTTCCTAGCAAGGAAGTGTCGCATTTACATCCTTTTGAAGTGAATACGAGGTATACATGACACTTCGCAATGAATATTATATCTGATCATGACACATAGAAATGAGATGCGACATCTCGTTTTAAGAAGCATTAGATCTCTATTGCTACGATACGTAGACATCTGCAAGCGCTATTTCCTAGGATGGGAGGGTCGCATTTACATTCTTTTGAAGTGAGTACGAGGTGTACATAACACTCCATAATTAATATTATATCTTCTCATGAAACATAGCAGTCAGATGCGATATCGCGCTTTAACAAGCATTAGAACTCTATAGCTACGATACGTAGACATCTGCAAACGCTATTTCCTAGCATGGAAGTGTCGCATTAACATTCGTTTGAAGTGAATACGAGATATACATGACACTTCGCAATGAATATTATATCTTATCATGAAACATAGGAATGAGGTGCTATATCGCGTTTTGAGAAGCACTAGAACTCTATTGCTACGATACGTAGACATCTGCAAACGCTATTTCCTAGCATGGAAGTGTCGCATTTACATTCTTTTGAAGTGAATACGAGGTATACATGACACTTCGCAATGAATATTATATCTTATCATGAAACATAAAAGTGAGATGCGATATCGCGTTCTAAGAAGCATTAGAACTCTATTGCTACGATACGTAGACATCTGCAAAGGCTATTCCCTAGCATGGAAGGGTCGCATTTACTTTCTTTTGAAGTGACTACGAGGTATACATATCACTCCATAATGTATAATATATCATATCATGAAACATAGCAGTGAGATGCGATATCGCGTTTTAAGAAGCATTAGAACTCTATTGCTACGATACGTAGACATCTGCAAACGCTATTTCCTAGCATGGAAGTGTCGCATTTACATTCTTGTGTAGTGAAATCGAGGTATACATGACACTTCGCAATGAATATTATATCTTTTCATGAAACATAGAAATGCGATGCGACATCACGTTTTAAGATGTATTAGATCTCTATTATTTCCATACGTAGTCGTCTGGAAACGCTATTTCCTAGCAAGGAAGTGTCGCACTTACATCCTTTTGAAGTGAATACGAAGTATACATAACACTTCGCACTGAATATTATATCTTATCATGAAACATAGGAATGAGGTGCTATATCGCGTTTTGAGAAGCATTAGAACTCTATTGCTACGATACGTAGACATCTGAAAACGCTATTTCCTAGCGTGGAAGTGTCGCATTTACATTCGTTTGAAGTGAATACGAGATATACATGACACTTCGCAATGAATATTATATATTATCATGAAACATAGGAATGAGGTGCTATGTCGCGTTTTGAGAAGCATTAGAACTCTATTGCTACGATAAGTAGACATCTGCAAACGCTATTTCCTAGCATGGAAGTGTCGCATTTACATTCTTTTGAAGTGAATACGAGGTATACATGACACTTCGCAATGAATATTATATCTTATCATGAAACATAAATGTGAGATGCGATGTCGCGTTCTAAGAAGCATTAGAACTCTATTGCTACGATACGTAGACATCTGCAAAGGCTATTCCCTAGCATGGAAGGGTCGCATTTACTTTCTTTTGAAGTGAGTACGAGGTATACATATCACTCCATAATGAATAGTATATCTTATCATGAAACATAGCAGTGAGATGCGATATCGCGTTTTAAGAGGCATTAGAACTCTATTGCTACGATACGTAGACATCTGCAAACGCTATTTCCTAGCATGGAAGTGTCGCATTTACATTCTTTTGAAGTGAATACGAGGTATACATGACACTTCGCAATGAATATTATATCTTATCATGAAACATGGAAGTGAGATGCGATATCGCGTTCTGAGAAGCATTAGTACTCTATTGCTACGATACGTAGACATCTGCAAAGGCTACTTCCTAGCATGGATGGGTCGTATTTACATTCTTTTGAAGTGAGTACGAGGTATACATAACACTCCATAATGAATATTATATCTCATCATGAAACATAGCAGTGAGGTGCGATATCGCGTTTTAAGAAGCATTAGAACTATATTGCTACGATACGTAGACATCTGCAAACGCTATTTCCTAGCATGTAAGTGTCGCATTTACATTCTTTTGAAGTGAATACGAGACATACATGACACTTCGCAATGATTATTATATCTTATCATGAAACATAGAAGTGAGATGCGATATCGCGTTTTAAGAAGCATTAAAACTCTATTGCTACGATACGTAGACATCTGCAAACAATATTTCCTAGCAAGGAAGTGTCGCATTTACATTCTTTTGAAGTGAATACGAGGTATACATATCTCTCTACAATGAATATTATATCTTACCACGAAACATAGAAATCAAATGCGACATCTCGTTCTAAGAACCATTAGAACCCTATTGCTGCGATACGTAGACATCTGCAAACGGTATTTCCTAGCATGTAAGTGTCGCATTTACATTCTTTTGATGTGAGTACGAGGTATACATGACACTCCATAATGAATATTATATCTTATCATGAAACATAGCAGTGAGGTGCGGCATCTCGTTTTAAGAAGCATTAGAACACTATTGCTACGATACGTAGACATCTGCAAACGCTATTTCCTAGCATGGAAGCGTCGCATTTACATTCCTGTCATGTGAATACGAAGTATACATGACACTTCGCAATGAATATTATATCTTATCATGAAACATAGATGTGAGATGCGATATCGCGTTCCAACAAGCATTAGAACTCTATTGCTACGATGCGTAAACATCTGCAAAGGCTATTTGCTAGCATGGAAGGGTCGCATTTACATTCTTTTGATGTGAATACGAGGTATAGATGACACTTCGCAATGATTACTACAACTTATCATGAAACATAGTAGTGAGATGCGATATCGCGCTTTAAGAAGCATTAGAACTATATTGCTATGATACGTAGACATCTGCAAACGCTGTTTCCTAGCATGGAAGTGTCGCATCTACATTCTTTTGAAGTGAATACGAGATATACATAACACTCCATAATGAATATTATATCTCATCATGAAACATAGCAGTGAGATGCGATATCGCGTTTTAAGAAGCATTAGAACTCTATTGCTACGATACGTAGACATCTGCAAACGCTATTTCCTAGCATGTAAGTGTCGCGTTTACATTCTTTTGAAGTGAATACGAGGTATACATGACACTTCGCAATGATTATTATATCTTATCATGAAACATAGAAGTGAGATGCGATATCGCGTTTTAAGAAGCATTAAAACTCTATTGCTACGATACGTAGACATCTGCAAACAATATTTCCTAGCAAGGAAGTGTCGCATTTACATTCTTTTGAAGTGAATACGAGGTATACATATCTCTCTACAATGAATATTATATCTTACCACGAAACATAGAAATCAAATGCGACATCTCGTTCTAAGAACCATTAGAACCCTATTGCTGCGATACGTAGACATCTGCAAACGGTATTTCCTAGCATGTAAGTGTCGCATTTACATTCTTTTGATGTGAGTACGAGGTATACATGACACTCCATAATGAATATTATATCTTATCATGAAACATAGCAGTGAGATGCGGCATCTCGTTTTAAGAAGCATTAGAACACTATTGCTACGATACGTAGACATCTGCAAACGCTATTTCCTAGCATGGAAGCGTCGCATTTACATTCCTGTCATGTGAATACGAAGTATACATGACACTTCGCAATGAATATTATATCTTATCATGAAACATAGATGTGAGATGCGATATCGCGTTCCAACAAGCATTAGAACTCTATTGCTACGATGCGTAAACATCTGCAAAGGCTATTTGCTAGCATGGAAGGGTCGCATTTACATTCTTTTGAAGTGAGTACGAGGTATACATAACACTCCATAATGAATATTATATCTTCTCATGAAACATAGCAGTCAGATGCGATATCGTGTTTTAACAAGCATTAGAACTCTATAGCTACGATACGTAGACATCTGCAAACGCTATTTCCTAGCATGGAAGTGTCGCATTTACATTCGTTTGAAGTGAATACGAGATATACATGACACTTCGCAATGAATATTATATCTTATCATGAAACATAGGAATGAGGTGCTATATCGCGTTTTGAGAAGCACTAGAACTCTATTGCTACGATATGTAGACATCTGCAAACGCTACTTCCTAGCATGGAAGTGTCGCATTTACATTCTTTTGAAGTGAATACTAGGTATACATGACACTTCGCAATGAATATTATATCTTATCATGAAACATAAAAGTGAGATGCGATATCGCGTTCTAAGAAGCATTAGAACTCTATTGCTACGATACGTAGACATCTGCAAAGGCTATTCCCTAGCATGGAAGGGTCGCATTTACTTTCTTTTGAAGTGAATACGAGGTATACATATCACTCCATAATGAATAATATATCTTATCATGAAAAATAGCAGTGAGATGCGATATCGCGTTTTAAGAAGCATTAGAACTCTATTGCTACGATACGTAGACATCTGCAAACGCTATTTCCTAGCATGGAAGTGTCGCATTTACATTCTTTTGAAGTGAATACGAGGTATACATGACACTTCGCAATGAATATTATATCTTATCATGAAACATAAAAGTGAGATGCGATGTCGCGTTCTAAGAAGCATTAGAACTCTATTGCTACGATACGTAGACATCTGCAAAGGCTATTCCCTAGCATGGAAGGGTCGCATTTACTTTCTTTTGAAGTGAGTACGAGGTATACATATCACTCCATAATGAATAGTATATCTTATCATGAAACATAGCAGTGAGATGCGATATCGCGTTTTAAGAGGCATTAGAACTCTATTGCTACGATACGTAGACATCTGCAAACGCTATTTCCTAGCATGGAAGTGTCGCATTTACATTCTTTTGAAGTGAATACGAGGTATACATGACACTTCGCAATGAATATTATATCTTATCATGAAACATGGAAGTGAGATGCGATATCGCGTTCTGAGAAGCATTAGTACTCTATTGCTACGATACGTAGACATCTGCAAAGGCTACTTCCTAGCATGGATGGGTCGTATTTACATTCTTTTGAAGTGAGTACGAGGTATACATAACACTCCATAATGAATATTATATCTCATCATGAAACATAGCAGTGAGGTGCGATATCGCGTTTTAAGAAGCATTAGAACTATATTGCTACGATACGTAGACATCTGCAAACGCTATTTCCTAGCATGTAAGTGTCGCATTTACATTCTTTTGAAGTGAATACGTGACATACATGACACTTCGCAATGATTATTATATCTTATCATGAAACATAGAAGTGAGATGCGATATCGCGTTTTAAGAAGCATTAAAACTCTATTGCTACGATACGTAGACATCTGCAAACAATATTTCCTAGCAAGGAAGTGTCGCATTTACATTCTTTTGAAGTGAATACGAGGTATACATATCTCTCTACAATGAATATTATATCTTACCACGAAACATAGAAATCAAATGCGACATCTCGTTCTAAGAACCATTAGAACCCTATTGCTGCGATACGTAGACATCTGCAAACGGTATTTCCTAGCATGTAAGTGTCGCATTTACATTCTTTTGATGTGAGTACGAGGTATACATGACACTCCATAATGAATATTATATCTTATCATGAAACATAGCAGTGAGGTGCGGCATCTCGTTTTAAGAAGCATTAGAACACTATTGCTACGATACGTAGACATCTGCAAACGCTATTTCCTAGCATGGAAGCGTCGCATTTACATTCCTGTCATGTGAATACGAAGTATACATGACACTTCGCAATGAATATTATATCTTATCATGAAACATAGATGTGAGATGCGATATCGCGTTCCAACAAGCATTAGAACTCTATTGCTACGATGCGTAAACATCTGCAAAGGCTATTTGCTAGCATGGAAGGGTCGCATTTACATTCTTTTGAAGTGAGTACGAGGTATACATAACACTCCATAATGAATATTATATCTTCTCATGGAACATAGCAGTCAGATGCGATATCGTGTTTTAACAAGCATTAGAACTCTATAGCTACGATACGTAGACATCTGCAAACGCTATTTCCTAGCATGGAAGTGTCGCATTTACATTCGTTTGAAGTGAATACGAGATATACATGACACTTCGCAATGAATATTATATCTTATCATGAAACATAGGAATGAGGTGCTATATCGCGTTTTGAGAAGCACTAGAACTCTATTGCTACGATATGTAGACATCTGCAAACGCTACTTCCTAGCATGGAAGTGTCGCATTTACATTCTTTTGAAGTGAATACTAGGTATACATGACACTTCGCAATGAATATTATATCTTATCATGAAACATAAAAGTGAGATGCGATATCGCGTTCTAAGAAGCATTAGAACTCTATTGCTACGATACGTAGACATCTGCAAAGGCTATTCCCTAGCATGGAAGGGTCGCATTTACTTTCTTTTGAAGTGAATACGAGGTATACATATCACTCCATAATGAACAATATATCTTATCATGAAAAATAGCAGTGAGATGCGATATCGCGTTTTAAGAAGCATTAGAACTCTATTGCTACGATACGTAGACATCTGCAAACGCTATTTCCTAGCATGGAAGTGTCGCATTTACATTCTTGTGTAGTGAAATCGAGGTATACATGACACTTCGCAATGAATATTATATCTTTTCATGAAACATAGAAATGCGATGCGACATCACGTTTTAAGATGTATTAGATCTCTATTATTTCCATACGTAGTCGTCTGGAAACGCTATTTCCTAGCAAGGAAGTGTCGCACTTACATCCTTTTGGAGTGAATACGAAGTATACATAACACTTCGCACTGAATATTATATCTTATCATGAAACATAGGAATGAGGTGCTATATCGCGTTTTGAGAAGCATTAGAACTCTATTGCTACGATACGTAGACATCTGAAAACGCTATTTCCTAGCATGGAAGTGTCGCATTTACATTCGTTTGAAGTGAATACGAGATATACATGACACTTCGCAATGAATATTATATATTATCATGAAACATAGGAATGAGGTGCTATATCGCGTTTTGAGAAGCATTAGAACTCTATTGCTACGATAAGTAGACATCTGCAAACGCTATTTCCTAGCATGGAAGTGTCGCATTTACATTCTTGTGTAGTGAAATCGAGGTATACATGACACTTCGCAATGAATATTATATCTTTTAATGAAACATAGAAATGCGATGCGACATCACGTTTTAAGATGTATTAGATCTCTATTATTTCCATACGTAGTCGTCTGGAAACGCTATTTCCTAGCAAGGAAGTGTCGCACTTGCATCCTTTTGGAGTGAATACGAAGTATACATAACACTTCGCACTGAATATTATATCTTATCATGAAACATAGGAATGAGGTGCTATATCGCGTTTTGAGAAGCATTAGAACTCTATTGCTACGATACGTAGACATCTGAAAACGCTATTTCCTAGCATGGAAGTGTCGCATTTACATTCGTTTGAAGTGAATACGAGGTATACATGACACTTCGCAATGAATATTATATCTTATCATGAAACATGGAGCTGAGATGCGATATCGCGTTCTAAGAAGCATTAGTACTCTATTGCTACGATACGTAGACATCTGCAAAGGCTACTTCCTAGCATGGATGGGTCGTATTTACATTCTTTTGAAGTGAGTACGAGGTATACATAACACTCCATGATGAATATTATATCTCATCATGAAACATAGCAGTGAGATGCGATACCGCGTTTTAAGAAGCATTAGAACTCTATTGCTGCGATACGTAGACATGTGCAAACAATATTTCCTAGCAAGGAAGTGTCGCATTTACATTCTTTTGAAGTGAATACGAGGTATACATATCCCTCTACAATGAATATTATATCTTACCACGAAACATAGAAATCAAATGCGACATCTCGTTCTAAGAACCATTAGAACCCTATTGCTGCGATACGTAGACATCTGCAAACGGTATTTCCTAGCATGTAAGTGTCGCATTTACATTCTTTTGATGTGAATACGAGGTATACATGACACTCCATAATGAATATTATATCTTATCATGAAACATAGCAGTGAGATGCGATACCGCGTTTTAAGAAGCATTAGAACTCTATTGCTGCGATACGTAGACATCTGCAAACGCTATTTCCTAGCATGTAAGTTTCGCATTTACATTCTTTTGAAGTGAATACGAGGTATACATGACACATCGCAATGATTATTATATCTTATCATGAAACATAGGTGTGAGATGCGATATCGTGTTTTAAGAAGCATTAGATCTCTCTTGCTACGATACGTAGGCATATGCAAACGCTATTTCCTAGCATGGAAGTGTCGCATTTACATTCTTTTGAATTTATTATGCGGTATACATTACACTCTACAATGAATATTATATCTTACCACGAAACATAGATATGAAATGCGACATCTCGTTTTAAGAAGCATTAGAACTCTATTGCTGCGATACGTAGACATCTGCAAACGGTATTTCCTAGCTTGTAAGTGTCGCATTTACATTCTTTTGATGTGAATACGAGGTATACATGACACTTCGCAATAATTACTACAACTTATCATGAAACATAGTAGTGAGATGCGATATCGCGCTTTAAGAAGCATTAGAACTCTATTGCTACGATACGTAGACATCTGCAAACAATATTTCCTTCCAAGGAAGTGTCGCACTTACATTCTTATGAAGTGAATACGAGGTATACATAACACTCTACTATGAATATTATATCTTATCGCGAAACATAGAAATGAAATGCGGCATCTCGTTTTAAGAAGCATTAGAACACTATTGCTACGATACGTAGACATCTGCAAACGCTATTTCCTAGCAAGGAAGTGTCGCATTTACATTCTTTTGAAGTGAATACCGTGTATACATGACACTTCGCAATGAATATTATATCTTATCACGAAACATAGAAATGAGATTCGATATCGCATTTTAAGATGCATTAGAACTCTATTGCTTGGATACGTAGACATGTGCAAACGCTATTTCCTAGGAAGGAAGTGTCGCATTTACATTCTTTTGAAGTGAATACCGTGTATACATGACACATCGCAATGAATATTATATCTTATCACGAAACATAGGAATGAGATGCGATATCGCGTTTTAAGATGCATTAGAGCTCTATTGCTACGATACGTAGATATCCGTAGGCGCCATTTCCTAGCAAGGAAGTGTCGGATTTACATTCTTTTGAGGTGAATACGGGTATACATGACAATTCGCAATGGATATTATAACTTATCATGAAACATAGAAATGAGATGCGATATCGCGTTTTAAGCGGTATTAGAACACTATTGCTACGATGCGTAGACATGTGCAAACGCTATTTCCTAGCAAGGATGTTTCGGACTTACATTCTTTTGAAGTGAGTACGAGGTATACATGACACTTCGCAATGAATATTATATCTTATCATGAAACATAGAAATGAGATGTGACTTGTCGTTTTAGGAAGCATTAGAGCCCTATTGTTTCGGCACGTAGACATTTGGAAGCGCTATTTCCTAGCAAGAATGTCGCATTTACATTCTTTTGAAGTGTATGCGAGGTGTACATAGCACTGTACAATGAATATTATATCTATCATGAAGCATAGAAATGAGATACGATATGGCGAATTGAGAAGCATTAGAACACTATTGCTTCGATACGCAGACATCTGCAGACGCTATTTCCTAGCAAGGGTGTGTCGCATTTACATTCTTTTGAGATGAATACGAGGTAAGCATGACAATTCGCAATGAATATTATATCTTATCACCAAACATAGAAATGAGATGCGATATCGCGATTTAAGAAGCATTAGAACACTATTTCTTCGATACGGAGACATCTGCAAACGCTATTTCCTGGCAAGGTATTGCCGCATTCACGTTCTTTTGTAGTGAATACGAGGAGTACATAACACTGCACATTAAATATTATATCTTATCGTGAAACATCGGAATGAGGTGCCCTATTGCGTTTTGAGAAGCATTAGAACTCTATTGCTTCGATACGTAGACATCTGCAAACGCTATTTCCTGGCAAGGATTTGTCGCGTTTACATTCTTTTGAAAGGAATACGAGGTATACATGACACATCGCAATGAATATTATATCCTGTCATGAAACATAGGAATGAGATGCGATATCGCGATTTAAGAAGCATTAGAGCACTATTGCATCGATACGTAGACATCTGCAAACGCTATTCCTTAGGAAGGAAGTGTCGTATTTACATTCATTTTAAGCGTATGCGAGGTATACATGACACATCGCAATGAATATTATATTATATCATGAAACATAGAAATGAGAATCCATATTGCATTTCGAGAAGCATAAGAACAATAATGCCACGATACGTAGACATCTGCAAAGGCTATTTCCTAGCAAGGAAGTGTCGCATTTACATTCTTTTGAAGTGAATACGAGGTATTCATAACACTGCACAATGAATATTATATCTCACCATGAAACATTGAAATGAGATGGCGATATCGCGATTTATGAAGCATTAGATCTCTATAGCTTCGATACGTAGACATCTGCAAATGCTGCTTCCTAGCAAGGAAGTGTCGCATTTTCAATCTTTTGAAAGGAATACGAGGTATACATGACACTTCGCAATGAATATTATATCTTATCAGTGAACGTAGATATGAGGTGCGATATGGCGATATAAGAAGCATTAGAACTCTATTGTTTCGATACGTACACATCTGCAAAGCAAGGAAGTGCCGCATTTACATTCTTTTGAAGTGAATACGAGCTATACATGACTCTACGCAATGAATATTATATCTTATCATGAAACATAGAAATGAGATGCGATATGGCTATTTATGAAGCATTAGATGTCTATTGCTTGGATACGTAGACATCTGCAAACGCTATTTCCTAGCAAGGAAGTGTCGCATTTACATCCATTTTAAGTGTATGCGAGGTATACATGACACTTCGCAATGAACATTATATATTATTATGAAACATGGAAATGCGAAGCGATATCGCGATTTAAGAAGCATTAGATCCGTATTGCTTCGATACGTAGACAACTGCAAACGCTACTTCCTAGCAAGGAAGTGTCGCATTTACATTCCTTTGAAAGGAATACGAGGTATACATGACACTTCGCAATGGATATTATATCTTATCATGAAACGTAGATATTAGATGCGATATGACGATTTAAGAAGCATTAGAAAACTATTGCTTCGATACGTAGACATCTGTAAACGCTATTTCCAAGCAAGGAAGTGTCGGGTTTACATTCTTTTGATGTGAATACGAGGTATTCATAACACTGCACAACGAATATTATATTTTATCATGAAACATAGAAATGAGATGCGATATCGCGATATAAGAAGCATTAGAACTCTATTGCTTCGATACGTAGACATCTGCAAATGCTATTGCCTAGCAAGGAAGTGTCGCATTTACATTCTATTGTAGTGAATACGAAATATTCATAACACTGCACAATGATTATTATATCATATCGTGAAACATAAAAATGAGATGCGATATCGCGATTTAAGAAGCTTTGGAACTCTATTGCTTCGATACCTAGATATCTGCAAACACTATTTCCTAGCAAGGAACTGTCGCATTCACTTTTGAAAGGAATACGAGGTATACATGACACTTCGCAATGGATATTATATCTTATCATGAAACATAGAAATGAGATCCGATATCGCGTTTTAAGCGGAATTAGAACACTATTGCTACGATACGTAGACATGTGCAAACGCTATTTCCTAGCAAGGAGGTGTCGGACTTACATTCTTTTGAAGTGAGTACGAGGTATACATGACACTTCGCAATGAATATTATATCTTATCATGAAACATAGAAATGAGATGCGATATCGCATTTTAAGCGGTATTAGAACACTATTGCTACGATACGTAGACATCTGCAAACGCTATTTCCTAGCATGGACATGTCGCACTTACATTCCACTGAAGTGAATACAAGGTATGCATAACATTACACAATGAATATTATATCTTATTACGAAACATAGAAATGAAATACGACATCTCGTTTTAAAAAGCATTAGTACTCTATTGCTGTGATACGTAGACATCTGCAAACGCTATTTCCTAGCAAGGAACTGTCGCATTTACATACATTTTAAGTGTATGCGAGGTATACATGACCCATTGCAATGAATATTATATATTGTCATGAAACATAGAAATGAGATACGATATCGCGATTTAAGGAGCATTAGAACACTACTGCTTCGATACGTAGACATCTGCAATCGCTATTTCAAAGCATGGAAGTGTCGCATTTACATTCTTTTGACGTGAATACGAGGTATTCATAACACTGCACAATGAATATTATATCTTATCATGAAACATAGAAATGAGATGCGATATCGCGATTTAAGAAGCTTTAGAACTTTATTGCTTCGATACGTAGATATCTGCAAACACTATTTCCTAGCAAGGAACTGTCGCATTTACATTCCTTTGAAAGGAATACGAGGTATACGTGACACTTCGCAATGAATATTATATCTTATCATGAAACATAGAAATGAGATGCGATATGACGATTTAAGAAGCATTAGAACACTATTGCTTCGACATGTAGACATCTGCAAACACTATTTCCCAGCAAGAAACTGTCGCATTCACTTTCGTTTGAATTGTATGCGAGGTATACATGAAACTTCGCAATGAATATTATATATTATCATGAAACATAGGTATGAGATGCGATATCGCGAATTAGCAAGCTTTAGAAATCTATTGCTTCGATACGTAGACATCTGAAAACGCTATTTCCTAGCAAGGAAGTGTCGTATTTACATTCATTTTTAGTGTATGCGAGGTATACATGACCCTTCGCAATGAATATTATATATTGTCATGAAACATAGAAATGAGATGCGATATCGCGATTTAAGGTTCATTAGAACACTATTGCTTCGATACGTAGGCATCTGCAAACGCTACTTCCTAGCAAGGACGTGTCGCATTTACATTCATTTTAAGTGTATGTGAGGTATACATGACCCTTCGCAATGAATATTATATATTGTCATGAAACATAGAAATGAGAAGCGATATCGCGATTTAAGGTTCACTAGAACACTATTGCTTCGATACGTAGGCATCTGCAAACGCTACTTCCTAGCAAGGACGTGTCGCATTTACATTCTTTTGAAACGAATACGAGGTATACATAAGACTCCACAATGAATATTATATCTTATCATGAGACATAGAAGTGAGATGCGATATCGCGTTCTAAGAAGCATTAGGAATCTACTGCTACGATACGTAGACATCTGCAAACGCTATTTCCTAGCAAGGAAGTGTCGCATTTACATTCTATTGAAGTGAATACGAAATATTCATAACACTGCACAATGATTATTATATCATATCGTGAAACATAAAAATGAGATGCGATATCGCGATTTAGGAAGCTTTGGAACTCTATTGCTTCGATACGTAGATATCTGCAAACACTATTTCCTAGCAAGGAACTGTCGCATTCACATTCTTTTGAAAGGAATACGAGATATACATGACACTTAGCAATTAATATTATATCTTATCATGAAACATAGAAATGAGATGCGATATGGCGATCTAAGAAGCATTAGAACTCTATTGGTTCGATACGTAGACATCTGCAAACGCTACTTCCTAGCAGGGAGGTGTCGCATTTACATTCATTTTAAGTGAAATCGAGGTATACATGACACTTCGCAATGAATATTATATCTTATCATGGAACATAGGAGTGAGATGCGATATCGCGTTCTAAGAAGCATTAGAACCCTATTGCTACGATACGTAGACATCTGCAAACGCCATTTCCTAGCATGGACATGTCGCACTTACATTCCACTGAAGTGAATACGAGGTATACATAACATTACACAATGAATATTATATCTTATTACGAAATATAGAAATGAAATACGACATCTCGTTTTAAAAAGCATTAGTACTCTATTGCTGTGATACGTAGACATCTGCAAACGCTATGTCCTAGCAAGGAAGTGTCGCATTTACATACATTTTAAGTGTATGCGAGGTATACATGACCCATTGCAATGAATATTATATATTGTCATGAAACATAGAAATGAGATGCGATATCGCGATTTAAGAAGCATTAGAACTCTTTTGCTTCGGTACGTAGACATCTGCAAACGCTATTTCCTAGCAAGGAAGTGTCGCATTTACATTCTTTAGAAACGAGTACGAAGTATACATAAAACTCCACAATGAATATTATATCTTATCATGAAACATAGAAATGAGATGCGATATCGCGAATTAGAAGGTTTTAGAACTCTATTGCTTCGATACGTAGACATCTGCAAACGCTATTTCCTAGCAAGGAAGTGTGGCATTCATATTCTTTTGAAGTGAATACGAGGTATACATAACACTCCACAATGAATATTATATATTACCATGAAGCATAGTAATAAGTAGCGATATCGTGTTTTGAGAAGCATTAGAACTCTAATGCCACGATACGTACAACATCTGCAAACGCTATTTCCTAGCAAGCAAGTGTCGCATTTACATCCATTTGAAGTATAGACGAGATATACATAACACTGGACAATGAATATTATATCTTATCATGAAACATATAAATGAGATGCGATATGGCTATTTAAGAAGCATTAGAACTCTATTGCTTCGATACGCAGATATCTGAAAACGCTATTTCCTAGCAAGGAAGTGTCGCATTTACATCCATTTGAAGTATAGACGAGATATACATAACACTGCACAATGAATATTATATCTTATCATGAAACATAGAGATGAGATGCGATATCGCGATTTAAGAAGAATTAGAACACTATTGCTTCGACACGTAGACATCTGCAAACACTATTTCCTAGCAAGGAACTGTCGCATTCACATTCGTTTGAATTGTATGCGAGGTATACATGAAACTTCGCAATGAATATTATATATTATCATGAAACATAGATATGAGATGCGATATCGCGAATTATAAAGCATTAGGAATCTATTGCTTCGATACGTAGACACCTGCAAACGCTATTTCCTAGCAAGGAAGTGTCGCATTTACATTCATTTTAAGTGTATGCGAGGTATACATGACCCTTCGCAATGAATATTATATCTTATCATGAAATATATAAATGAGATGCGATATGGCTATTTAAGAAGCATTAGAACTCTATTGCTTCGATACGCAGATATTTGAAAACGCTATTTCCTAGCAAGGAAGTGTCGCATTTACATCCATTTGAAGTATAGACGAGATATACATAACACTGCACAATGAATATTACATCTTATCATGAAACATTGAAATGAGATGCGATATGGCGATTTAAGAAGCACTAGAACTCTGCTGCTTCGATACGTAGACATCTGCAAACGCCATTTACTAGCAAGAAAGTGTCGCATTAACATTCTTTTGAAGTGAATGCGAGGTATACATAACACTCCACAATGAATATTATATCTTATCATGAAACATAGAAATGAGATGCGATATCGCGTTTTGAGAAGCATTAGAACCCTAGTGACACGATACGTAGACATCTGCAAACGCTATTTCCTAGCAAGGAAGTGTCGCATTTACATCCATTTGAAGTATAGACGAGATATACATAACACTGCACAATGAGTATTATACCTTATCATGAAACATAGAAATGATATGCGATATGGCTATTTAAGAAGCATTAGAACTCTATTGCTTCGATACGCAGATATCTGAAAACGCTACATCCTAGCAAGGAATTGTCGCATTTACATTATTTTGAAAGGAATACGAGGTATACGTGACACTTCGCAATGTAAATTATATCTTATCATGAAACATAGAAATGAGATGCGATATGACGATTTAAGAAGCATTAGAAATCTATTGCTTCGATACGTAGACATCTGCAAACGCTACTTCCTAGCAAGAAAGTGTCGCATTTACATTCTTTTGAAACTAATACGAGGTATACATAACATTCCACAATGAATATTATATCTTATCATGAAACATAGAAATGAGATGCGATATCGCGTTTTGAGAAGCATTAGAACCCTAATGACACGATACGTAGACATCTGCAAACGCTATTTCCTAGCAAGGAAGTGTCGCATTTACATCCATTTGAAGTATAGACGAGATATACATAACACTGCACAATGAGTATTATACCTTATCATGAAACATAGAAATGATATGCGATATGGCTATTTAAGAAGCATTAGAACTCTATTGCTTCGATACGAAGATATCTGAAAACGCTATTTCCTAGCAAGGAAGTGTCGCATTTACATCCATTTGAAGTATAGACGAGATATACATAACACGGCACAATGAATATTATATCTTATCATGAAACATTGAAATGAGATGCGATATGGCGATTTAAGAAGCACTAGAACTCTACTGCTTCGATACGTAGACATCTGCAAACGCTACTTCCTAGGAAGAAATTGTCGCATTTACATTCTTTTGAAAGGAATACAAGGTATACGTGACACTTCGCAATGTAAATTATATCTTATCATGAAACATAGAAATGAGATGCGATATGACGGTTTAAGAAGCATTAGAAATCTATTGCTTCGATACGTAGACATCTGCAAACGCTACTTCCTAGCAAGAAAGTGTCGCATTTACATTCTTTTGAAACGAATACGAGGTATACATAACATTGCACAATGAATATTATATCTTATCATGAAACATAGAAATGAGATGCGATATCGCGTTTTGAGAAGCATTAGAACCCTAATGACACGATACGTAGACATCTGCAAACACTATTTCCTAGCAAGGAACTGTCGCATTCACATTCGTTTGAATTGTATGCGAGGTATACATGAAACTTCGCAATGAATATTATATATTATCATGAAACATAGATATGAGATGCGATATCGCGAATTAGAAAGCTTTAGAAATCTATTGCTCCGATACGTAGACACCTGCAAACGCTATTTCCTAGCAAGGAAGTGTCGCATTTACATTCATTTTAAGTGTATGCGAGGTATACATGACCCTTCGCAATGAATATTATATATTGTCATGAAACATAGAAATGAGATGCGATATCGCGATTTAAGAATCATTAGAACACTATTGCTTCGATACGTAGGCATCTGCAAACGCTACTTCCTAGCAAGGACGTGTCGCATTTACATTCTTTTGAAACGAATACGAGGTATACATAAGACTCCACAATGAATATTATATCTTATCATGAAACATAGAAATGAGATGCGATATCGCGAATTAGGAGGTTTTAGAACTCTATTGCTTCGATACGTAGACATCCGCAAACGCTATTTCCTAGCAAGGAAGTGTCGCATTTACATCCATTTGAAGTATAGACGAGATATACATAACACTGCACAATGAATATTATATCTTATCATGAAACATATAAATGAGATGCGATATGGCTATTTAAGAAGCATTAGAACTCGATTGCTTCGATACGTAGACATCTGCAAACGCTACTTCCTAGCAAGAAAGTGTCGCATTTACATTCTTTTGAAACGAATACGAGGTATACATAACATTCCACAATGAATATTATATCTTATCATGAAACATAGAAATGAGATGCGATATCGCGTTTTGAGAAGCATTAGAACCCTAATGACACGATACGTAGACATCTGCAAACGCTATTTCCTAGCAAGGAAGAGTCGCATTTACATCCATTTGAAGTATAGACGAGATATACATAACACTGCACAATGAATATTATATCTTATAATGAAACATAGAGATGAGATGCGATATCGCGATTTAAGAAACTTTAGGACACTATTGCTTCGATACGTAAATATCTGCAAACGCTATCTCCTAGCAAGGAAGAGTCGCATTTACATTCTTTTGAGGCGAATACGAGGTATACATAACACTGCACAATAAATATTATATCTAATCATGAAACATAGAAATGAGATGCAATATGGCGATTTATGAAGCATTAGATGTCTATTGCTTCGATACGTAGACATCTGCAAACTCTATTTCCTAGCAAGGAAGTGTCGCATTTACATTCATTTGAAGTGTATGCGAGGTATACATGACACTTCGCAGTGAATATTATATATTGTCATGATACATAGAAATGAGAAGCGATATGGCGATTTAAGAAGCATTAGATCCGTATTGCTTCGATACGTAGACATCTGCAAACGCTACTTCCTAGCATGGAAGTGTTGCATTTACATCCATTTGAAGTATAGACGAGATATACATAGCACTGCACAATGAGTATTATACCTTATCATGAAACATAGAAATGATATGCGATATGGCTATTTAAGAAGCATTAGAACTCTATTGCTTCGATACGCAGATATCTGAAAACGCTATTTCCTAGCAAGGAAGTGTCGCATTTACATCCATTTGAAGTATAGACGAGATATACATAACACGGCACAATGAATATTATATCTTATCATGAAACATAGAAATGTGATGTAATATGGCGATTTAAGAAGCATTAGAACACTATTTCTTCGATACGTAGACATCTGCAAACGCTACTTCCTAGCAAGGAAGTGTCGCATTTACATTCTTTTGAAGGGAATACGAGGTATACGTGACACTTCGCAATGTATATTATATCTTATCATGAAACATAGAAATGAGATGCGATATGACGATTTAAGAAGCATTAGAACACTATTTCTTCGATACGTAGACATCTGCAAACGCTACTTCCTGGCAAGGAAGTGTCGCATTTACATTCTTTTGAAAGGAATACAAGGTATACATGACACTGCGCAATGAATATTATATCTTATCACGAAACACAGAAATGAGATGCGATATGGCGATTTAAGAAGCACTAGGAATCTATTGCTTCGATACGTAGACATCTGCAAACGCTATTTCCTAGCAGGGAAGTGTCGCATTTACATCCATTTGAAGTATAGACGAGATATACATAACACGGCACAATGAATATTATATCTTATCATGAAACATTGAAATGAGATGCGATATGGCGATTTAAGAAGCACTAGAACTCTACTGCTTCGATACGTAGACATCTGCAAACGCCATTTACTAGCAAGGAAGTGTCGCATTTACATTCTTCTGAAGTGAATACGAGGTATACATAACACTCCACAATGAATATTATATCTTATCATGAAACATAGAAATGTGATGCGATATCGCGTTTCTGGAAGCATTAGAACCCTAATGACACGATACGTAGACATCTGCAAACGCTATTTCCTAGCAAGGAAGTGTCGCATTTACATCCATTTGAAGTATAGACGAGATATACATAACACGGCACAATGAATATTATATCTTATCATGAAACATTGAAATGTGATGCGATATGGCGATTTAAGAAGCACTAGAACTCTACTGCTTCGATACGTAGACATCTGCAAACGCCATTTACTAGCAAGGAAGTGTCGCATTTACATTCTATTGAAGTGAATAGGAGGTATACATAACACTCCACAATGAATATTATATCTTATCATGAAACATAGAAATGTGATGTAATATGGCGATTTAAGAAGCATTAGAACACTATTTCTTCGATACGTAGACATCTGCAAACGCTACTTCCTAGCAAGGAAGTGTCGCATTTACATTCTTTTGAAAGGAATACAAGGTATACATGACACTTCGCAATGAATATTATATCTTATCACGAAACATAGAAATGAGATGCGATATCGCGAATTAGAAGGTTTTAGAACTCTATTGCTTCGAAACGTAGACATCTGCAAACGCTATTTCCTAGCAAGGAGGTGTCGCATTTACATCCATTTGAAGTATAGACGAGATATACATAACACTGCACAATGAATATTATATCTGATCATGAAGCATAGAAATGAGGTGCGATATGGCGATTTAAGAAGCATTAGAACTCTAATGTCATGATTCGTAGACATCTGCAAACGCTATTTCCTAGCAAGGAAGTGTCGCATTTACATCCATTTGAAGTATAGACGAGATATACATAACACGGCACAATGAATATTATATCTTATCATGAAACATAGAAATGTGATGTAATATGGCGATTTAAGAAGCATTAGAACACTATTTCTTCGATACGTAGACATTTGCAAACGCTACTTCCTAGCAAGGAAGTGTCGCATTTACATTCTTTTGAAGGGAATACGAGGTATACGTGACACTTCGCAATGTATATTATATCTTATCATGAAACATAGAAATGAGATGCGATATGCCGATTTAAGAAGCATTAGAACACTATTTCTTCGATACGTAGACATCTGCAAACGCTACTTCCTGGCAAGGAAGTGTCGCATTTACATTCTTTTGAAAGGAATACAAGGTATACATGACACTGCGCAATGAATATTATATCTTATCACGAAACACAGAAATGAGATGCGATATGGCGATTTAAGAAGCATTAGGAATCTATTGCTTCGATACGTAGACATCTGCAAACGCTATTTCCTAGCAAGGAAGTGTCGCATTTACATTCATTTGAAGTGTAGGCGAGGAATACATAACACTTCGCAAATCATTGTATATCTTACCATGAAACATAGAAATGAGATGCGATATCGCGTTCTAAGAAGCAATAGAACTCTATTGCTACGATACATAGATATCTGCAGACGCTATTTCCTTGCAAGGAAGTGTCGCATTTACATTCATTTGAATTGTAGGCGAGGAATACATAACACTTCGCAAATCATATTATATCTTACCATGAAACATAGAAATGAGATGCGATATCGCGTTTTAAGAAGCATTAGAACTCTATTGCTACGATACCTAGACATCTGCAGACGCTATTTCCTAGCAAGGAAGTGTCGCATTTACATTCATTTGAATCGTAGACGAGGAATGCATAACACTTCGCAATGAATATTACATCTTACCATGAAACATAGATATGAGATGCAATATCTCGTTTTAAGAAGCACTTGAACTCTATTGCTATGGTAGCTAGACATCTGCAGACGCTATTTCCTAGCAAGGAAGTGTCGCATTTACATTCATTTGAAGTGTAGACGAGGAATACATTACACTTCGCAAATCATATTATATCTTACCATGGAACATAGAAATGAGATGCGATATCGCGTTTTAAGAAGCATTAGAACTCTATTGCTACGATACATAGACATCTGCAGACGCTATTTCCTTGCAAGGAAGTGTCGCATTTACATTCATTTGAAGTGTAGACGAGGAATACATGACACTTCGCAAATCATATTATATCATACCATGAAACATATAAATGAGATGCGATATCGCGTTTTAGGAAGCATTTGATCTCTATTGTTTCGATACGTAGATATCTGCAAACGCTATTTCCTAGCAAGGAAGTGTCGCACTTACATTCATTTGAAGTGTAGACGAGGAATACATAACACTTCGCAAATCATATTATATCTTACCATGAAACCTAGAAATGAGATGCGATATCGCGTTTTAAGAAGCGCAAGAACTCTATTGCTTTAATACGTAGACATCTGCAAACGCTATTTCCTAGCAAGGAAGTGTCGCATTTACATTCGTTTGAAGTGTAGACGAGGAATACATTACACTTCGCAAATCATATTATATCTTATCATGCGACATAGTAATGAGATGCGATATCGCGTTTTAAGAAGCATTAGAACACTATTGCTACGATACGTAGACATCTGCAAACGCTATTTCCTAGCAAGGAAGTGTCGCATTTACATTCATTTGAAGTGTAGGCGAGGAATACATGACACTTCGCAAATCATATTATATCATACCATGAAACATATAAATGAGATGCGATATCGCGTTTTAAGAAGCATTTGATCTCTATTGCTTCGATACGTTGACATCTGCAAACGCTATTTCCTAGCAGGGAAGTGTCGCATTTACATTCGTTTGAAGTGTAGACGAGGAATACATAACACTTCGCAAATCATATTATATCTTACCATGAAACCTAGAAATGAGATGCGATATCGCGTTTTAAGAAGCGTAAGAACTCTATTGCCTTGATACGTAGACATCTGCAAACGCTATTTCCTAGCAAGGAAGTGTCGCATTTACATTCATTTGAATCGTAGACGAGGAATGCATAACACGTCGCAATGAATCTTTATCTTACCATGAAACATAGATATGACATGCAATATCTCGTTTTAAGAAGCATTTGAACTCTATTGCTATGATACCTAGATATCTGCAGACGCTATTTCCTAGCAAGGAAGTGTCGCATTTACATTCATTTGAAGTGTCGACGAGGAATACATAACACATCGCAAATCATATTATATCTTACCATGAAACATAGCAATGAGATGCGATATCGCGTTTTAAGAAGCATTAGAACACTATTGCTACGATACGTAGACATCTGCAAACGCTATTTCCTAGCAAGGAAGTGTCGCATTTGCATTCATTTGAATCGTAGACGAGGAATGCATAACACTTCGCAATGAATATTATATCTTATCATGAAACATAGATATGAGATGCAATATCTCGTTTTAAAAAGCATTTGATCTCTATTGCTACGATACATAGACATCTGCAGACGCTATTTCCTAGCAAGGAAGTGTAGCATTTACATTCATTTGAAGTGTATACGAGGAATACATTACACCTCGCAAATCATATTATATCTTACCATGAAACATAGAAATGAGATGTGATATCGCGTTTTAAGAAGCATTAGAACTCTATTGCTACGATACCTAGACATCTGCAGACGCCATTTCCTAGCAAGGAAGTGTCGCATTTACATTCATTCGAAGTGTAGACGAGGAATACATGACACTTCGCAAATCATATTAAGTCTTACCATGAAACATATAAATGAGATGCGATATCGCGTTATAAGAAGCATTTGTACTCTATTGCTACGATACGTAGACATCTGCAAACGCTATTTCCTAGCATGGAAGTGTCGCATTTACATTCATTTGAATTGTAGGCGAGGAGTACATAACACTTCACAAATCATATTATATCTTACCATGAAACATAGAAATGAGATGCGATATCGCGTTTTAAGAAGCATTAGAACTCTATTGCTACGATACCTAGACATCTGCAGACGCTATTTCCTAGCAAGGAAGTGTCGCATTTACATTCATTTGAAACGTAGACGAGGAATGCATAACACTTCGCAATGTATATTACATCTTACCATGAAACATAGATACGAGATGCAATATCTCGTTTTAAGAAGCATTTGAACTCTATTGCTATGGTACCTAGACATCTGCAGACGCTATTTCCTAGCAAGGAAGTGTCGAATTTACATTCATTTGAAGTGTAGACGAGGAATACATTACACTTCGCAAATCATATTATATCTTATCATGCGACATAGTAATGAGATGCGATATCGCGTTTTAAGAAGCATTAGAACACTATTGCTACGATACGTAGACATCTGCAAACGCTATTTCCTAGCAAGGAAGTGTCGCATTTACATTCATTTGAAGTGTAGGCGAGGAATACGTAACACTTCGCAAATCATATTATATCTTACCATGGAACATAGAAATGAGATGCGATATCGCGTTTTAAGAAGCATTAGAACTCTATTGCTACGATACATAGACATCTGCAAACGCTATTTCCTTGCAAGGAAGTGTCGCATTTACATTCATTTGAAGTGTAGACCAGGAATGCATAACACTTCGCAATGAATATTATATCTTACCATGAAACATAGAAATGAGATGCGATATCACGTTTTAAGAAGCATTAGAACTCTATCCCTACGATACGTAAACATCTGCAAAAGCTATTTCCTAGCAAGGAAGAGTCGCATTTACATTCATTTGAATCGTGGACGAGGAATGCATAACACTTCGCAAATCATATTATATCTTACCATGAAACATAGAAATGAGATGCGATATCGCGTTTTAAGAAGCATTAGAACACTATTGCTACGATACGTAGACATCTGCAAACGCTATTTCCTAGCAAGGAAGTGACGCATTTGCATTCATTTGAATCGTAGACGAGGAATGCATAACACTTCGCAATGAATATTATATCTTACCATGAAACATAGATATGAGATGCAATATCTCGTTTTAAGAAGTATTTGTACTCTATTGCTATGATACCTAGACATCCGCAGACGCTATTTCCTTGCAAGGAAGTGTCGCATTTACATTCACTTGATGTGTAGACGAGGAATGCATAACACTTCGCAATGAATATTATATCTTATCATGAAACATAGATATGAGATGCAATATCTCGTTTTAAGAAGCATTTGAACTCTATTGCTATGATACATAGACATCTGCAAACGCTATTTCCTTGCAAGGAAGTGTCGCATTTACATTCATTTGAAGTGTAGACGAGGAATGCATAACACTTCGCAAATCATATTATATCTTACCATGAAACCTAGAAATGAAATGCGATATCGCGTTTTAAGAAGCGTAAGAACTCTATTGCCTTGATACGTAGACATCTGCAAACGCTATTTCCTAGCAAGGAAGTGTCGCATTTACATTCATTTGAATCGTAGACGAGGAATGCATAACACTTCGCAATGAATCTTTATCTTACCATGAAACATAGATATGACATGCAATATCTCGTTTTAAGAAGCATTTGAACTCTATTGCTATGATACCTAGATATCTGCAGACGCTATTTCCTAGCAAGGAAGTGTCGCATTTACATTCATTTGAAGTGTCGACGAGGAATACATAACACATCGCAATTCATATTATATCTTACAATGAAACATAGTAATGAGATGCGATATCGCGTTTTAAGAAGCATTAGAACACTATTGCTACGATACGTAGACATCTGCAAACGCTATTTCCTTGCAAGGAAGTGTCGCATTTACATTCATTTGAAGTGTAGACGAGGAATGCATAACACTTCGCAATGAATATTATATCTTACCATGAAACATAGAAATGAGATGCGATATCACGTTTTAAGAAGCATTAGAACTCTATCCCTACGATACGTAAACATCTGCAAACGCTATTTCCTAGCATGGAAGTGTCGCATTTACATTCATTTGAATTGTAGGCGAGGAATACATAACACTTCGCAAATCATATTATATCTTACCATGAAACATAGAAATGAGATGTGGTATCGCGTTTTAAGAAGCATTAGAACTCCATTGCTACGATACCTAGACATCTGCAGACGCTATTTCCTAGCAAGGAAGTGTCGCATTTACATTCATTTGAATCGTAGACGAGGAATGCATAACACTTCGCAATGAATATTACATCTTACCATGAAACATAGATATGAGATGCAATATCTCGTTTTAAGAAGCATTTGAACTCTATTGCTATGGTACCTAGACATCTGCAGACGCTATTTCCTAGCAAGGAAGTGTCGCATTTACATTCATTTGAATCGTAGACGAGGAATGCATAACACTTCGCAATGAATATTTATCTTACCATGAAACATAGATATGACATGCAATATCTCGTTTTAAGAAGCACTTGAACTCTATTGCTATGATACCTAGACATCTGCAGACGCTATTTCCTAGCAAGGATGTGTCGCATTTACATTCATTTGAAGTGTAAACGAGGAATACCTTACACTTCGCAAATCATATTATATCTTACCATGAAACATAGAAATGAGATGTGATATCGCGTTTTAAGAAGCATTAGATCTCTATTGCTACGATACCTAGACATCTGCAGACGCTATTTCCTAGCAAGGAAGTGTCGCATTTACATTCATTTGAAGTGTAGACGAGGAATGCATAACACTTCGCAATGAATATTTAACGTACCATGAAACATAGATATGACATGCAATATCTCGTTTTAAGAAGCATTTGAAATCTATTGCTATGATACCTAGACATCTGCAGACGCTATTTCCTAGCAAGGAAGTGTCGCATTTACATTCGTTTGAAGTGTAGACGAGGAATACATTACACTTCGCAAATCATATTATATCTTATCATGCGACATAGTAATGAGATGCGATATCGCGTTTTAAGAAGCATTAGAACACTATTGCTACGATACGTAGACGTCTGCAAACGCTATTTCCTAGCAAGGAAGTGTCGCATTTACATTCATTTGAAGTGTAGGCGAGGAATACATGACACTTCGCAAATCATATTATATCATACCATGAAACATATAAATGAGATGCGATATCGCGTTTTAAGAAGCATTTGATCTCTATTGCTTCGATACGTAGACATCTGCAGACGCTATTTCCTAGCAAGGAAGTGTCGCATTTACATTCATTTGAAGTGTCGACGAGGAATGCATAACACTTCGCAATGAATATTATATCTTACCATGAAACATAGATATGAGATGCAATATCTCGTTTTAAGAAGCATTTGAACTTTATTGCTATGATACCTAGACATCCGCAGACGCTATTTCCTTGCAAGGAAGTGTCGCATTTACATTCTTCTGAAGTGAATACGAGGTATACATAACACTTTACAATGAATATTACATCTTATCATGCGACATAGTAATGAGATGCGATATCGCGTTTTAAGAAGCATTAGAAATCTATTGCTACGATACGTAGACATCTGCAAACGCTATTTCCTAGCGAGGAAGTGTCGCATTTACATCCATTTGAAGTATAGACGAGATATACATAACACTGCACAATGAATATTATATCTTATAATGAAACATAGAAATGAGATGCGATATGGCGATTTAAGAAGCATTAGAACTCTAATGCTACGATACGTAGACATCTGCAAACGCTATTTCCTAGCAAGGAAGTGTCGCATTTACATCCATTTGAAGTATAGACGAGATATACATAACACTGCACAATGAATATTACATCTTATCATGAAACATAGAGATGAGATGCGATATCGCGATTTAAGAAGAATTAGAACACTATTGCTTCGATACGTAGACATCTGCAGACGCTACTTCCTAGCAAGGAAGTGTCGCATTTACATTCTTTTGAGGCGAATACGAGGTATACATAACACTGCACAATAAATATTATATCTAATCATGAAACATAGAAATGAGATGCAATATGACGATTTATGAAGCATTAGATGTCTATTGCTTCGATACGTAGACATCTGCAAACTCTATTTCCTAGCAAGGAAGTGTCGCATTTACATTCATTTGAAGTGTATGCGAGGTATACATGACACTTCGCAGTGAATATTATATATTGTCATGATACATAGAAATGAGAAGCGATATGGCGATTTAAGAAGCATTAGATCCGTATTGCTTCGATACGTAGACATCTGCAAACGCTAGTTCCTAGCAAGGAAGTGTCGCATTTACATCCCTTTGAAAGGAATACGAGGTATACATGACACTTCGCAATGGATATTATATCTTATCATGAAACATAGAGATGAGATGCGATATCGCGATTTAAGAAGAATTAGAACACTATTGCTTCGATACGTAGACATCTGCAAACGCTACTTCCTAGCAAGGAAGTGTCGCATTTACATTCTTTTGAAAGGAATACGAGGTATACGTGACACTTCGCAATGAATATTATATCTTATCATGAAACATAGAAATGAGATGCGATATGACGATTTAAGAAGCATTAGAAAACTATTGCTTCGATAAGTAGACATCTGCAAACGCTATTTCCAAGCAAGGAAGTGTCGCATTTACATTCTTTTGAAGTGAATACGAGGTAGTCATAACACTGCGCAATGAATATTATATCTTATCATGAAACATAGAAATGAGATGCGATATCGCGATATAAGAAGCATTAGAACTCTATTGCTTCGATACGTGGATATCTGCAATCACTATTTCCTAGCAAGGAACTGTCGCATTCACATCCATTTGAAGTGTATGCGAGGTATACATGACACTACGCAATGAATATTATATATTATCATGAAACATATATATGAGATGCGATTTCGCGTATTAGCAAGATTCAGAAATCTATTGCTTCGATACGGAGACTTCTGCAATCGCTGTTTACTAGCAAGGAAGTGTCGCATTTACATCCATTTGAAGTATAGACGATATATACACAACACTGCACAATGAGTATTATACCTTATCATGAAACATAGACATGATATGCGATATGGCTATTTAAGAAGCATTAGAACTCTATTGCTTCGATGCGAAGATATCTGAAAACGCTCTTTCCTAGCAAGGAAGTGTCGCATTTACATCCATTTGAAGTATAGACGAGATATACATAACACTGCACAATGAGTATTATATCTTATCATGAAACATAGAAATGTGATGTAATATGGCGATTTTAGAAGCATTAGAACACTATCTCTTCGATACGTAGACATCTGCAAACGCTACTTCCTGGCAAGGAAGAGTCGCATTTACATTCTTTTGAAAGGAATACAAGGTATACATGACACTTCGCAATGAATATTATATCTTATCACGAAACATAGAAATGAGATGCGATATGGCGATTTAAGAAGCATTAGGAATCTATTGCTTCGATACGTAGACATCTGCAAACGCTATTTCCTAGCAAGGAAGTGTCGCATTTACATACATTTTAAGTGTATGCGAGGTATACATGACCCATCGCAATGAATATTATATATTGTCATGAAACATAGAAATGAGATGCGATATCGCGATTTAAGAATAATTAGAACACTATTGCTTCGATACGTAGGCATCTGCAAACGCTACTTCCTAGCAAGGACGTGTCGCATTTACATTCTTTTGAAACGAATACGAGGTATACATAAGACTCCACAATGAATATTATATCTTATCATGAAACATAGAAATAAGATGCGATATCGCGTATTAGAAGGTTTTAGAACTCTATTGCTTCGATACGAAGACATCTGCAAACGCTATTTCCTAGCAAGGAAGTGTCGCATTTACATCCATTTGAAGTATAGACGAGATATACATAACACTGCACAATGAATATTATATCTTATCATGAAACATTGAAATGAGATGCGATATGGCGATTTAAGAAGCACTAGAACTCTACTGCTTCGATACGTAGACATCTGCAAACGCCATTTACTAGCAAGGAAGTGTCGCATTTACATTCTTTTGAAGTGAATACGAGGTATACATAACACTCCACAATGAATATTATATCTTATCATGAAACATAGAAATGTGATGTAATATGGCGATTTAAGAAGCATTAGAACACTATTTCTTCGATACGTAGACATCTGCAAACGCTACTTCCTAGCAAGGAAGTGTCGCATTTACATTCTTTTGAAAGGAATACAAGGTATACATGACACTTCGCAATGAATATTATATCTTATCACGAAACATAGAAATGAGATGCGATATCGCGAATTAGAAGGTTTTAGAACTCTATTGCTTCGATACGTAGACATCTGCAAACGCTATTTCCTAGCAAGGAGGTGTCACATTTACATCCATTTGAAGTATAGACGAGATATACATAACACTGCACAATGAATATTATATCTTATCATGAAGCATAGAAATGAGGTGCGATATGGCGATTTAAGAAGCATTAGAACTCTAATGCCATGATTCGTAGACATCTGGAAACGCTATTTCCTAGCAAGGAAGTGTCGCATTTACATCCATTTGAAGTATAGACGAGATATACATAACACTGCACAATGAATATTACATCTTATCATGAAACATAGAAATGAGATGCGATATGGCGATTTAAGAAGCATTAGAAATCTACTGCTTCGATACGTAGACATCGGCAAACGCTATTTTCCAGCAGGGAAGTGTCGCACTTACATTCTTCTAAAGTGAATACGAGGTATACATAACACTCCACAATGTATATTATATCTTATCATGAAACACAGAGATGAGATGCGATATGGCGATTTATGAAGCATTTGATGTCTATTACTTCGATACGTAGACATCTGCAAACGCTATTTCCTAGCAAGAAATTGTAGCATTTACATCCATTTGAAGTATAGGCGAGATATACATAACACTGCACAATGAATATTATATCTTATTATGAAACATAGAGATGAGATGCGATATCGCGATTTAAGAAGCATTAGAAATCTATTGCTTCGATATGTAGACATCTGCAAACGCTATTTCCTAGCAAGGAAGTGTCACATTTACATACATTTTAAGTGTATGCGAGGTATACATGACCCATCGCAATGAATATTATATATTGTCATGAAACATAGAAATGAGATGCGATATCGCCATTTAAGAAGCATTAGAACACTATTGGTTCGATACGTAGACATCTGCAAACGCTACTTCCTAACAAGGGAGTGTCGCATTTACATTCTTTTGAAAGGAATACGAGGTATACATGACACTTCACAATGAATATTATATCTTATCATGAAACATAGAATTGTGATGCGATATGACGATTTAAGAAGCATTAGAACTCTACTGCTTCGATACGTAGACATCGGCAAACGCTATTTCCCAGCAGGGAAGTGTCGCATTTACATTCTTCTAAAGTGAATACGAGGTACACATAACACTCCACAATGTATATTATATCTTATCATGAAACATAGAAATGTGATGCGATATCGCGTTTTGGGAAGCATTAGAACCCTAATGACACGATACGTAGACATCTGCAAACGCTATTTCCTAGCAAGGAAGTGTCGCATTTACATACATTTTAAGTGTATGCGAGGTATACATGACCCATCGCAATGAATATTATATATTGTCATGAAACATAGATATGAGATGCGATATCGCGAATTAGAAAGCTTTAGAAATCTATTGCTTCGATACGTAGACACCTGCAAACGCTATTTCCTAGCAAGGAAGTGTCGCATTTACATTCATTTTAAGTGTATGCGAGGTATACATGACCCTTCGCAATGAATATTATATATTGTCATGAAACATAGAAATGAGATGCGATATCGCGATTTAAGAATAATTAGAACACTATTGCTTCGATACGTAGGCATCTGCAAACGCTACTTCCTAGCAAGGACGTGTCGCATTTACATTCTTTTGAAACGAATACGAGGTATACATAAGACTCCACAATGAATATTATATCTTATCATGAAACATAGAAATAAGATGCGATATCGCGAATTAGAAGGTTTTAGAACTCTATTGCTTCGATACGAAGACATCTGCAAACGCTATTTCCTAGCAAGGAAGTGTCGCATTTACATCCATTTGAAGTATAGACGAGATATACATAACACTGCACAATGAATATTATATCTTATCATGAAACATTGAAATGAGATGCGATATGGCGATTTAAGAAGCACTAGAACTCTACTGCTTCGATACGTAGACATCTGCAAACGCCATTTACTAGCAAGGAAGTGTCGCATTTACATTCTTTTGAAGTGAATACGAGGTATACATAACACTCCACAATGAATATTATATCTTATCATGAAACATAGAAATGTGATGTAATATGGCGATTTAAGAAGCATTAGAACACTATTTCTTCGATACGTAGACATCTGCAAACGCTACTTCCTAGCAAGGAAGTGTCGCATTTACATTCTTTTGAAAGGAATACAAGGTATACATGACACTTCGCAATGAATATTATATCTTATCACGAAACATAGAAATGAGATGCGATATCGCGAATTAGAAGGTTTTAGAACTCTATTGCTTCGATACGTAGACATCTGCAAACGCTATTTCCTAGCAAGGAGGTGTCGCATTTACATCCATTTGAAGTATAGACGAGATATACATAACACTGCACAATGAATATTATATCTTATCATGAAGCATAGAAATGAGGTGCGATATGGCGATTTAAGAAGCATTAGAACTCTAGTGCCATGATTCGTAGACATCTGCAAACGCTATTTCCTAGCAAGGAAGTGTCGCATTTACATCCATTTGAAGTATAGACGAGATATACATAACACTGCACAATGAATATTACATCTTATCATGAAACATAGAAATGAGATGCGATATGGCGATTTAAGAAGCATTAGAAATCTACTGCTTCGATACGTAGACATCGGCAAACGCTATTTTCCAGCAGGGAAGTGTCGCACTTACATTCTTCTAAAGTGAATACGAGGTATACATAACACTCCACAATGTATATTATATCTTATCATGAAACACAGAGATGAGATGCGATATGGCGATTTATGAAGCATTTGATGTCTATTACTTCGATACGTAGACATCTGCAAACGCTATTTCCTAGCAAGAAATTGTAGCATTTACATCCATTTGAAGTATAGGCGAGATATACATAACACTGCACAATGAATATTATATCTTATTATGAAACATAGAGATGAGATGCGATATCGCGATTTAAGAAGCATTAGAAATCTATTGCTTCGATATGTAGACATCTGCAAACGCTATTTCCTAGCAAGGAAGTGTCACATTTACATACATTTTAAGTGTATGCGAGGTATACATGACCCATCGCAATGAATATTATATATTGTCATGAAACATAGAAATGAGATGCGATATCGCCATTTAAGAAGCATTAGAACACTATTGGTTCGATACGTAGACATCTGCAAACGCTACTTCCTAACAAGGGAGTGTCGCATTTACATTCTTTTGAAAGGAATACGAGGTATACATGACACTTCACAATGAATATTATATCTTATCATGAAACATAGAATTGTGATGCGATATGACGATTTAAGAAGCATTAGAACTCTACTGCTTCGATACGTAGACATCGGCAAACGCTATTTCCCAGCAGGGAAGTGTCGCATTTACATTCTTCTAAAGTGAATACGAGGTACACATAACACTCCACAATGTATATTATATCTTATCATGAAACATAGAAATGTGATGCGATATCGCGTTTTGGGAAGCATTAGAACCCTAATGACACGATACGTAGACATCTGCAAACGCTATTTCCTAGCAAGGAAGTGTCGCATTTACATACATTTTAAGTGTATGCGAGGTATACATGACCCATCGCAATGAATATTATATATTGTCATGAAACATAGATATGAGATGCGATATCGCGAATTAGAAAGCTTTAGAAATCTATTGCTTCGATACGTAGACACCTGCAAACGCTATTTCCTAGCAAGGAAGTGTCGCATTTACATTCATTTTAAGTGTATGCGAGGTATACATGACCCTTCGCAATGAATATTATATATTGTCATGAAACATAGAAATGAGATGCGATATCGCGATTTAAGAATAATTAGAACACTATTGCTTCGATACGTAGGCATCTGCAAACGCTACTTCCTAGCAAGGACGTGTCGCATTTACATTCTTTTGAAACGAATACGAGGTATACATAAGACTCCACAATGAATATTATATCTTATCATGAAACATAGAAATAAGATGCGATATCGCGAATTAGAAGGTTTTAGAACTCTATTGCTTCGATACGAAGACATCTGCAAACGCTATTTCCTAGCAAGGAAGTGTCGCATTTACATCCATTTGAAGTATAGACGAGATATACATAACACTGCACAATGAATATTATATCTTATCATGAAACATTGAAATGAGATGCGATATGGCGATTTAAGAAGCACTAGAACTCTACTGCTTCGATACGTAGACATCTGCAAACGCCATTTACTAGCAAGGAAGTGTCGCATTTACATTCTTTTGAAGTGAATACGAGGTATACATAACACTCCACAATGAATATTATATCTTATCATGAAACATAGAAATGTGATGTAATATGGCGATTTAAGAAGCATTAGAACACTATTTCTTCGATACGTAGACATCTGCAAACGCTACTTCCTAGCAAGGAAGTGTCGCATTTACATTCTTTTGAAAGGAATACAAGGTATACATGACACTTCGCAATGAATATTATATCTTATCACGAAACATAGAAATGAGATGCGATATCGCGAATTAGAAGGTTTTAGAACTCTATTGCTTCGATACGTAGACATCTGCAAACGCTATTTCCTAGCAAGGAGGTGTCGCATTTACATCCATTTGAAGTATAGACGAGATATACATAACACTGCACAATGAATATTATATCTTATCATGAAGCATAGAAATGAGGTGCGATATGGCGATTTAAGAAGCATTAGAACTCTAGTGCCATGATTCGTAGACATCTGCAAACGCTATTTCCTAGCAAGGAAGTGTCGCATTTACATCCATTTGAAGTATAGACGAGATATACATAACACTGCACAATGAATATTACATCTTATCATGAAACATAGAAATGAGATGCGATATGGCGATTTAAGAAGCATTAGAAATCTACTGCTTCGATACGTAGACATCGGCAAACGCTATTTTCCAGCAGGGAAGTGTCGCATTTACATTCTTCTAAAGTGAATACGAGGTATACATAACACTCCACAATGTATATTATATCTTATCATGAAACACAGAGATGAGATGCGATATGGCGATTTATGAAGCATTTGATGTCTATTACTTCGATACGTAGACATCTGCAAACGCTATTTCCTGGCAAGAAATTGTAGCATTTACATCCATTTGAAGTATAGGCGGGATATACATAACACTGCACAATGAATATTATATCTTATTATGAAACATAGAGATGAGATGCGATATCGCAATTTAAGAAGCATTAGAAATCTATTGCTTCGATATGTAGACACCTGCAAACGCTATTTCCTAGCAAGGAAGTGTCACATTTACATACATTTTAAGTGTATGCGAGGTATACATGACCCATCGCAATGAATATTATATATTGTCATGAAACATAGAAATGAGATGCGATATCGCCATTTAAGAAGCATTAGAACACTATTGGTTCGATACGTAGACATCTGCAAACGCTACTTCCTAACAAGGGAGTGTCGCATTTATATTCTTTTGAAAGGAATACGAGGTATACATGACACTTCACAATGAATATTATATCTTATCATGAAACATAGAATTGAGATGCGATATGACGATTTAAGAAGCATTAGAACTCTACTGCTTCGATACGTAGACATCGGCAAACGCTATTTCCCAGCAGGGAAGTGACGCATTTACATTCTTCTCAAGTGAATACGAGGTATACATAACACTCCACAATGAATATTATATCTTATCATGAAACATAGAAATGTGATGCGATATCGCGTTTTGGGAAGCATTAGAACCCTAATGACACGATACGTAGACATCTGCAAACGCTATTTCCTAGCAAGGAAGTGTCGCATTTACATCCATTTGAAGTATAGACGAGATATACATAACACTGCACAATGAATATTATATCTTATCATGAAGCATAGAAATGAGATGCGATATGGCGATTTAAGAAGCATTAGAACTCTAATGCCATGATTCGTAGACATCTGCAAACGCTATTTCCTAGCAAGGAAGTGTCGCATTTACATCCATTTGAAGTATAGACGAGATATACATAACACTGCACAATGAATATTACATCTTATCATGAAACATAGAAATGAGATGCGATATGGCGATTTAAGAAGCATTAGAACTCTACTGCTTCGATACGTAGACATCGGCAAACGCTATTTCCCAGCAGGGAAGTGTCGCATTTATATTCTTCTAAAGTGAATACGAGGTATACATAACACTCCACAATGTATATTATATCTTATCATGAAACATAGAGATGAGATGCGATATGGCGATTTATGAAGCATTTGATGTCTATTACTTCGATACGTAGACATCTGCAAACGCTATTTCCTAGCAAGAAATCGTAGCATTTACATCCATTTGAAGTATAGGCGAGATATACATAACACTGCACAATGAATATTATATCTTATCATGAATCATAGAAATGAGATGCGATATCGCGATTTAAGAAGAATTAGAACACTATTGCTTCGATACGTAGACATCTGCAAACGCCACTTCCTAGCAAGGAAGTGTCGCATTTACATTCTTTTGAAAGGAATACGAGGTATACGTGACACTTCGCAATGAATATTATATCTTATCATGAAACATAGAAATGAGATGCGAAATGACGATTTAAGAAGCATTAGAAATCTATTGCTTGGATACGTAGACATCTGCAAACGCTACTTCCTAGCAAGAAAGTGTCGCATTTACATTCTTTTGAAACGAATACGAGGTATACATAACATTCCACAATGAATATTATATCTTATCATGAAACATAGAAATGAGATGCGATATCGCGTTTTGAGAAGCATTAAAACTCTAATGCCACGATACGTAGACATCTGCAAACGCTATTTCCTAGCAAGGAAGTGTCGCATTTACATCCATTTGAAGTATAGACGAGATATACATAACACTGCACAATGAATGTTATATCTTATCATGAAACATAGAAATGAGATGGGATATGGCGATTTATGAAGCATTTGATGTCTATTACTTCGATACGTAGACATCTGCAAACGCTATTTCCTAGCATGAAATTGTAGCATTTACATCCATTTGAAGTATTGGCGAGATATACATAACACTGCACAATGAATATTATATCTTATCATGAAACATAGAGATGAGATGCGATATCGTGATTTAAGAGGCATTAGAAATCTATTGCTTCGATACGTAGACATCTGCAAACGCTATTTCCTAGCAGGGAAGTGTCACATTTACATACATTTTAAGTGTATGCGAGGTATACATGACCCATCGCAATGAATATTATATATTGTCATGAAACATAGAAATGAGATGCGATATCGCTATTTAAGAAGCATTAGAACACTATTGGTTCGATACGTAGACATCTGCAAACGCTACTTCCTAACAAGGGAGTGTCGCATTTATATTCTTTTGAAAGGAATACGAGGTATACATGACACTTCACAATGAATATTATATCTCATCATGAAACATAGAATTGGGATGCGATATGACGATTTAAGAAGCATTAGAACACTATTGCTTCGACACGTAGACATCTGCAAACACTATTTCCTAGCAAGGAACTGTCGCATTCACATTCGTTTGAATTGTATGCGAGGTATACATGAAACTTCGCAATAAATATTATATATTATCATGAAACATAGATATGAGATGCGATATCGCGAATTAGCAAGCTTTAGAAATCTATTGCTTCGATACGTAGACATCTGCAAACGCTATTTCCTAGCAAGGAAGTGTCGCATTTACATCCATTTGAAGTATAGACGAGATATACATAACACTGCACAATGAATATTATATCTTATCATGAAACATAGAAATGAGATGCGATATGGCGATTTAAGAAGCATTAGAACTCTAATGCTACGATACGTAGACATCTGCAAACGCTATTTCCTAGCAAGGAAGTGTCGCATTTACATCCATTTGAAGTATAGACGAGATATACATAACACTGCACAATGAATATTACATCTTATCATGAAACATAGAGATGAGATTCGATATCGCGATTTAAGAAGCATTAGAAATCTATTGCTTCGATATGTAGACATCTGCAAACGCTATTTCCTAGCAAGGAAGTGTCACATTTACATACATTTTAAGTGTATGCGAGGTATACATGACCCATCGCAATGAATATTATATATTGTCATGAAACATAGAAATGAGATGCGATATCGCGATTTAAGAAGCATTAGAACACTATTGGTTCGATACGTAGACATCTGCAAACGCTACTTCCTAACAAGGGAGTGTCGCATTTACATTCCTTTGAAAGGAATACGAGGTATACATGACACTTCACAATGAATATTATATCTTATCATGAAACATAGAAATGAGATGCGATATGGCGATTTAAGAAGCATTAGAACTCTAATGCTACGATACGTAGACATCTGCAAACGCTATTCCCTAGCAAGGAAGTGTCGCATTTACATCCATTTGAAGTATGGACGAGATATACATAACACTGCACAATGAATATTATATCTTATCATGAAACATAGAAATGAGAAGCGATATGCCGATTTAAGAAGCATTAGAACTCTAATGCTACGATACGTAGACATCTGCAAACGCTATTTCCTAGCAAGGAAGTGTCGCATTTACATCCATTTGAAGTATAGACGAGATATACATAACACTGCACAATGAATATTACATCTCATCATGAAACATAGAAATGAGATGCGATATGGCGATTTAAGAAGCATCAGAACTCTACTGCTTCGATACGTAGACATCGGCAAACGCTATTTCCCAGCAGGGAAGTGTCGCATTTACATTCTTTTAAAGTGAATACGAGGTATACATAACACTCCACAATGAATATTATATCTTATCATGAAACATAGAGATGAGATGCGATATGGCGATTTATGAAGCATTTGATGTCTATTACTTCGATACGTAGACATCTGCAAACGCTATTTCCTAGCAAGGAAGTGTCACATTTACATACATTTTAAGTGTATACGAGGTATACATGACCCATCGCAATGAATATTATATATTGTCATGAAACATAGAAATGAGATGCGATATCGCCATTTAAGAAGCATTAGAACACTATTGGTTCGATACGTAGACATCTGCAAACGCTACTTCCTAACAAGGGAGTGTCGCATTTACATTCTTTTGAAAGGAATACGAGGTATACATGACACTTCACAATGAATATTATATCTTATCATGAAACATAGAATTGAGATGCGATATGACGATTTAAGAAGCATTAGAACTCTACTGCTTCGATACGTAGACATCGACAAACGCTATTTCCCAGCAGGGAAGTGTCGCATTTACATTCTTCTCAAGTGAATACGAGGTATACATAACACTCCACAATGAACATTATATCTTATCATGAAACATAGAAATGTGATGCGATATCGCGTTTTGGGAAGCATTAGAACCCTAATGACACGACACGTAGACATCTGCAAACGCTATTTCCTAGCAAGGAAGTGTCGCATTTACATCCATTTGAAGTATAGACGAGATATACATAACACGGCACAATGAATATTATATCTTATCATGAAACATTGAAATGAGATGCGATATGGCGATTTAAGAAGCACTAGAACTCTACTGCTTCGATACGTAGACATCTGCAAACGCCATTTACTAGCAAGGAAGTGTCGCATTTACATTCTTTTGAAGTGAATACGAGGTATACATAACACTCCACAATGAATATTATATCTTATCATGAAACATAGAAATGTGATGTAATATGGCGATTTAAGAAGCATTAGAACACTATTTCTTCGATACGTAGACATCTGCAAACGCTACTTCCTACCAAGGAAGTGTCGCATTTACATTCTTTTGAAAGGAATACAAGGTATACATGACACTTCGCAATGAATATTATATCTTATCACGAAACATAGAAATGAGATGCGATATCGCGAATTAGAAGGTTTTAGAACTCTATTGCTTCGATACGTAGACATCTGCAAACGCTATTTCCTAGCAAGGAGGTGTCGCATTTACATCCATTTGAAGTATAGACGAGATATACATAACACTGCACAATGAATATTATATCTTATCATGAAACATAGAAATGAGATGGGATTTGGCGATTTATGAAGCATTTGATGTCTATTACTTCGATACGTAGACATCTGCAAACGCTATTTCCTAGCAAGAAATTGTAGCATTTACATCCATCTGAAGTATTGGCGAGATATACATAACACTGCACAATGAATATTATATCTTATCATGAAACATAGAGATGAGATGCGATATCGCGATTTAAGAAGCATTAGAAATCTATTGCTTCGATACGTAGACATCTGCAAACGCTATTTCCTAGCAGGGAAGTGTCACATTTACATACATTTTAAGTGTATGCGAGGTATACATGACCCATCGCAATGAATATTATATATTGTCGTGAAACATAGAAATGAGATGCGATATCGCGATTTAAGAAGCATTAGAACACTATTGGTTCGATACGTAGACATCTGCAAACGCTACTTCCTAACAAGGGAGCGTCGCATTTACATTCTTTTGAAAGGAATACGAGGTATACATGACACTTCACAATGAATATTATACCTTATCATGAAACATAGAATTGAGATGCGATATGACGATTTAAGAAGCATTAGAACACTATTGCTTCGACCCGCAGACATCTGCAAACACTATTTCCTAGCACGGAACTGTCGCATTCACATTCGTTTGAATTGTATGCGAGGTATACATGAAACTTCGCAATGAATATTATATATTATCATGAAACATAGATATGAGATACGATATCGCGTTTTAAGAAGCATTAGAACTCAATTGCTTCGATACGTAGACAGCTGCCAACGCTACTTCCTAGGAAGGAAGTGTCGCACTTACATTCATTTGAAGTTTCTGCGTGGTAATCATGGCACTTTGCAATGAATATTATATCATATCATGAAACATAGAAAACAGATGCGATATCGGGTTTTGAGAAGCATTAGAATTCTATTGCTTGGATACGTAGACATCTGCAACCGCTATTTCCTAGCAAGGAAGTGTCGCATTTACATTCATTTGAAGTGTAGACGAGATATACATAACACTGTACAATGAATATTATATATTATCATGAAACATAGAAATGGGATGGGATATCGCGAATTAACAAGCTTTAGAACTCTATTGCTTCGATACGTAGACATCTGCAAACGTTATTTCCTAGCAAGGAAGTGTCGCATTTACATTCATTTGAAGTGTATGCGAGGTATACATGACACTTCGCAATGAATATTATATCTTATCATGAGACATAGAAATGAGATGCGATATCGCGATTTAAGAAGCATTAGAAATTTAGTGCTACGATACGTAGACATCTGCAAATGCTATTTCCTAATAAGGAAGTGTCGTATTTACATTCTTTTGAAGTGAATACGAGGTATACATAACAATGCACAATGAATATTATATCTTATAATGGGACATAGAAATGAGATGCTATATCGCGTTTTGAGAAGCATTAGAACTTTATTGCTTCGATTCGTAGACATCAAACGCTACATCCTTGCAAGGAAGTGTCGCATTTACAATCTCTTGAAGTGAATGCGAGGTATACATGACACATCGCAATGAATATTATATCTTATCATGAAACGTAGAAATGAGATGCGATATCGCGTTTTAAGAAGCATTAGAACACTATTGCTTCGATACGTAGGCACCTGCAAAGGCTATTTCCTAGCATGGAAGGGTCGTATTTACATTCTTCTGAAGTGAATACGAGATATACATGACAGTTCGCAATAAATATTATATCTTATCATGAAACATAGGAATGAGGTGCTATATCGCGTTTTGAGAAGCATTAGAACTCTCTTGCTAATATACGTAGACATCTGCAAACTCTGTTTCCTAGCAAGGAAATGTCGCATTTACATTCCTTTGAAGTGAATACGAGGTATACATGACACTTCGCAATGAATATTATATCTTACCATGAAGCATAGATGTGAGATGCGATATCGCGTTCTAAGAAGCATTAGAACTCTATTGCTACGATACGTAGACACCTGCAAAGGCTAGATCCTAGCATGGAAGGGTCGTATTTACATTCTTTTGAAGTGAATACGAGGTATACATAACGCACCATAATGAATATTATATCTTATCATGAAACATTGCAGTGAGATGCGATATTGCGTTTTTAGAAGCATTAGAACTCTATTGCTACGATACGTAGACATCTGCAAACGCTATTTCTTAGCATGGAAATGCCGCATTTACATTCTTTTGAAGTGAATGCGAGATATACATGACACTTCACAATGAATATTATATCTTATCATGAAACATAGAAGTGAGATGCGATATCGCGTTCTAAGAAGCATTAGAACTCTATTGCTACGATACGTAGACACCTGCGAACGCTATTTCCTAGCATGGAAGTGTCGCATTTACATTCCATTTAAATGAATACGAGGAATGCATGACACTTCGCAAAGGATATTATATCTTATCATGATACATAGAAATGAGATGCGACATCTCGTTTTAAGAAGTATTAGAACTCTATTCTTACGATACGTGGTCATCTGAAAACGCTATTTCCTAGCAAGGAAGTGTCGCATTTACATTCTTTTGAAGTGAATACTAGGTATACATAACACTCCATAATGAATATTATATCTTATCGTGAAACGCAGCAGTGAGATGCGATATCGCGATTTAAGAAGCACTAGAACTCTATTGCTACGATGCGTAGACATCTGCAAATGTTATTTCCCAGCAAGGAAGTGTCGCATTTACATTCTTTTGAAGTGAATACGAGGTATACATAACATTCCACAATGAATATTATATCTTATCACGAAACGTAGAAATGAAATGCGACATCTCGTTTTAAGTAGCATTAGAACTCTATAGCTACGATACGTAGACATCTGCAAAGTCTATTTCCTAGCATGGAAGTGTCGCAATTACATTCTTTTGAAGTGAGTACGAGGTATACATGACACTTCGCAAAGAATATTATATCTTATCATGAAACATAGAAGTGAGATGCGACATCGCCTTTTAAGAAGCATTACAACTCTATTGCTACGTTACGTAGACATCTGCAAACGCCATTTCCTAGCAAGGGAGTGTCGCATTTTCATTCTTTTGAAGTGAATACGAGGTCTACATGACACTTCGCAATGAATATTATGTCTTATCACGAAACATAGAAATGAAATGCGACATCTCGTTTTAAGTAGCATTAGAATTCTATTGCTACGATACGTAGGCATCTGCAAAGGCTATTTCCTAGCATGGAAGGGTCGCATTTACATTCTTTTGAAGTGAATACGAGGTATACATAACACTCCGTAATGAATATTATATCATATCATGAAACATAGGAATGAGGTGCTATATCGCGTTTTGGGAAGCATTAGAAATCTATTGCTACGATACGTAGACATCTGCAAACGATATTTCCTTAGACATCTGCAAACGATATTTCCTAGCATGGAAGTGTCGCATTTACACTCTTTTGATGTGAATACGAGGTATACATGACACTTCGCAATGAATATTATATCTTATCATGAAACATAGAAGTGAGATGCGATATCGCGTTCTAAGAAGCATTAGAACTCTATTGCTACGATACGTAGACATCTGCAAACGCTGTATCCTAGCTTGGAAGTGTCGCTTTTACATTCTTTTGAAGTGAATACGCGGTATACATAATACTCTACAATGAATATTATATCTTATCACGAAACATAGAAGTGAGATGCGATATCGCGATTTAAGAAGCGCTAGAACTCTATTGCTACGATGCGTAGACATCTGGAAATGTTATTTCCTAGCAAGTAAGTGTCGCATTTACATTCTTTTGAAGTGAATACGAGGTATACATAACACTCCACAATGAATATTATATCTTACCACGAAACATAGAAATGAAATGCGGCATCTCATTTTAAGAAGCATTAGAACTCTATTGCTACGATACGTAGACATCTGCAAACGCTATTTCCTTGCATGGAAGTGTCATATTTACATTCTTTTGAAGTGAATACGAGGTATACATGACACTTCGCAATGCATATTATATCTTATCATGAAACATAGAAGTGAGATGCAATATCGCGTTCTAAGAAGCATTGGAACTCTATTGCTACGATACGTAGATATCTGCAAATGCTATTTCCTAGCATGGAAGTGTCTTATTTACATTCTTTTGAAGTGAATACGAGGTATACATGACACTTCGCAATGAATATTATATCTTATCATGAAACACAGAAGTGAGATGCGATATCGCGTTCTAAGAAGCATTGGAACTCTATTGCTACGATACGTAGACATATGCAAACGCTATTTCCTAGCATGGAAGGGTCGCATTTACATTCTTTTGTAGTGAGTACGAGGTATACATAACACTCCATAATGAATATTATATCTTCTCATGAAACATAGCAGTGAGATGCGATATCGCGTTCTAAGAAGCATCAGAACTCTATTGCTACGATACGTAGACATCTGCAAACGCTGTATCCTAGCATGGAAGTGTCGCTTTTACATTCTTTTGAAGTGAATACGTGGTATACATAACACTCTACAATGAATATTATATCTTATCACGAAACATAGAAGTGAGATGCGATATCGCGATTTAAGGAGCGCTAGAACTCTATTGCTACGATGCGTAGACATCTGGAAATGTTATTTCCTAGCAAGGAAGTGTCGCATTTACATTCTTTTGAAGTGAATACGAGGTATACATAACACTCCACAATGAATATTATATCTTACCACGAAACATAGAAATGAAATGCGGCATCTCATTTTAAGAAGCATTAGAACTCTATTGCTACGATACGTAGATATCTGCAAATGCTATTTCCTAGCATGGAAGTGTCTTATTTACATTCTTTTGAAGTGAATACGAGGTATACATGACACTTCGCAATGAATATTATATCTTATCATGAAACACAGAAGTGAGATGCGATATCGCGTTCTAAGAAGCATTGGAACTCTATTGCTACGATACGTAGACATCTGCAAAAGCTATTTCCTAGCATGGAAGGGTCGCATTTACATTCTTTTGTAGTGAGTACGAGGTATACATAACACTCCATAATGAATATTATATCTTCTTATGAAACATAGCAGTGAGATGCGATATCGCGTTCTAAGAAGCATCAGAACTCTATTGCTACGATACGTAGACATCTGCAAACGCTGTATCCTAGCATGGAAGTGTCGCTTTTACATTCTTTTGAAGTGAATACGTGGTATACATAACACTCTACAATGAATATTATATCTTATCACGAAACATAGAAGTGAGATGCGATATCGCGTTTTAGGAAGCATTAGAACTCTATTGCTACGATACGTAGACATCTGCAAACAATATTTCCTAGCAAGGAAGTGTCGCATTTACATTCTTTTGAAGTGAATACGAGATATACATGACACTTCGCAATGAGTATTATATCTTATCATGAAACATAGGAATGTGATGCGATATCGCGTATTGAGAAGCACTAGAACTCTATTGCTACGATACGTAGGCATCTGCAAACAATATTTCATAGCAAGGAAGTGTCGCACTTACATACTTTTGAAGTGAATACGAGGTATACATAACACACCACAATGAATATTATCTCTAATTACGAAACATAGAAATGAAATGCGACATCTCGTTCTAAGAGGCATTAGAACTCTATTGCTACGATACGTTGACATCTGCAAAAGCTATTTCCTAGCATGGAAGTTTCGCATTTACATTCTTTTGAAGCGAATACGAGATATACATGACACTTCGCAATGAATATTATATTTTATCATGAAACATAGGAATGATTTGCGATATCGCGTTCTAAGAAGCATTAGAACTCTATTGCTACGATACGTAGACATCTGCAAACGCTTTTTCCTAGCATGGAAGTGTCTTATTTATGTTCTCTTGAAGTGAATACGAGGTATACATAACACTCCACAATGAATATTATATCTTATCACGAAACATAGAAGTGAGATGCGATATCGCGATTTAAGAAGCGCTAGAACTCTATTGCTACGATGCGTAGACATCTGGAAATGTTATTTCCTAGCAACGAAGTGTCGCATTTACATTCTTTTGAAGTGAATACGAGGTATACATAACACTCCACAATGAATATTATATCTTACCACGAAACATAGAAATGAAATGCGGCATCTCATTTTAAAAAGCATTAGAACTCTATTGCTACGATACGTAGACATCTGCAAACGCTATTTCCTAGCATGGAAGTGTCATATTTACATTCTTTTGAAGTGAATACGAGGTATACATAACACTTCGCAATGAATATTATATCTTATCATGAAACATAGAAGTGAGATGCAATATCGCGTTCTAAGAAGCATTAGAACTCTATTGCTACGATACTTAGACATCTGCAAACGTTACTTCCTAGCATGGAAGTGTCGCATTTACATTCTTTTGAAGTGAATACGAGGTATACATGACACTTCGCAATGAATATTATATCTTATCATGAAACATAGAAATGAGATGCGATATCGCGTTCTAAGAAGCATTAGAACTCTATTGCTACGATACGTAGACATCTGCAAAGGCTGTTTCCTAGCATGGAAGGGTCGCATTTACATTCTTTTGTAGTGAGTGCGAGGTATACATAACACTCCATATGAATATTATATCTTATCATGAAACATAGCAGTGAGATGCGATATCGCGTTTTAGGAAGCATTTGAACTCTATTTCTAATATGCGTAGACATCTGCAAACTCTATTTCCTAGCTTTACACTTACATTCCACTGGCATTCCACTGAAGTGAATACGAGGTATACATAACACTCCACAATGAATATTATATCTTATCACGAAACATAGAAATGAAATGCGGCATCTCGTTTTAAGACGCATTAGAACTCTATTGCTACGATACGTAGACATCTGCAAACACTATTTCCTAGCATGGAAGTGTCATATTTACATTCTTTTGAAGTGAATACGAGGTATACATGACACTTCGCAATGAATATTATATCTTATAGTGAAACATAGATGTGAGATGCTATATCGCGTTTTGAGAAGCATTAGAGCTCTATAGCTATTATACGTAGACATCTGCAAACTCTATTTCCTAGCAAGGAAATTTCGCACTTACATTCCACTGAAGTGAATACGAGGTATACATAACATTACACAATGAATATTATATCTTATTGCGAAACATAGATGTGAAATACGACATCTCGTTTTAAGAAGCATTAGTACTCTATTGCTACGATACGTAGACATCTACAATCACCATTTCCTAGCATGGAAGTGTCGCATTTACATTCTTTTGAATTGTATACGAGGTATAGATGACACTTCGCAATGAATATTATATCTTTTCATGAAACATAGGAATGAGGTGCTATATCGCGTTTTGAGAAGCATTAGAACTCTATTGCTAATATGCGTAGACATCTGCAAACTCTATTTCCTAGCATGGACATGTGGCACTTACAGTCCACTGAAGTGAATACGAGGTATACATAACATTACACAATGAGTATTATATCTTATTACGAAACATAGAAATGAAATACGACATCTCGTTTTAAGAAGCATTATTACTCTATTGCTGTGATACGTAGACATCTGCAAACAATATTTCCTAGCAAGGAAGTGTCGCATTTACATTCTTGTGAAGTGAAATCGAGGTATACATGACACTTCGCAATGAATATTATATCTTATCATGAAACATAGGAATGAGGTGCTATATCGCGTTTTGAGAAGCATTAGAACTCTATTGCTAATATACGTAGATATCTGCAAACCCTATTTCATAGCAAGGAAATTTCGCACTTACATTCCACTGAAGTGAATACGAGGTATACGTAACATTACACAATGAATATTATATCTTATTACGAAACATAGAAATGAAATACGACATCCCGTATTAAGAATCATTAGTACTCTATTGCTGTGATACGTAGACATCTGCAAACAATATTTCCTAGCAAGGAAGTGTCGCATTTACAATCTTGTGAAGTGAATACGAGGTATACATGACACTTCGCAATGAATATTATATCTTATCATGGAACATAGAAGTGAGATGCGATATCGCGTTCTAAGAAGCATTAGGACTCTATTGCTACGATACGTAGACATCTGCAAAGGCTATTTCCTAGCATGGAAGGGTCGCATTTACATTCATTTGAAGTGAATACGAGATATACATGACACTTCGCAACGAATATTATATCTTATCATGAGACATAGGAATGAGGTGCTATATCGCGTTTTGAGAAGCATTAGAACTCTATTGCTAATATGCGTAGACATCTGCAAACTCTATTTCCTAGCATTACACTTACATTCCACTGGCATTCCACTGAAGTGAATACGAGGTATACATAACACTCCACAATGAAGATTATATCTTATCACGAAACATAGAAATGAAATGCGGCATCTCGTTTTAAGACGCATTAGAACTCTATTGCTACGATACGTAGACATCTGCAAATGCTATTTCCCAGCATGGAATGGTCGCATTTACATTCCCTTGAAGTGAGTACGAGGTATACATGACACTTCGCAATGAATATTATACCTTATCATGAAACATAGAAGAGAGATGCGATATCGCGTTTTAGGAAGCATAAGAACTCTATTGCTGCGATACGTAGACATCTGCAAACGCTATTTCCTAGCATGGAAGAGTCGCATTTACATTCTTTTGAAGTGAATACGAAATATACATGACACTTCGCAATGAATATAATATCTTATCATGAAACATAGGAATGAGGTGCTATATCGCGTTTTGAGAAGCATTAGAACTCTATTGCTAATATACGTAGACATCTGCAAACTCTATTTCCTAGCAAGGAAATTTCGCACTTACATTCCACTGAAGTGAATACGAGGTATACATAACATTACACAATGAATATTATATCTTATTGCGAAACATAGATGTGAAATACGACATCTCGTTTTAAGAAGCATTAGTACTCTATTGCTACGATACGTAGACATCTACAATCACCATTTCCTAGCATGGAAGTGTCGCATTTACATTCTTTTGAATTGTATACGAGGTATAGATGACACTTCGCAATGAATATTATATCTTTTCATGAAACATAGGAATGAGGTGCTATATCGCGTTTTGAGAAGCATTAGAACTCTATTGCTAATATGCGTAGACATCTGCAAACTCTATTTCCTAGCATGGACATGTGGCACTTACAGTCCACTGAAGTGAATACGAGGTATACATAACATTACACAATGAGTATTATATCTTATTACGAAACATAGAAATGAAATACGACATCTCGTTTTAAGAAGCATTATTACTCTATTGCTGTGATACGTAGACATCTGCAAACAATATTTCCTAGCAAGGAAGTGTCGCATTTACATTCTTGTGAAGTGAAATCGAGGTATACATGACACTTCGCAATGAATATTATATCTTATCATGAAACATAGGAATGAGGTGCTATATCGCGTTTTGAGAAGCATTAGAACTCTATTGCTAATATACGTAGATATCTGCAAACCCTATTTCATAGCAAGGAAATTTCGCACTTACATTCCACTGAAGTGAATACGAGGTATACGTAACATTACACAATGAATATTATATCTTATTACGAAACATAGAAATGAAATACGACATCCCGTATTAAGAATCATTAGTACTCTATTGCTGTGATACGTAGACATCTGCAAACAATATTTCCTAGCAAGGAAGTGTCGCATTTACAATCTTGTGAAGTGAATACGAGGTATACATGACACTTCGCAATGAATATTATATCTTATCATGGAACATAGAAGTGAGATGCGATATCGCGTTCTAAGAAGCATTAGGACTCTATTGCTACGATACGTAGACATCTGCAAAGGCTATTTCCTAGCATGGAAGGGTCGCATTTACATTCATTTGAAGTGAATACGAGATATACATGACACTTCGCAACGAATATTATATCTTATCATGAGACATAGGAATGAGGTGCTATATCGCGTTTTGAGAAGCATTAGAACTCTATTGCTAATATGCGTAGACATCTGCAAACTCTATTTCCTAGCATTACACTTACATTCCACTGGCATTCCACTGAAGTGAATACGAGGTATACATAACACTCCACAATGAAGATTATATCTTATCACGAAACATAGAAATGAAATGCGGCATCTCGTTTTAAGACGCATTAGAACTCTATTGCTACGATACGTAGACATCTGCAAATGCTATTTCCCAGCATGGAATGGTCGCATTTACATTCCCTTGAAGTGAGTACGAGGTATACATGACACTTCGCAATGAATATTATACCTTATCATGAAACATAGAAGAGAGATGCGATATCGCGTTTTAGGAAGCATAAGAACTCTATTGCTGCGATACGTAGACATCTGCAAACGCTATTTCCTAGCATGGAAGAGTCGCATTTACATTCTTTTGAAGTGAATACGAAATATACATGACACTTCGCAATGAATATAATATCTTATCATGAAACATAGGAATGAGGTGCTATATCGCGTTTTGAGAAGCATTAGAACTCTATTGCTAATATACGTAGACATCTGCAACCTCTATTTCCTAGCAAGGAAATGTCACACTTACATTCCATTGAAGTGAATACGAGGTATACATAACATTACACAATGAATATTATATCTTATTATGAAACATAGAGATTAAATACGACATCTCGTTTTAAGAAGCACTAGTACTCTATTGTTGTGATACGTGGACATCTGCAAACAATATTTCCTAGCAAGGAAGTGTCGCATTTACATTCTTGTGAAGTGAAATCGAGGTATACATGACACTTCGCAATGAATATTATATCTTTTCATAAAACATAGGAATGAGTTGCGATATCGCGTTTTGAGAAGCATTAGAACTCTATTGCTAGGATACGTAGACATCTGCAAACGCTATTTCCTGGCATGGAAGTTTCGCATTTACATTCTTTTGAAGTGAATACGAGATATACATGACACTTCGCAATTAATATTATATCTTATCATGAAACATAGGAATGAGTTACGATTTCGCGTTTTGAGAAGCATTAGAGCTCTATTGCGACGATACGTAGACATCTGCAAACAATATTTCCTAGCAAGAAAGTGTCGCATTCACATTCTTTTGAAGTGAATACGATGTATACATGACACTTGGCAATGAATATTATACCTTATCACGAAACATAGAAATGAGATGCGATATCGTGATTTAAGAAGCACTAGAACTTCACTGCTACGATACGTAGACATCTGCAAACAATATTTCCTAGCAAGGAAGTGTCACATTTACATTCTTTTGAAGTGAATACGAGGTATTCATGACTCTTCGCAATGAATATTATATCTTATCATGAAACATAGAAGTGAGATGCGATATGGCATTTTAAGAATCATTAGAACTCTATTGCTACGATACGTAGACAACTACAAACGCTATTTCCTAGCATGTAAGTGTCGCATTTACATTCTTTTGAAGTGAATACGAGGTATACATGGCACTTCGCAATGAATATTATACCTTATCACGAAACATAGAAATGAGATGCGATATCGTGATTTAAGAAGCACTAGAACTTCATTGCTACCATACGTAGACATCTGCAAACAATATTTCCTAGCAAGCAAGTGTCGCACTTACATAATTTTGATGTGAATACGAGGTATGCATAACATTACACAATGAATATTATATCTTATTACGGAACATAGAAATTAAATACGACATCTCGTTTTAAGAAGCATTAGTACTCTATTGCTGTGATACGTAGACATCTTGCAAACAATATTTCCTAGCAAGGAAGTGTCGCATTTACATTCTTTTGAAGTGAATTGAGGTATACATGACACTTCGCAATGAATATTATATCTTATCATGAAACATAGAAGTGAGATGCGATATCGCGTTTTGAGAAGCATTAGAACCCTATTGCTACGATACGTAGACATCCGCAAACGGTACTTCCTAGCATGGAAGTGTCGCATTTACATTCTTTTGAAGTGAATACGAGGTATACATGACACTTCGCAATGAATATTATATCTTATCATGAAACATAGCAGTGAGATGCGATATCGCGTTTTAAGAAGCAATGGAACCCTATTGCTACGATACGTAGCCATCTGGTAACGCTATTTCCTAGCAAGGAAGTGTCGCATTTACATCCTTTTGAAGTGAATACGAGGTATACATGACACTTCGCAATGAATATTATATCTGATCATGAGACATGGAAATGAGATGCGACATCTCGTTTTAAGAAGCATTAGAACTCTATTGCTACGATACGTAGACATCTGCAAACGCTATTTCCTAGCATGGAAGTGTCGCATTTACATCCTTTTGATGTGATTACGAGATATACATGACACTTCGCAATGAATATTATATCTTATCATGAAACATAGGAATGAGGTGCTATATCGCGTTTTGAGAAGCATTAGAACTCTATTGCTAATGTACGTAGACATCTGCAAACTCTATTTCCTAGCATGGACATGTCGCACTTACATTCCACTGAAGTGAATAAGAGGTATACATAACATTACACAATGAATATTATATCTTATTACGAAACATAGAAATGAAATACGACATCTCATTTTAAGAAGCATTAGTACTCTACTGCAGTGATACGTAGACATCTGCAAACAATATTTCCTAGCAAGGAAGTGTCGCATTTACATTCTTGTGAAGTGATATCGAGGTATACATGACACTTCGCATTGAATATTATATCTTATCATGAAACATGGAAGTTAGATGCGATATCGCGTTCTAAGAAGCATTAGAACTCTATTGCTACGATACATAGACATCTGCAAAGGCTACTTCCTAGCATGGAAGTGTCGCATTTACATTCTTTTGAAGTGAGTACGAGGTATACATAACACTCCATAATGAATATTATGTCTTATCATGAAACATAGCAGTGAGATGCGATATCGCGTTTTAAGAAGCATTAGAACTCTATTGCTACGATACGTAGACATCTGGAAACGCTATTTCCTAGCATGGAAGTGTCGCATTTACATTCGTTTGAAGTGAGTACGAGGTATACATAACACTTCGCAATGAATATTATACCTTATCATGAAACATAGAAGAGTGATGCGATATCGCGTTTTAGGAAGCATTGGAACTCTATCGCTGCGATACGTAGACATCGGCAAACGCTATTTCCTAGCATGGAAGTGTCGCATCTACATTCTTTTGAAGTGAATACGAGATGCACATGACACTTCGCAATGAATATTATATCTTATCATGAAACATAGGAATGAGGTGCTATATCGCGTTTTGAGAAGCATTAGAACTCTATTGCTACGATACGTAGACATCTGGAAACGCTATTTCCTAGCATGGAAGTGTCGCATTTACATTCGTTTGAAGTGAGTACGAGGTATACATAACACTTCGCAATGAATATTATACCTTATCATGAAACATAGAAGAGTGATGCGATATCGCGCTTTAGGAAGCATTGGAACTCTATCGCTGCGATACCTAGACATCTGCAAACGCTATTTCCCAGCATGGAAGTATCGCATTTACATTCGTTTGAAGTGAATACGAGATATACATGACACTTCGCTATGAATATTATATCTTATCATGAAACATAGGAATGAGGTGCTATATCGCGTTTTGAGAAGCATTAGAACTTTATTGCTACGATACGTAGACATCTGCAAACGCTATTTCCTAGCATGGAAGTGTCGCACATACATTCTTTTGAAGTGAATACGAGGTATACATGACACTTCGCAATGAATATTATATCTTATCATGAAACATGGAAGTTAGATGCGATATCGCGTTCTAAGAAGCATTAGAACTCTATTGCTACGATACGTAGACATCTGCAAAGGGTACTTCCTAGCATGGAAGGGTCGCATTTACATTCTTTTGAAGTGAGTACGAGGTATACATGACACTCCATAATGAATATTATATCCTGTCATGAAACATAGCGGTGAGATGCGATATCGCGTTTTAAGAAGCATTAGAACTCTATTGCTACGATACGTAGACATCTGCAAACGCTATTTCCTAGCATGGAAGTGTCGCATCTACATTCTTTTGAAGTGAATACGAGATGTACATGACACTTCGCAATGAATATTATATCTTATCATGAAACATAGGAATGAGGTGCTATATCGCGTTTTGAGAAGCATTAGAACTCTATTGCTACGATACGTAGACATCTGCAAACGCTATTTCCTAGCATGGAAGTGTCGCATTTACATTCGTTTGAAGTGAATACGAGATATACATGACACTTCGCAATGAATATTATATCTTATCATGAAACATAGGAATGAGGTGCTATATCGCGTTTTGAGAAGCACTAGAACTCTATTGCTACGATACGTAGACATCTGCAAACGCTATTCCCTAGCATGGAAGGGTCGCATTTACTTTCTTCTGAAGTGAGTACGAGGTATACATAACACTTCGCAATGAATATTATACCTTATCATGAAACATAGAAGAGTGATGCGATATCGCGTTTTAGGAAGCATTGGAACTCTATTGCTGCGATACGTAGACATCTGCAAACGCTATTTCCTAGCATGGAAGTGTCGCATTTACATTCTTTTGATGTGAATACGAGATATACATGACACTTCGCAATGAATATTATATCTTCTCATGAAACATAGCAGTGAGATGCGATATGGCATTTTAAGAACCATTAGAACTCTATTGTTTCGACACGTAGTCATCTGGAAACGCTATTTCCTAGCAAGGAAGTGTCGCATTTACATCCTTTTGAAGTGAATACGAGATATACATGACACTTCGCAATGAATATTATATCTTATCATGAAACATGGAAGTTAGATGCGATATCGCGTTCTAAGAAGCATTAGAACTCTATTGCTACGATACGTAGACATCTGCAAAGGCTACTTCCTAGCATGGAAGGGTCGCATTTACATTCTTTTGAAGTGAGTACGAGGTATACATAACACTCCATAATGAATATTATATCTTATCATGAAACATAGCAGTGAGATGCGATATCGCGTTTTAAGAAGCATTAGAACTCTATTGCTACGATACGTAGACATCTGCAAACGCTATTTCCTAGCATGGAAGTGTCGCATCTACATTCTTTTGAAGTGAATACGAGATGTACATGACACTTCGCAATGAATATCATATCTTATCATGAAACATAGGAATGAGGTGCTATATCGCGTTTTGAGAAGCATTAGAACTCTATTGCTACGATACGTAGACATCTGCAAAAGCTATTTCCTAGCATGGAAGTGTCGCATTTACATTCGTTTGAAGTGAGTACGAGGTATACATAACAATTCGCAATGAATATTATACCTTATCATGAAACATAGAAGAGTGATGCGATATCGCGTTTTAAGAAGCATTAGAACTCTATTGCTACGATACGTAGACATCTGCAAACGCTATTTCCTAGCATGGAAGTGTCGCATTTACACTCGTTTGAAGTGAATACGAGATATACATGACACTTCGCAATGAATATTATATCTTATCATGAAACATAGGAATGAGGTGCTAGATCGCGTTTTGAGAAGCATTAGAACTCTATTGCTACGATACGTAGACATCTGCAAACGCTATTTCCTAGCATGGAAGTGTCGCATTTACATTCATTTGAAGTGAATACGAGGTATACATGACACTTCGCTATGAATATTATACCTTATCATGAAACATGGAAGTGAGATGCGATATCGCGTTCTAAGAAGCATTAGAACTCTATTGCTACGATACGTAGACATCTGCAAAGGCTACTTCCTAGCATGGAAGGGTCGTATTTACATTCTTTTGAAGTGAGTACGATGTATACATAACACTCCATAATGAATATTATATCTCATCATGAAACATAGCAGTGAGATGCGATATCGCGTTTTAAGAAGCATTAGAACTCTATTGCTATGATACGTAGACATCTCCAAACGCTATTTCCTAGCATGGAAGTGTCGCATCTACATTCTTTTGAAGTGAATACGAGATATACATGACACTTCGCAATGAATATTATATCTTATCATGAAACATAGGAATGAGGTGCTATATCGCGTTTTGAGAAGCATTAGAACTCTATTGCTACGATACGTAGACATTTGCAAACGCTATTTCCTAGCATGGAAGTGTCGCATTTACATTCGTTTGAAGTGAATACGAGATATACATGACACTTCGCAATGAATATTATTTCTTATCATGAAACATAGAAGTGAGATGCGATATGGCATTTTAAGAATCATTAGAACTCTATTGTTTCGACACGTAGTCATCTGGAAACGCTATTTCCTAGCAAGGAAGTGTCGCATTTACATCCTTTTGAAGTGAATACGAGGTATACATGACACTTCGCAATGAATATTATATCTGATCATGAAACATAGAAATGAGATGCGACATCTCGTTTTAAGCAGCATTAGAACTCTATTGCTACGATACGTAGACATCTGCAAGCGCTATTTCCTAGGATGGGAGGGTCGCATTTACATTCTTTTGATGTGAATACGAGATATACATGACACTTCGCAATGAATATTATATCTTCTCATGAAACATAGCAGTGAGATGCGATATCGCGTTTTAGGAAGCATTGGAACTCTCTTGCTGCGATACGTAGACATCTGCAAACGCTATTTCCTAGCATGGAAGTGTCGCATTTACATTCTTTTGATGTGAATACGAGATATACATGACACTTCGCAATGAATATTATATCTTCTCATGAAACATAGCAGTGAGATGCGATATCGCGTTCTAAGAAGCATTAGAACTCTATTGCTACGATACGTAGACATCTGCAAACGCTATTTCCTAGCATGGAAGTGTCGCATTTACACTCGTTTGAAGTGAATACGAGATATACATAACACTTCGCAATGAATATTATACCTTATCATGAAACATAGAAGAGAGGTGCCATATCGCGTTTTAGGACGTATTAGAACTCTATTGCTGCGATACGTAGTCATCTGCAAACGCTATTTCCTAGCATGGAAGTATCTTATTTACATTCTTTTGAAGTGAATACGAGGTATACATGACACTTCGCAATGAATATTATATCTTATCATGAAACATAAAAGTGAGATGCGATGTCGCGTTCTAAGAAGCATTAGAACTCTATTGCTACGATACGTAGACATCTGCAAAGGCTATTCCCTAGCATGGAAGGGTCGCATTTACTTTCTTTTGAAGTGAGTACGAGGTACACATATCACTCCATAATGAATATTATATCTTATCGTGAAACATAGCAGTGAGATGCGATATCGCGTTTTAAGAAGCATTAGAACTCTATTGCTACGATACGTAGACATCTGCAAACGCTATTTCCTAGCATGGAAGTGTCGCATTTACATTCATTTGACGTGAATACGAGGTATACATGACACTTCGCTATGAATATTATACCTTATCATGAAACATAGAAGAGTGATGCGATATCGCGTTTTAGGAAGCATTGGAACTCTATTGCTGCGATACGTAGACATCTGCAAACGCTATTTCCTAGCATGGAAGTATCTTATTTACATTCTTTTGAAGTGAATACGAGGTATACATGACACTTCGCAATGAATATTATATCTTATCATGAAACATAAAAGTGAGATGCGATGTCGCGTTCTAAGAAGCATTAGAACTCTATTGCTACGATACGTAGACATCTGCAAAGGCTATTCCCTAGCATGGAAGGGTCGCATTTACTTTCTTTTGAAGTGAGTACGAGGTACACATATCACTCCATAATGAATATTATATCTTATCGTGAAACATAGCAGTGAGATGCGATATCGCGTTTTAAGAAGCATTAGATCTCTATTGCTACGATACGTAGACATCTGCAAACGCTATTTCCTAGCATGTAAGTGCCGCATTTACATACTTTTGAAGTGAATACGAGGTATACATAACACTCCACAATGAATATTATATCTTATTACGAAACATAGAAATGAAATTGCGACATCTCGTTTTAAGTAGCATTAGAACTCTATTGCTACGATATGTAGACATCTGCAAACGCTACTTCCTAGCATGGAAGTGTCGCATTTACATTCCTTTGAAGTGAATACGAGATATACATGACACTTCGCAATGAATATTATTTCTTATCATGAAACATAGGAATGAGGTGCTATATCGCATTTTGAGAAGCATTAGAACTCTATTGCTAATATACGTAGACATCTGCAAACTCTACTTCCTAGCAAGGAAATGTCGCACTTACATTCCATTGAAGTGAATACGAGGTATACATAACATTACACAATGAATATTATATCTTATTACGAAACGTAGAAATGAAATACGACTTCACGTTTTAAGAAGCATTAGTACTCTATTGCTAATATACGTAGACATCTGCAAACAATATTTCCTAGCAAGGAAGTATCTTATTTACATTCTTTTGAAGTGAATACGAGGTATACATGACACTTCGCAATGAATATTATATCTTATCATGAAACATAAAAGTGAGATGCGATGTCGCGTTCTAAGAAGCATTAGAACTCTATTGCTACGATACGTAGACATCTGCAAAGGCTATTCCCTAGCATGGAAGGGTCGCATTTACTTTCTTTTGAAGTGAGTACGAGGTACACATATCACTCCATAATGAATATTATATCTTATCGTGAAACATAGCAGTGAGATGCGATATCGCGTTTTAAGAAGCATTAGAACTCTATTGCTACGATACGTAGACTTCTGCAAACGCTATTTCCTAGCATGGAAGTGTCGCATTTACATACATTTGAAGTGAATACGAGGTATACATGACACTTCGATATGAATATTATACCTTATCATGAAACATAGAAGAGTGATGCGATATCGCGTTTTAGGAAGCATTGGAACTCTCTTGCTGCGATACGTAGACATCTGCAAACGCTATTTCCTAGCATGGAAGTGTCGCATTTACATTCTTTTGATGTGAATACGAGATATACATGACACTTCGCAATGAATATTATATCTTCTCATGAAACATAGCAGTGAGATGCGATATCGCGTTCTAAGAAGCATTAGAACTCTATTGCTAATATACGTAGACATCTGCAAACTCTACTTCCTAGCAAGGAAATGTCGCACTTACATTCCATTGAAGTGAATACGAGGTATACATAACATTACACAATGAATATTATATCTTATTACGAAACGTAGAAATGAAATACGACTTCACGTTTTAAGAAGCATTAGTACTCTATTGCTAATATACGTAGACATCTGCAAACAATATTTCCTTGCAAGGAAGTATCTTATTTACATTCTTTTGAAGTGAATACGAGGTATACATGACACTTCGCAATGAATATTATATCTTATCATGAAACATAAAAGTGAGATGCGATGTCGCGTTCTAAGAAGCATTAGAACTCTATTGCTACGATACGTAGACATCTGCAAAGGCTATTCCCTAGCATGGAAGGGTCGCATTTACTTTCTTTTGAAGTGAGTACGAGGTACACATATCACTCCATAATGAATATTATATCTTATCGTGAAACATAGCAGTGAGATGCGATATCGCGTTTTAAGAAGCATTAGAACTCTATTGCTACGATACGTAGACATCTGCAAACGCTATTTCCTAGCATGGAAGTGTCGCATTTACATACATTTGAAGTGAATACGAGGTATACATGACACTTCGATATGAATATTATACCTTATCATGAAACATAGAAGAGTGATGCGATATCGCGTTTTAGGAAGCATTGGAACTCTCTTGCTGCGATACGTAGACATCTGCAAACGCTATTTCCTAGCATGGAAGTGTCGCATTTACATTCTTTTGATGTGAATACGAGATATACATGACACTTCGCAATGAATATTATATCTTCTCATGAAACATAGCAGTGAGATGCGATATCGCGTTCTAAGAAGCATTAGAACTCTATTGCTACGATACGTAGACATCTGCAAACGCTATTTCCTAGCATGGAAGTGTCGCATTTACATTCTTTTGATGTGAATACGAGATATACATGACACTTCGCAATGAATATTATACCTTATCATGAAACATAGAAGAGAGATGCCATATCGCGTTTTAGGACGTATTAGAACTCTATTGCTGCGATACGTAGACATCTGCAAACGCTATTTCCTAGCATGGAAGTATCTTATTTACATTCTTTTGAAGTGAATAGGAGGTATACATGACACTTCGCAATGAATATTAAATCTTATCATGAAACATAAAAGTGAGATGCGATGTCGCGTTCTAAGAAGCATTAGAACTCTATTGCTACGATACGTAGACATCTGCAAAGGCTATTCCCTAGCATGGAAGGGTCGCATTTACTTTCTTTTGAAGTGAGTACGAGGTACACATATCACTCCATAATGAATATTATATCTTATCGTGAAACATAGCAGTGAGATGCGATATCGCGTTTTAAGAAGCATTAGAACTCTATTGCTACGATACGTAGACATCTGCAAACGCTATTTCCTAGCATGGAAGTGTCGCATTTACATTCATTTGACGTGAATACGAGGTATACGTGACACTTCGCTATGAATATTATACCTTATCATGAAACATAGAAGAGTGATGCGATATCGCGTTTTAGGAAGCATTGGAACTCTATTGCTGCGATACGTAGACATCTGCAAACGCTATTTCCTAGCATGGAAGTCTCTTATTTACATTCTTTTGAAGTGAATACGAGGTATACATGACACTTCGCAATGAATATTATATCTTATCATGAAACATAAAAGTGAGATGCGATGTCGCGTTCTAAGAAGCATTAGAACTCTATTGCTACGATTCGTAGACATCTGCAAAGGCTATTCCCTAGCATGGAAGGGTCGCATTTACTTTCTTTTGAAGTGAGTACGAGGTACACATATCACTCCATAATGAATATTATATCTTATCGTGAAACATAGCAGTGAGATGCGATATCGCGTTTTAAGAAGCATTAGAACTCTATTGCTACGATACGTAGACATCTGCAAACGCTATTTCCTAGCATGTAAGTGCCGCATTTACATTCTTTTGAAGTGAATACGAGGTATACATGACACATCGCAATGATTATTATATCTTATCATGAAACATAGGTGTGAGATGCGATATCGTGTTTTAAGAAGCATTAGATCTCTCTTGCTACGATACGTAGGCATATGCAAACGCTATTTCCAAGCATGGAAGTGTCGCATTTACATTCTTTTGAATTTATTATGCGGTATACATTACACTCTACAATGAATATTATATCTTACCACGAAACATAGATATGAAATGCGACATCTCGTTTTAAGAAGCATTAGAACTCTATTGCTGCGATACGTAGACATCTGCAAACGGTATTTCCTAGCTTGTAAGTGTCGCATTTACATTCTTTTGATTTGAATACGAGGTATACATGAAACTTCGCAATGATTACTACAACTTATCATGAAACATAGTAGTGAGATGCGATATCGCGCTTTAAGAAGCATTAGAACTCTATTGCTACGATACGTAGACATCTGCAAACAATATTTCCTTCCAAGGAAGTGTCGCACTTACATTGTTATGAAGTGAATACGAGGTATACATAACACTCTACTATGAATATTATATCTTATCGCGAAACATAGAAATGAAATGCGACATCTCGTTTTAAGAAGCATTAGAACTCTATTGCTACGATACGTAGACATCTGCAAACAATATTTCCTAACATGGAAGTGTCGCATTTACATTCCTGTGTAGTGAAATCGAGGTATACATGACACTTCGCAATGAATATTATATCTTTTCATGAAACATAGAAATGCGTTGCGACATCTCGTTTTAAGATGTATTAGAACTCTATTATTTCCATACGTAGTCGTCTGGAAACGCTATTTCCTAGCAAGGAAGTGTCGCACTTACATCCTTTCGAAGTGAATACGAAGTATACATAACACTTCGCACTGAATATTATATCTTATCATGAAACATAGAAATGAGATGCGGCATCTCGTTTTAAGAAGCATTAGAACACTATTGCTACGATACGTAGACATCTGCAAACGCTATTTCCTAGCATGGAAGCGTCGCATTTACATTCCTGTCATGTGAATACGAAGTATACATGACACTTCGCAATGAATATTATATCTTATCATGAAACATAGATGTGAGATGCGATATCGCGTTCCAACAAGCATTAGAACCCTATTGCTACGAAGCGTAAACATCTGCAAAGGCTATTTGCTAGCATGAAAGGGTCGCATTTACATACTTTTGAAGTGAATACGAGGTATACATAACACTCGACAATGAATATTATATCTTATTACGAAACATAGAAATGAAATTGCGACATCTCGTTTTAAGTAGCATTAGAACTCTATTGCTACGATATGTAGACATCTGCAAACGCTACTTCCTAGCATGGAAGTGTCGCATTTACATTCCTTTGAAGTGAATACGAGATATACATGACACTTCGCAATGAATATTATTTCTTATCATGAAACATAGGAATGAGGTGCTATATCGCATTTTGAGAAGCATTAGAACTCTATTGCTAATATACGTAGACATCTGCAAACTCTATTTCCTAGCAAGGAAATGTCGCACTTACATTCCATTGAAGTGAATACGAGGTATACATAACATTACACAATGAATATTATATCTTATTACGAAACGTAGAAATGAAATACGACTTCACGTTTTAAGAAGCATTAGTACTCTATTGCTAATATACGTAGACATCTGCAAACAATATTTCCTAGCAAGGAAGTGTAGCATTTACATTCTTTGCAAGTGAATACGAGGTATACATAACACTCCACAATGAATATTATATCTTATCACGAAACATGGAAATGAAATGCGACATCTCGTTTTAAGAAGCATTAGAACTCTATTGCTGTGATACGTAGACATCTGCAAACAATATTTCCTAGCATGTGAGTGTCGCATTTACATTCTTTTGAAGTGAGTACGAGGTATACATGACACTTCGCAATGAATATTATATCTTATCATGAAACATAGAAGTGTAATGCGATATCGCGTTTTAAGAAGCATTAGAACTCTATTGCTACGATACGTAGACATCTGCAAACAATATTTCCTAGCAAGGAAGTGTCGCATTTACATTCTTTTCAAGTGAATACGAGGTATACATAACACTCCACAATGAATATTATATCTTATCAAGAAACATAGATATGAAATGCGACATCTCGTTTTAAGAAGCATTAGAACACTATTGCTGCGATACGTAGACATCTGCAAACGGTATTTCCTAGCTTGTAAGTGTCGCATTTACATTCTTTTGATGTGAATACGAGGTATACATGACACTTCGCAATGATTACTACAACTTATCATGAAACATAGTAGTGAGATGCGATATCGCGCTTTAAGAAGCATTAGAACTCTATTGCTACGATACGTACACATCTGCAAACAATATTTCCTTCCAAGGAAGTGTCGCACTTACATTCTTATGAAGTGAATACGAGGTATACATAACACTCTACTATGAATATTATATCTTATCGCGAAACATAGAAATGAAATGCGACATCTCGTTTTAAGAAGCATTAGAACTCTATTGCTACGATACGTAGACATCTGCAAACAATATTTCCTAACATGGAAGTGTCGCATTTACATTCCTGTGTAGTGAAATCGAGGTATACATGACACTTCGCAATGAATATTATTTCTTATCATGAAACATAGGAATGAGGTGCTATATCGCATTTTGAGAAGCATTAGAACTCTATTGCTAATATACGTAGACATCTGCAAACTCTATTTCCTAGCAAGGAAATGTCGCACTTACATTCCATTGAAGTGAATACGAGGTATACATAACATTACACAATGAATATTATATCTTATTACGAAACGTAGAAATGAAATACGACTTCACGTTTTAAGAAGCATTAGTACTCTATTGCTAATATACGTAGACATCTGCAAACAATATTTCCTAGCAAGGAAGTGTAGCATTTACATTCTTTGCAAGTGAATACGAGGTATACATAACACTCCACAATGAATATTATATCTTATCACGAAACATGGAAATGAAATGCGACATCTCGTTTTAAGAAGCATTAGAACTCTATTGCTGTGATACGTAGACATCTGCAAACAATATTTCCTAGCATGTGAGTGTCGCATTTACATTCTTTTGATGTGAATACGAGGTATAGATGACACTTCGCAATGATTACTACAACTTATCATGAAACATAGTAGTGAGATGCGATATCGCGCTTTAAGAAGCATTAGAACTATATTGCTATGATACGTAGACATCTGCAAACGCTGTTTCCTAGCATGGAAGTGTCGCATTTACATTCTTTTGAAGCGAATACGAGGTATACATAACATTCCACAATGAATATTATACCCTATTACGAAACATAGAAATGAAATACGACTTCTCGTTCTAAGAAGCATTAGAACTCTATTGCTACGATACGTAGACATCTGCAAACAATATTTCCTTCCAAGGAAGTGTCGCACTTACATTCTTATGAAGTGAATACGAGGTATACATAACACTCTACTATGAATATTATGTGGAGGAGGTTGGTTATTCGAATGATCTGACTAAGTCGTAGGTTGTTCATTTTCTCTTTATTCTGGAGCGACTGCACTCGGCAAGTCCTCGAGATCAACTGTGCCTTTTTTGGTTGCCTCGTGTGCAGCCGCGTTTGTACAAATACTTTGCGTTGCATGATTGGCTAAGTCTGTGCTTCGACCTTAGCCAATCACGTATTTGTTTATCTAGGTGCCGCCTCTTCTTGCGCCCTTAGCGCGTTTGCTTGGAAGGGCGGCAGCAGGTATAATGGGGGCATTTTGTTATTTTAACATTTGGCAATGTAGCGGGGTTTCCGCTGGGTCTGGTTCCTCTCACGTCAAGGGTGTAGCCTCTTGACCGTAGGCTTAGACCCTTTTTGGAAACCCTCGGTTTATGGAGTCCGCGTGTGTTACTGAGGTCGTCGACTAAGATTTACAACTAGCATGTGGAGAAAGTTCGCTAAGGACGTCTTCTCAAAAGTAACTTATTTGGCGCATACCATAAATCGTTCTAGCTGCTTGTAGCGAAAAAGGTCTTCTATTATACGTCTATGCTAGCCGCTACAATTATATCTTATCACGAAACATAGAAATGAAATGCGACATCTCGTTTTAAGAAGCATTAGAACTCTATTGCTACGATACGTAGACATCTGCAAACGCTACTTCCTAGCATGCAAGTATCGCATTTACATTCTTATGAAGTGAATACGAGGTATACATGACACTTCGCAATGAACATTATATCTTATCATGAAACATAGAAATGAGATGCGATATCGCGTTTTGAGAAGCATTAGAACTCTATTGCTACGATACGTAGACATCTGCAATCGCTATTTCCTAGTAAATGCGACTATTGGTTTCCTAACCAATAGTCGCATTTACATTCTCTTGAAGTGAATTCGAGGTTTACATGACACTTCGGAATGAATATTATAACATATCACGAAACATAGAAATGAGATGCGATATCGCGATCTAAGAAGCATTAGAAATCTATTGCTACGACACGTAGGCATCTGCAAACGCTATGCCCTAGCAAGGAATAGTCACATTTACATTCTTTTGAAGTGAATTCGAGGTATACATGACACTTCGCAATGAATATTATATCTTATAATGAAACATAGGATTGAGATTCGATATCGCGTTTTAAGAAGCATTGGAACTCTATTGCCTCGACGCGTAGACATCTGCAAACGCTATTTCCTATCAAGTTAGAGCCTCTATACATTCTTTGAAGTGAATACGAGGTATACATGGCACTTCGCAATGAATATTATATCTTATCATGAAAAATAGAAATGTGATGCTATATTGCGTTTTAAGAAGCGTTAGATCTCTATTGCTACGATACGTAGACATCTGAAAACGCTATTAAATAGCAAGGAAGTATCGCATTTAGAATCTTTTGAAGTGAATACGAAGTATACATGACACTTCGCAATGGATATTATATCTTGCCATGAAACATAGGAATGAGATGCGATATCACGTCTTAAGAAGCATTAGAACTCTATTGCTTGGATACGTAGACATGTGCAAACGCTATTTCCTAGCAAGGAAGATTCGCATTTACATTCTTTTGAAGTGAATGCGAGGTATACATGACACATCGCAATGAACATTATATCTTATCACGTAACATAGAAGTGAGATGCGATATCGCGTTTTAAGAAGCATTAGAACCCTATTGCCTCGATGCGGAGAAATCAGCAAACGCTATTTCCTAGCATGGAAGTGTCGCATTTACATTCTTTTGAAGTGAATTCGAGGTATACATGACATTTCGCAATGGATATTATATCTTATCATGAAACATAGAAATGAGAAGCGATATCGCGATTGAAAAAGCATTAGAAATCCATTGCTACGATACGTAGACATCTGCAATCTCTATTTAATAGCAAGGAAGTGTCGCATTTACATTCATTTGAAATGTAGACGAGGAGTACATAACACTTCGCAACGAATCTTATATCTCATCATGAGGTATAGAAATGAGACGCGATATCGCGTTTTAAGAAGCATTAGAACTCTATTGCTTCGATACGTAGACATCTGCAATTGCTATTTCCTGGCATGGAAGTGTCGCATTTACATTCTTTTGAAGTGAATACGAGGTATACATGACACTGCGCAATGAATATTATATCTCATCATAAAACATAGAAACAAGATGCGATATCGCGTTTTAAGGAGCAATAGAACGCAATTGCTTCGATACGGAGACATGTGCAAACGCTATTTCCTAGCAAGGAAGTGTCGCATTTACATTCTTTTGAAGTGAATACCGTGTATACATGACACTTCGCAATGAATATTATATCTTATCACGAAACATAGAAATGAGATGCGATATCGCGTTTTAAGATGCATTAGAGCTCTATTGCTACGATACGTAGATATCCGTAGGCGCCATTTCCTAGCAAGGAAGTGTCGGATTTACATTCTTTTGAGGTGAATACGGGTATACATGACAATTCGCAATGGATATTATAACTTATCATGAAACATAGAAATGAGATGCGATATCGCGTTTTAAGCGGTATTAGAACACTATTGCTACGATGCGTAGACATGTGCAAACGCTATTTCCTAGCAAGGAGGTTTCGGACTTACATTCTTTTGAAGTGAGTACGAGGTATACATGACACTTCGCAATGAATATTATATCTTATCATGAAACATGGAAATGAGATGTGACTTGTCGTTTTAGGAAGCATTAGAGCCCTATTGTTTCGGCACGTAGACATTTGGAAGCGCTATTTCCTAGCAAGAATGTCGCATTTACATTCTTTTGAAGTGAATACGAGGTATACTTGACACTTCGCACTGAATATTATATCTTATCACGAGACATAGAAATGAAATGCGACATCTCGTTTTAAGAAGCATTAGGACTCTATTGCTAGGATACATAGACATCTGCAAACGCTATTTTCTAGGATGGAAACGTCGCATTTACATTCTTTTGAAGTGAATTCGAGGTATGCATGACACTTCGCAATGAATATTATATCTTATCACGAAACATAGAAATGAGATGCGATATCGCATTTTAAGATGCATTAGAGCTCTATTGCTACGATACGTAGATATCTGGAGACGCTATTTCCTAGCAAGGAAGTGTCGCACTTACATTCTTTTGAAGTGAATGCGGGGTATACATGACACTTCGCAATGGATATTATATCTTATCATGAAACATAGAACTGAGATGCGTTATCGCGTTTTAAGAGGCATTAAAACTCTACTGCTACGATACGTAGATATCTGTAGGCGCCATTTCCTAGCAAGGAAGTGTCGCATTTACATTCATTTGAGGTGAATACGTGTATACGTGACAATTCGCAATGGATATTATATCTTATCATGAAACATAGAAATGAGATCCGATATCGCGTTTTAAGCGGTATTAAAACACTATTGCTACGATACGTAGACATGTGCAAACGCTATTTCCTAGCAAGGAGGTGTCGGACTTACATTCTTTTGAAGTGAGTACGAGGTATACATGACACTTCGCAATGAATATTATATCTTATTATGAAACATAGGAATGAGATGCGATATCGCATTTTAAGCGGTATTAGAACACTATTGCTACGATACGTAGACATCTGCAAACGCAATTTCCTAGCATGGAAGGGTCGCATTTACTTTCTTTTGAAGTGAATACGAGGTATACTTGGCACTTTGCAATGAATATTATATATTGTCATGAAACATAGAAATGAGATGCGATATGACGATTTAAGAAGCATTAGAATTCTATTGCTTCGATACGTAGACATCTGCAGACGCTATTTCCTAGCAAGGAAGTGTCGCATTTACATTCTTTTGATGTGAATACGAGGTATACATTGCACTGCACAATGAATATTATATCTTATCGTGAAACATAGAAATGAGATGCGATATCGCGATTTAACAAGCGTTAGAACTCTATAGCTATGATACGTAGACACGTACAAACGCTATTTCCTAGGAAGGAAGTGTCACATTTACATTCTTCTGATGCGAATACGAGGTATACATAACACTGCACAATGAATATCATATGTAATCATGAAACACAGGAATCAGATGCGACATCGCGTTTTGAGAAGCATTAGAACACTATTGCTTCGATACGGAGACATCTTCAAAGGCTAATTCCTAACAAGGAAGTGTCGCATTTAGATTCTGTTGAAGTGAATACGAGGTATACATGACACTTCGCAATGAATATTATATCTTATCGTGAAACGTAGAAATGAGTTGCGATCTCGCGCTTGAAGAAGCGTTAGAACTCTATTGCCATGATACATAGACACCTGCAAACGCTACTTCCTAGCAAGGAAGTGTCGCATTTACATTCTTTTGAAGTGAGGACGAGGTATACATCTCGCTTCGCAATGAATTTTATACCTTATCATGAAACAAGGAAATGAGATGCGTTATATCTCATTTTATGAAGCATTAGGACACTATTGTTTCGATACGTCGACATCTGGACCAGCTATTTCCTAGCAAGGAAGTGTCGCATTTACATTCTTTTGAAGTGTTGACGGCGAATACATAACACTGCGCATTGATTATTATATCTCATCACGAAACATTGAAGTGAGATCCGATGCCGCATTTTAAGAAGCATTAGAACTCTACTGCTCCGATACGTAGACATCTGGACCAGCTATATCCTAGCAAGGAAGTGTTGCATTTACATCCATTTGAAGTGTAGACGAGGAATACATAACACTTCGCAATGAATATTATATCATATCATGAAACACAGTAATGAGATGCGATATCGCGTTCTAAGAAGCATTAGATCTCTATTGCTACGATACATAGACATCTGCAAACGCTACTTCCTAGCATGGAAGTGTCGCATTTAGAATCTGTTGAAGTGAATACGAGGTATACATGGCACTTTGCAAAGAATATTATATCTTATCATGAAACAATGAAATGAGTTGCGATCTCGCGCTTGAAGAAGCGTTAGAACTCTATTGCCATGATACATAGACACCTGCAAACGCTATTTCCTAGGAAGGAAGTGTCGCAATTACATTCATTTGAAGTGTATGCGAGGTATAAGTGACATTTCGCAATGAATATTATATCCTGTCACGAAACATAGAAACGAGATGCTATATCGCGTTTTGAGAAGCATTAGAACTCTTTTGCTTCGATACGTAGACATCTGCAAACGCTATTTCCTAGCAAGGAATTGTAGCATTTACATTCTTTTGAAGTGTATGCGAGATATACATGACACTTCGCAGTGAATATTATATATTGTCATGAAACATAGAAATGAGAAGCGATATGGCGATTTAAGAAGCATTAGATCCGTATTGCTTCGATACGTAGACATCTGCAAACGCTACTTCCTAGCAAGGAAGTGTCGCATTTACATTCTTTTGTAGTGTATACGAGGTATTCATAACACTGCACAATGAATATTATATCTTATCATGAAACATAGAAATGAGATGCGATATCGCGATTTAAGAAGCTTTAGAACTTTATTGCTTCGATACGTAGATATCTGCAAACACTACTTCCTAGCAAGGAACTGTCGCATTTACATTCCTTTGAAAGGAATACGAGGTATACGTGACACTTCGCAATGAATATTATATCTTATCATGAAACATAGAAATGAGATGCGATATGACGATTTAAGAAGCATTAGAACACTATTGCTTCGACATGTAGACATCTGCAAACACTATTTCCCAGCAAGAAACTGTCGCATTCACATTCGTTTGAATTGTATGCGAGGTATACATGAAACTTCGCAATGAATATTATATATTATCATGAAACATAGGTATGAGATGCGATATCGCGAATTAGCAAGCTTTAGAAATCTATTGCTTCGATACGTAGACATCTGAAAACGCTATTTCCTAGCAAGGAAGTGTCGCATTTACATTCATTTTAAGTGTATGCGAGGTATACATGACCCTTCGCAATGAATATTATATATTGTCATGAAACATAGAAATGAGATGCGATATCGCGATTTAAGGTTCATTAGAACACTATTGCTTCGATACGTAGGCATCTGCAAACGCTACTTCCTAGCAAGGACGTGTCGCATTTACATTCTTTTGAAACGAATACGAGGTATACATAAGACTCCACAGTGAATATTATATCTTATCATGAAACATAGAAATGAGATGCGATATCGCGAATTAGAAGGTTTTAGAACTCTATTGCTTCGATACGTAGACATCTGCAAACGCTATTTCCTAGCAAGGAAGTGTGGCATTCATATTCTTTTGAAGTGAATACGAGGTATACATAACACTCCACAATGAATATTATATATTACCATGAAGCATAGTAATAAGTAGCGATATCGTGTTTTGAGAAGCATTAGAACTCTAATGCCACGATACGTACAACATCTGCAAACGCTATTTCCTAGCAAGCAAGTGTCGCATTTACATCCATTTGAAGTATAGACGAGATATACATAACACTGGACAATGAATATTATATCTTATCATGAAACATATAAATGAGATGCGATATGGCTATTTAAGAAGCATTAGAACTCTATTGCTTCGATACGCAGATATCTGAAAACGCTATTTCCTAGCAAGGAAGTGTCGCATTTACATCCATTTGAAGTATAGACGAGATATACATAACACTGCACAATGAATATTATATCTTATCATGAAACATAGATATGAGATGCGATATCGCGAATTAGAAAGCTTTAGAAATCTATTGCTTCGATACGTAGACATCTGCAAACGCTATTTCCTAGCAAGGAAGTGTCGCATTTACATCCATTTGAAGTATAGACGAGATATACATAACACGGCACAATGAATATTATATCTTATCATGAAACATTGAAATGAGATGCGATATGGCGATTTAAGAAGCACTAGAACTCTACTGCTTCGATACGTAGACATCTGCAAACGCCATTTACTAGCAAGGAAGTGTCGCATTTACATTCTTTTGAAGTGAATACGAGGTATACATAACACTCCACAATGAATATTATATCTTATCATGAAACATAGAAATGTGATGCGATATCGCGTTTTGAGAAGCATTAGAACCATAATGACACGATACGTAGACATCTGCAAACGCTATTTCCTAGCAAGGAAGTGTCGCATTTACATCCATTTGAAGTATAGAAGAGATATACATAACACTGCACAATGAGTATTATACCTTATCATGAAACATAGAAATGATATGCGATATGGCTATTTAAGAAGCATTAGAACTCTATTGCTTCGATACGCAGATATCTGAAAACGCTACTTCCTAGCAAGGAATTGTCGCATTTACATTCTTTTGAAAGGAATACGAGGTATACGTGACACTTCGCAATGTAAATTATATGTTATCATGAAACATAGAAATGAGATGCGATATGACGATTTAAGAAGCATTAGAAATCTATTGCTTCGATACGTAGACATCTGCAAACGCTACTTCCTAGCAAGAAAGTGTCGCATTTACATTCTTTTGAAACGAATACGAGGTATACAAAACATTCCACAATGAATATTATATCTTATCATGAAACATAGAAATGAGATGCGATATCGCGTTTTGAGAAGCATTAGAACCCTAATGACACGATACGTAGACATCTGCAAACGCTATTTCCTAGCAAGGAAGTGTCGCATTTACATCCATTTGAAGTATAGACGAGATATACATAACACTGCACAATGAGTATTATACCTTATCATGAAACATAGAAATGATATGCGATATGGCTATTTAAGAAGCACTAGAACCCTATTGCTTCGATACGAAGATATCTGAAAACGCTATTTCCTAGCAAGGAAGTGTCGCATTTACATCCATTTGAAGTATAGACGAGATATACATAACACGGCACAATGAATATTATATCTTATCATGAAACATTGAAATGAGATGCGATATCGCGATTTAAGAAGCATTAGAACTCTATTGGTTCGATACGTAGACATCTGCAAACGCTACTTCCTAACAAGGGAGTGTCGCATTTACATTCTTTTGAAAGGAATACGAGGTATACATGACACTTCACAATGAATATTATATCTTATCATGAAACATAAAATTGAGATGCGATATGACGATTTAAGAAGCATTAGAACACTATTGCTTCGACACGTAGACATCTGCAAACACTATTTCCTAGCAAGGAACTGTCGCATTCACATTCGTTTGAATTGTATGCGTGGTATACATGAAACTTCGCAATGAATATTATATATTATCATGAAACATAGATATGAGATTCGATATCGCGAATTAGAAAGCTTTAGAGATCTATTGCTTCGATACGTAGACATCTGCAAACGCTATTTCCTAGCAAGGAAGTGTCGCATTTACATCCATTTGAAGTATAGACGAGATATACATAACACTGCACAATGAGTATTATACCTTATCATGAAACATAGAAATGATATGCGATATGGCTATTTAAGAAGCATTAGAACTCTATTGCTTCGATACGCAGATATCTGAAAACGCTACTTCCTAGCAAGGAATTGTCGCATTTACATTCTTTTGAAAGGAATACGAGGTATACGTGACACTTCGCAATGAAAATTATATCTTATCATGAAACATAGAAATGAGATGCGATATGACGATTTAAGAAGCATTAGAAATCTATTGCTTCGATACGTAGACATCTGCAAACGCTACTTCCTAGCAAGAAAGTGTCGCATTTACATTCTTTTGAAACTAATACGAGGTATACATAACATTCCACAATGAATATTATATCTTATCATGAAACATAGAAATGAGATGCGATATCGCGTTTTGAGAAGCATTAGAACCCTAATGACACGATACGCAGACATCTGCAAACGCTATTTCCTAGCAAGGAAGTGTCGCATTTACATCCATTTGAAGTATAGACGAGATATACATAACACTGCACAATGAGTATTATACCTTATCATGACACATAGAAATGATATGCGATATGGCTATTTAAGAAGCATTAGAACTCTAATGCTTCGATACGAAGATATCTGAAAACGCTATTTCCTTGCAAGGAAGTGTCGCATTTACATCCATTTGAAGTATAGACGAGATATACATAACATGGCACAATGAATATTATATCTTATCATGAAACATTGAAATGAGATGCGATATGGCGATTTAAGAAGCACTAGAACTCTACTGCTTCGATACGTAGACATCTGCAAACGCCATTTACTAGCAAGAAAGTGTCGCATTTACATTCTTTTGAAGTGAATACGAGGTATACATAACACTCCACAATGAATATTATATCTTATCATGAAACATTGAAATGTGATGCGATATCGCGTTTTGAGAAGCATTAGAACCATAATGACACGATACGTAGACATCTGCAAACGCTATTTCCTAGCAAGGAAGTGTCGCATTTACATCCATTTGAAGTATAGAAGAGATATACATAACACTGCACAATGAGTATTATACCTTATCATGATACATAGAAATGATATGCGATATGGCTATTTAAGAAGCATTAGAACTCTATTGCTTCGATACGCAGATATCTGAAAACGCTACTTCCTAGCAAGGAATTGTCGCATTTACATTCTTTTGAAAGGAATACGAGGTATACGTGACACTTCGCAATGTAAATTATATCTTATCATGAAACATAGAAATGAGATGCGATATGACGATTTAAGAAGCATTAGAAATCTATTGCTTCGATACGTAGACATCTGCAAACGCTACTTCCTAGCAAGAAAGTGTCGCATTTACATTCTTTTGAAACGAATACGAGGTATACAAAACATTCCACAATGAATATTATATCTTATCATGAAACATAGAAATGAGATGCGATATCGCGTTTTGAGAAGCATTAGAACCCTAATGACACGATACGTAGACATCTGCAAACGCTATTTCCTAGCAAGGAAGTGTCGCATTTACATCCATTTGAAGTATAGACGAGATATACATAACACTGCACAATGAGTATTATACCTTATCATGACACATAGAAATGATATGCGATATGGCTATTTAAGAAGCATTAGAACTCTATTGCTTCGATACGAAGATATCCGAAAACGCTATTTCCTAGCAAGGAAGTGTCGCATTTACATCCATTTGAAGTATAGACGAGATATACATAACACGGCACAATGAATATTATATCTTATCATGAAACATAGAAATGTGATGCGATATCGCGTTTTGAGAAGCATTAGAACCCTAATGACACGATACGTAGACATCTGCAAACGCTATTTCCTAGCAAGGAAGTGTCGCATTTACATCCATTTGAAGTATAGACGAGATATACATAACACTGCACAATGAATACTATATCTTATCATGAAACATAGAGATGAGATGCGATATCGCGATTTAAGAAGAATTAGAACACTATTGCTTCGATACGTAGACATCTGCAAACGCTACTTCCTAGCAACAAAGTGTCGCATTTACATTCTTTTGAAACTAATACGAGGTATACATAACATTCCACAATGAATATTATATCTTATCATGAAACATAGAAATGTGATGCGATATCGCGTTTTGAGAAGCATTAGAACCCTAATGACACGATACGTAGACATCTGCAAACGCTATTTCCTAGCAAGGAAGTGTCGCATTTACATCCATTTGAAGTATAGACGAGATATACATAACACTGCACAATGAATATTATATCTTGTCATGAAACATAGAGATGAGATGCGATATCGCGATTTAAGAAGAATTAGAACACTATTGCTTCGATACGTAGACATCTGCAAACGCTACTTCCTAGCAAGGAATTGTCGCATTTACATTCTTTTGAAAGGAATACAAGGTATACGTGACACTTCGCAATGTAAATTATATCTTATCATGAAACATAGAAATGAGATGCGATATGACGATTTAAGAAGCATTAGAAATCTATTGCTTCGATACGTAGACATCTGCAAACGCTACTTCCTAGCAAGAAAGTGTCGCATTTACATTCTTTTGAAACGAATACGAGGTATACATAACATTCCACAATGAATATTATATCTTATCATGAAACATAGAAATGAGATGCGATATCGCGTTTTGAGAAGCATTAGAACCCTAATGACACGATACGTAGACATCCGCAAACGCTATTTCCTAGCAAGGAAGTGTCGCATTTACATCCATTTGAAGTATAGACGAGATATACATAACATTGCACAATGAGTATTATACCGTATCATGAAACATAGAAATGATATGCGATATGGCTATTTAAGAAGCATTAGAACTCTATTGCTTCGATACGCAGATATCTGAAAACGCTATTTCCTAGCAAGGAAGTGTCGCATTTACATCCATTTGAAGTATAGACGAGGTATACATAACACGGCACAATGGATATTATATCTTATCGTGAAACATTGAAGTGTGATGCGATATGGCGATTTAAGAAGCACTAGAACTCTAATGCCACGATACGTAGACATCTGCAAACGCTATTTCCTAGCAAGGAAGTGTCGCATTTACATTCTTTTGAAGGGAATACGAGGTATACGTGACACTTCACAATGAATATAATATCTTATCATGAAACATAAAATTGAGATGCGATATGACGATTTAAGAAGCATTAGAACACTATTGCTTCGACACGTAGACATCTGCAAACACTATTTCCTAGCAAGGAACTGTCGCATTCACATTCGTTTGAATTGTATGCTAGGTATACATGAAACTTCGCAATGAATATTATATATTATCATGAAACATAGATATGAGATGCGATATCGCGAATTAGAAAGCTTTAGAAATCTATTGCTCCGATACGTAGACACCTGCAAACGCTATTTCCTAGCAAGGAAGTGTCGCATTTACATTCATTTTAAGTGTATGCGAGGTATACATGACCCTTCGCAATGAATATTATATATTGTCATGAAACATAGAAATGAGATGCGATATCGCGATTTAAGAATCATTAGAACACTATTGCTTCGATACGTAGGCATCTGCAAACGCTACTTCCTAGCAAGGACGTGTCGCATTTACATTCTTTGGAAACGAATACGAGGTATACATAAGACTCCACAATGAATATTATATCTTATCATGAAACATGGAAATGAGATGCGATATCGCGAATTAGAAGGTTTTAGAACTCTATTGCTTCGATACGTAGACATCCGCAAACTCTATTTCCTAGCAAGGAAGTGTCGCATTTACATCCATTTGAAGTATAGACGAGATATACATAACACTGCACAATGAATATTATAAATTATCATGAAGCATAGTAATAAGTAGCGATATCGTGTTTGGGAAGCATTAGAACTCTAATGCCACGAAACGTACAACATCTGCAAACGATATTTCCTAGCAAGGAAGTGTCGCATTTACATCCATTTGAAGTATAGACGAGATATACATAACACTGGACAATGAATATTATATCTTATCATGAAACATATAAATGAGATGCGATATGGCTATTTAAGAAGCATTAGAACTCTATTGCTTAGATACGTAGACATCTGCAAACGCTACTTCCTAGCAAGAAAGTGTCGCATTTACATTCTTTTGAAACGAATACGAGGTATACATAACATTCCACAATGAATATTATATCTTATCATGAAACATAGAAATGAGATGCGATATCGCGTTTTGAGAAGCATTAGAACCCTAATGACACGATACGTAGACATCTGCAAACGCTATTTCCTAGCAAGGAAGTGTCGCATTTACATCCATTTGAAGTATAGACGAGATATACATAACACTGCACAATGAGTATTATACCTTATCATGAAACATAGAAATGATATGCGATATGGCTATTTAAGAAGCATTAGAACACTATTGCTTCGATACGAAGATATCTGAAAACGCTATTTCCTAGCAAGGAAGTGTCGCATTTACATCCATTTGAAGTATAGACGAGATATACATAACACGGCACAATGAGTATTATATCTTATCATGAAACATTGAAATGAGATGCGATATGGCGATTTGAGAAGCACTAGAACTCTACTGCTTCGATACGTAGACATCTGCAAACGCCATTTACTAGGAAGGAAGTGTCGCATTTACATTCCTTTGAAGTGAATACGAGGTATACATAACACTCCACAATGAATATTATATCTTATCATGAAACATAGAAATGTGATGCGATATCGCGTTTTGAGAAGCATTAGAACCCTAATGACACGATACGTAGACATCTGCAAACGCTATTTCCTAGCAAGGAAGTGTCGCATTTACATCCATTTGAAGTATAGACGAGATATACATAACACTGCACAATGAATATTATATCTTATCATGAAACATATAGATGAGATGCGATATCGCGATTTTAGAAGAATTAGAACACTATTGCTTCGATACGTAGGCATCTGCAAACGCTACTTCCTAGCAAGGAATTGTCGCATTTACATTCTTTTGAAAGGAATACAAGGTATACGTGACACTTCGCAATGTAAATTATATCTTATCATGAAACATAGAAATGAGATGCGATATGACGATTTAAGAAGCATTAGAAATCTATTGCTTCGATACGTAGACATCTGCAAACGCTACTTCCTAGCAAGAAAGTCTCGCATTTACATTCTTTTGAAACGAATACGAGGTATACATAACATTTCACAATGAATATTATATCTTATCATGAAACATAAAATTGAGATGCGATATGACGATTTAAGAAGCATAAGAACACTATTGCTTCGACACGTAGACATCTGCAAACACTATTTCCTAGCAAGGAACTGTCGCATTCACATTCGTTTGAATTGTATGCGAGGTATACATGAAACTTCGCAATGAATATTATATATTATCATGAAACATAGATATGAGATGCGATGTCGCGAATTAGAAAGCTTTAGAAATCTATTGCTTCGATACGTAGACACCTGCAAACGCTATTTCCTAGCAAGGAAGTGTCGCATTTACATTCATTTTAAGTGTATGCGAGGTACACATGACCCTTCGCAATGAATATTATATATTGTCATGAAACATAGAAATGAGATGCGATATCGCGATTTAAGAATCATTAGAACACTATTGTTTCGATACGTAGGCATCTGCAAACGCTACTTCCTAGCAAGGACGTGTCGCATTTACATTCTTTTGAAACGAATACGAGGTATACATAAGACTCCACAATGAATATTATATCTTATCATGAGACATAGAAATGAGATGCGATATCGCGAATTAGAAGGCTTTAGAACCCTATTGCTTCGATACGTAGACATCCGCTAACGCTATTTCCTAGCAAGGAAGTGTCGCATTTACATCCATTTGAAGTATAGACGAGATATACATAACACTGCACAATGAATATTATATCTTATCATGAAGCATAGTAATAAGTAGCGATATCGTGTTTTGAGAAGCATTAGAACTCTAATGCCACGATACGTACAACATCTGCAAACGCTATTTCCTAGCAAGGAAGTGTCGCATTTACATCCATTTCAAGTATAGACGAGATATACATAACACTGGACAATGAATATTATATCTTATCATGAAACATATAAATGAGATGCGATATGGATATTTAAGAAGCATTAGAACTCTATTGCTTCGGTACGCAGATATTTGAAAACGCTATTTCCTAGCAAGGAAGTGTCGCATTTACATCCATTTGAAGTATAGACGAGATATACATAACACTGCACAATGAATATTACATCTTATCATGAAACATTGAAATGAGATGCGATATGGCGATTTAAGAAGCACTAGAACTCAGCTGCTTCGATACGTAGACATCTGCAAACGTCATTTACTAGCAAGAAAGTGTCGCATTTACATTCTTTTGAAGTGAATACGAGGTATACATAACACTCCACAATGAATATTATATCTTATCATGAAACATAGAAATCTGATGTAATATGTTGATTTAAGAAGCATTAGAACACTATTTCTTCGATACGTAGACATCTGCAAACGCTACTTCCTAGCAAGGAAGTGTCGCATTTACATTCTTTTGAAAGGAATACAAGGTATACATGACACTTCGCAATGAATATTATATCTTATCATGAAACATAGAAATGAGATGCGATATGGCGAATTATGAAGCATTTGATGTCTATTACTTCGATACGTAGACATCTGCAAACGCTATTTCCTAGCAAGAAATTGAAGCATTTACATCCATTTGAAGTATAGACGACATATACATAACACTGCACAATGAATATTATATCTTATCATGAAACATAGAGATGAGATGCGATATCGCGATTTAAGAAGAATTAGAACACTATTGCTTCGATACGTAGACGTCTGCAAACGCTACTTCCTAGCAAGGAAGTGTCGCATTTACATTCTTTTGAAGGGAATACGAGGTATACATAACATTCCACAATGAATATTATATCTTATCATGAAACATAGAAATGAGATGCGATATCGCGTTTTGAGAAGCATTAGAACCCTAATGACACGATACGTAGACATCTGCAAACGCTATTTCCTAGCAAGGAAGTGTCGCATTTACATCCATTTGAAGTATAGACGAGATATACATAACACTGCACAATGAGTATTATATCTTATCATGAAGCATAGTAATAAGTAGCGATATCGTGTTTTGAGAAGCATTAGAACTCTAATGCCACGATACGTACAACATCTGCAAACGCTATTTCCTAGCAAGGAAGTGTCGCATTTACATCCATTTGAAGTATAGACGAGATATACATAACACTGGACAATGAATATTATATCTTATCATGAAACATATAAATGACATGCGATATGGCTATATAAGAAGCATTAGAACTCTATTGCTTCGATACGCAGATATCTGAAAACGCTATTTCCTAGCAAGGAAGTGTCGCATTTACATCAATTTGAAGTATAGACGAGATATACATAACACTGCACAATGAATATTACATCTTATCATCAAACATTGAAATGAGATGCGATATGGCGATTTAAGAAGCACTAGAACTCTACTGCTTCGATACGTAGACATCTGCAAACGCCATTTACTAGCAAGAAAGTGTCGCATTTACATTCTTTTGAAGTGAATACGAGGTATACATAACACTCCACAATGAATATTATATCTAATCATGAAACATGGAAATCTGATGTAATATGGCGATTTAAGAAGCATTAGAACACTATTTCTTCGATACGTAGACATCTGCAAACGCTACTTCCTAGCAAGGAAGTGTCGCATTTACATTCTTTTGAAAGGAATACAAGGTATACATGACACTTCGCAATGAATATTATATCTTATCATGAAACATAGAAATGAGATGCGATATGGCGAATTATGAAGCATTTGATGTCTATTACTTCGATACGTAGACATCTGCAAACGCTATTTCCTAGCAAGAAATTGAAGCATTTACATCCATTTGAAGTATAGACGAGATATACATAACACTGCACAATGAATATTATATCTTATCATGAAACATAGAGATGAGATGCGATATCGCGATTTAAGAAGAATTGGAACACTATTCCTTCGGTACGTAGACATCTGCAAACGCTACTTCCTAGCAAGGAAGTGTCGCATTTACATTCTTTTGAAGGGAATACGAGGTATACGTGACACTTCGCAATGTATATTATATCCTATCATGAAACATAGAAATGAGATGCGATATGACGATTTAAGAAGCATTAGAAATCTATTGCTTCGATACGTAGACATCTGCAAACGCTACTTCCTAGCAAGAAAGTGTCGCATTTACATTCTTTTGAAACGAATACGAGGTATACATAACATTCCACAATGAATATTATATCTTATCATGAAACATAGAAATGAGATGCGATATCGCGTTTTGAGAAGCATTAGAACCCTAATGACACGATACGTAGACATCTGCAAACGCTATTTCCTAGCAAGGAAGTGTCGCATTTACATCCATTTGAAGTATAGACGAGATATACATAACACTGCACAATGAGTATTATATCTTATCATGAAACATAGAAATGTGATGTAATATGGCGATTTTAGAAGCATTAGAACACTATTTCTTCGATACGTAGACATCTGCAAACGCTACTTCCTTGCAAGGAAGTGTCGCATTTACATTCTTTTGAAAGGAATACAAGGTATACATGACACTGCGCAATGAATATTATATCTTATCATGAAACATAGAAATGAGATGCGATATGGCGATTTATGAAGCATTTGATGTCTATTACTTCGATACGTAGACATCTGCAAACGCTATTTCCTAGCAAGAAATTGTAGCATTTACATCCATTTGAAGTATAGACGAGATATACATAACACTGCACAATGAATATTATATCTTATCATGAAACATAGAAATGAGATGCGATACCGCGATTTAAGAAGAATTAGAACATTATTGCTTCGATACGTAGACATCTGCAAACGCTACTTCCTAGCAAGGAATTGTCGCATTTACATTCTTTTGAAACGAATACGAGGTATACATAACATTCCACAATGAATATTATATCTTATCATGAAACATAGAAATGAGATGCGATATCGCGTTTTGAGAAGCATTAGAACCCTAATGACACGATACGTAGACATCTGCAAACGCTATTTCCTAGCAAGGAAGTGTCGCATTTACATCCATTTGAAGTATAGACGAGATATACATAACACTGCACAATGAATATTATATCTTATCATGAAACATTGAAATGAGATACGATATGGCGATTTAAGAAGCACTAGAACTCTACTGCTTCGATACGTAGACATCTGCAAACAATATTTCCTAGCAAGGAAATGTCGCACTTACATTCCATTGAAGTGAATACGAGGTATACATAACATTACACAATGAATATTATATCTTATTACGAAACGTAGAAATGAAATACGACTTCTCATTTTAAGAAGCATTAGAACTCTATTGCTACGATACGTAGACATCTGCAAACGCTATTTCCTAGCATGGAAGTGTCGCATTTACATTCTTTTGGTGTGAATACGAGGTATACATGACAGTTCGCAATGAGTATTATATCTTATAATGAAACATAGGAATGAGATGCGATATCGCGTTTTGAGAAGCGTTAGAACTCTATTGCTAATATACGTAGACATCTGCGTTTAAAGAAGCATTAGACCTCTATTGCTACGATGCGTTGACATCTGCAAACGCTATTACCTAGCATGTAAGTGTCGCATTTACATTCTTTTGATGTGAATACGAGATATACATGACACTTCGCAATGAATATTATATCTTCTCATGAAACATAGCAGTGAGATGCGATATCGCGTTTTAAGAAGCATTAGAACTCTATTGCTACGATACGTAGACATCTGCAAACGCTATTTCCTAGCATGGAAGTGTCGCATTTACACTCGTTTGAAGTGAATGCGAGATATGCATGACACTTCGCAATGAAAATTATATCTTATCATGAAACATAGGAATGAGGTGCTATGTCGCGTTTTGAGAAGCATTAGAACTCTATTGCTACGATACTCAGACATCTGCAAACGCTATTTCCTAGCATGGAAGTGTCGCATTTACATTCGTTTGAAGTGAATACGATATATGCATGACACTTCGCAATGAATATTATATCTTATCATGAAACATAGGAATGAGGTGCTATATCGTGTTTTGGGAAGCATTAGAACTCTATTGCTAATATACGTAGACATCTGCAAACTCTATTTCCTAGCAAGGAAATTTCGCACTTACATTCCACTGAAGTGAATACGAGGTATACATAACATTACACAATGAATATTATATCTTATTACGAAGCATAGAAATGAAATACGACATCTCGTTTTAAGAAGCATTAGTACTCTATTGCTGTGATACGTAGATATCTGCAAACAATATTTCCTAGCAAGGAAGTGTCGCATTTACATTCTTGTGAAGTGAAATCGAGGTATACATAATACTCTACAATGAATATTATATCTTACCAAGAAACATAGAAATGAAATGCGACATCTCGTTTTATAAAGCATTAGATTTCTATTGCTGCGATACGTAGACATCTGCAAACAATATTTCCTTCCAAGGAAGTGTCGCACTTACATTCTTATGAAGTGAATACGAGGTATACATAACACTCTACTATGAATATTATATCTTATCGCGAAACATAGAAATGAAATGCGACATCTCGTTTTAAGAAGCATTAGAACTCTATTGCTACGATACGTAGACATCTGCAAACGCTATTTCCTAGGATGCAAGTATCGCATTTACATTCTTATGAATTGAATACGAGGTATACATGACACTTCGCAATGAATATTATATCTTATCACGAAACATAGAGGTGAGATGCGATATCGCGTTTTAAGAAGCATTAGAGCTCTATTTTTACGGTACGTAGACATCTGCAAACAATATTTCCTAACATGGAAGTGTCGCATTTACATTCTTGTGTAGTGAAATCGAGGTATACATGACACTTCGCAATGAATATTATATCTTTTCATGAAACATAGAAATGCGATGCGACATCTCGTTTTAAGATGTATTAGAACTCTATTATTTCCATACGTAGTCGTCTGGAAACGCTATTTCCTAGCAAGGAAGTGTCGCACTTACGTACTTTTGAAGTGAATATGAAGTATACATAACACTTCGCACTGAATATTATATCCTATCCTGAAACATAGAAATGAGATGCGGCATCTCGTTTTAAGAAGCATTAGAACACTATTGCTACGATACGTAGACATCTGCAAACGCTATTTCCTAGCATGGAAGCGTCGCATTTACATTCCTGTCATGTGAATACGAAGTATACATGACACTTCGCAATGAATATTATATCTTATCATGAAACATAGATGTGAGATGCGATATCGCGTTCTAAGAAGCATTAGAACTCTATTGCTGCGATACGTAGACATCTGCAAACGCTATTTCCTAGCATGTAAGTGTCGCATTTACATTCTTTTGAAGTGAATACGAGGTATACATGACACTTCGCAATGATTATTATATCTTATCATGAAACATAGAAGTGAGATGCGATATCGCGTTTTAAGAAGCATTAAAACTCTATTGCTACGATACGTAGACATCTGCAAACAATATTTCCTAGCAAGGAAGTGTCGCATTTACATTCTTTGAAGTGAATACCTGGTATACATATCTCTCTACAATGAATATTATATCTTACCACGAAACATAGAAATCAAATGCGACATCTCGTTTTAAGTAGCATTAAAACTCTACTGCTACGATACGTAGACATCTGCAAACGCTATTTCCTAGCATGGAAGTGTCGCATTTACATTCTTTTGAAGTGAGTACGAGATATACATGACACTTCGCAATGAATATTATATCTTATCATGAAACATTGGAGTGAGATGCGATATCGCGTTTTAAGAAGCATTAGAACTCTATCGCTACCATACCTAAGTATCTGCAGACGCTATTTCCTAGCATGGAAGTGTCGCATTTACATTCTTTTGAAGTGAATACGAGGTGTACATGACACTTCGCAATGAATATTATATCTTATCAAGAAACATAGATGTGAGATGCGATATCGCGTTTTAAGAAGTATCAGAACTATCATGCTAGGATACTTAGACATCTGCAAACAATATTTCCTAGCAAGGAAGTGTCGCATTTACATTCAATTGAAGTGAATACGAGGTATACATAATACTCTACAATGAATATTATATCTTACCAAGAAACATAGAAATGAAATGCGACATCTCGTTTTATAAAGCATTAGAATTCTATTGCTGCGATACGTAGACATCTGCAAACGCTATTTCCTGGCATGTAAGTGTCGCATTTACATTCTTTTGATGTGAATACGAGGTATACATGACACTTCGCAATGATTACTACAACTTATCATGAAACATAGTAGTGAGATGCGATATCGCGCTTTAAGAAGCATTAGAACTCTATTGCTACGATACGTAGACATCTGCAAACAATATTTCCTTCCAAGGAAGTGTCGCACTTACATTCTTATGAAGTGAATACGAGGTATACATAACACTCTACTATGAATATTATATCTTATCGCGAAACATAGAAATGAAATGCGACATCTCGTTTTAAGAAGCATTAGAACTCTAATGCTACGATACGTAGACATGTGCAAACGCTATTTCCTAGCATGCAAGTATCGCATTTACATTCTTATGAAGTGAATACGAGGTATACATGACACTTCGCAATGAATATTATATCTTATCATGAAACATAGAGGTGCGATGCGATATCGCGTTTTAAGAAGCATTAGAACTCTATTTTTACGGTACGTAGACATCTGCAAACAATATTTCCTAACATGGAAGTGTCGCATTTACATTCTTGTGTAGTGAAATCGAGGTATACATGACACTTCGCAATGAATATTATATCTTATCCTGAAACATAGAAATGAGATGCGGCATCTCGTTTTAGGAAGCATTAGAACACTATTGCTACGATACGTAGACATATGCAAACGCTATTTCCTAGCATGGAAGCGTCGCATTTACATTCCTGTCATGTGAATACGAAGTAGACATGACACTTCGCAATGAATATTATATCTGAACATGAAACATAGAAATGAGATGCGACATCTCGTTTTAAGAAGCATTAGAACTCTATTGCTAGGATACGTAGACATCTGCAAACGCTATTTCCTAGCATGGAAGTGTCGCATTTACATTCTTTTGAAGTGAATACGAGGTATACATAACACTCCACAATGAATATTATATCTTATTACGAAACATAGAAATGAAATTGCGACATCTCGTTTTAAGCAGCACTAGAACTCTATTGCTACGATCTGTAGACATCTGCAAACGCTACCTCCTAGCATGGAAGTGTCGCATTTACATTCTTTTGATGTGAATACGAGGTATACATAACACTCCACAATGAATATTATATCTTATCATGAAACATTGAAATGTGATGCGATATGGCGATTTAAGAAGCACTAGAACTCTACTGCTTCGATACGTAGACATCTGCAAACGCCATTTACTAGCAAGGAAGTGTCGCATTTACATTCTTTTGAAGTGAATAGGAGGTATACATAACACTCCACAATGAATATTATATCTTATCATGAAACATAGAAATGTGATGTAATATGGCGATTTAAGAAGCATTAGAACACTATTTCTTCGATACGTAGACATCTGCAAACGCTACTTCCTAGCAAGGAAGTGTCGCATTTACATTCTTTTGAAAGGAATACGAGGTATACGTGACACTTCGCAATGAATATTATATCTTATCACGAAACATAGAGGTGAGATGCGATATCGCGTTTTGAGAAGCATTAGAACCCTAATGACACGATACGTAGACATCTGCAAACGCTATTTCCTAGCAAGGAAGTGTCGCATTTACATCCATTTGAAGTATAGACGAGATATACATAACACTGCACAATGAGTATTATATCTTATCATGAAACATAGAAATGAGATGCGATACCGCGATTTAAGAAGAATTAGAACATTATTGCTTCGATACGTAGACATCTGCAAACGCTACTTCCTAGCAAGGAATTGTCGCATTTACATTCTTTTGAAACGAATACGAGGTATACATAACATTCCACAATGAATATTATATCTTATCATGAAACATAGAAATGAGATGCGATATCGCGTTTTGAGAAGCATTAGAACCCTAATGACACGATACGTAGACATCTGCAAACGCTATTTCCTAGCAAGGAAGTGTCGCATTTACATCCATTTGAAGTATAGACGAGATATACATAGCACTGCACAATGAATATTATATCTTATCATGAAACATTGAAATGAGATACGATATGGCGATTTAAGAAGCACTAGAACTCTACTGCTTCGATACGTAGACATCTGCAAACAATATTTCCTAGCAAGGAAATGTCGCACTTACATTCCATTGAAGTGAATACGAGGTATACATAACATTACACAATGAATATTATATCTTATTACGAAACGTAGAAATGAAATACGACTTCTCATTTTAAGAAGCATTAGAACTCTATTGCTACGATACGTAGACATCTGCAAACGCTATTTCCTAGCATGGAAGTGTCGCATTTACATTCTTTTGGTGTGAATACGAGGTATACATGACAGTTCGCAATGAGTATTATATCTTATAATGAAACATAGGAATGAGATGCGATATCGCGTTTTGAGAAGCGTTAGAACTCTATTGCTAATATACGTAGACATCTGCGTTTAAAGAAGCATTAGACCTCTATTGCTACGATGCGTTGACATCTGCAAACGCTATTACCTAGCATGTAAGTGTCGCATTTACATTCTTTTGATGTGAATACGAGATATACATGACACTTCGCAATGAATATTATATCTTCTCATGAAACATAGCAGTGAGATGCGATATCGCGTTTTAAGAAGCATTAGAACTCTATTGCTACGATACGTAGACATCTGCAAACGCTATTTCCTAGCATGGAAGTGTCGCATTTACACTCGTTTGAAGTGAATGCGAGATATACATGACACTTCGCAATGAAAATTATATCTTATCATGAAACATAGGAATGAGGTGCTATGTCGCGTTTTGAGAAGCATTAGAACTCTATTGCTACGATACTCAGACATCTGCAAACTCTATTTCCTAGCAAGGAAATTTCGCACTTACATTCCACTGAAGTGAATACGAGGTATACATAACATTACACAATGAATATTATATCTTATTACGAAGCATAGAAATGAAATACGACATCTCGTTTTAAGAAGCATTAGTACTCTATTGCTGTGATACGTAGATATCTGCAAACAATATTTCCTAGCAAGGAAGTGTCGCATTTACATTCTTGTGAAGTGAAATCGAGGTATACATAATACTCTACAATGAATATTATATCTTACCAAGAAACATAGAAATGAAATGCGACATCTCGTTTTATAAAGCATTAGATTTCTATTGCTGCGATACGTAGACATCTGCAAACAATATTTCCTTCCAAGGAAGTGTCGCACTTACATTCTTACGAAGTGAATACGAGGTATACATAACACTCTACTATGAATATTATATCTTATCGCGAAACATAGAAATGAAATGCGACATCTCGTTTTAAGAAGCATTAGAACTCTATTGCTGCGATACGTAGACATCTGCAAACGCTATTTCCTAGCATGGAAGTGTCGCATTTACATTCTTTTGGAGTGAATACGAGGTATACATGACAGTTCGCAATGAGTATTATATCTTATAATGAAACATAGGAATTAGATGCGATATCGCGTTTTGAGAAGCGTTAGAACTCTATTGCTAATATACGTAGACATCTGCGTTTAAAGAAGCATTAGACCTCTATTGCTACGATGCGTTGACATCTGCAAACGCTATTACCTAGCATGTAAGTGTCGCATTTACATTCTTTTGATGTGAATACGAGATATACATGACACTTCGCAATGAAAATTATATCTTATCATGAAACATAGGAATCAGGTGCTATATCGCGTTTTGAGAAGCATTAGAACTCTATTGCTACGATTCTTAGACATCTGCAAACGCTATTTCCTAGCATGGAAGTGTCGCATTTACATTCGTTTGAAGTGAATACGATATATACATGACACTTCGCAATGAATATTATATCTTATCATGAAACATAGGAATGAGGTGCTATATCGTGTTTTGGGAAGCATTAGAACTCTATTGCTAATATACGTAGACATCTGCAAACTCTATTTCCTAGCAAGGAAATTTCGCACTTACATTCCACTGAAGTGAATACGAGGTATACATAACATTACACAATGAATATTATATCTTATTACGAAGCATAGAAATGAAATACGACATCTCGTTTTAAGAAGCATTAGTACTCTATTGCTGTGATACGTAGACATCTGCAAACAATATTTCCTAGCAAGGAAGTGTCGCATTTACATTCTTGTGAAGTGAAATAGAGGTATACATGACACTTCGCAATGAATATTATATCTTGTCATGATACATAGAAGTGAGATGCGATATCGCGTTTTAAGAAGCATTAGAACCCTATTGTTACGATACGTAGACATCTGCAAACGCTACTTCCTGGCATGGAAGTGTCGCATTTACATTCATTTGAAGTGAATACGAGGTATACATGACACTCCACAATGAATATTATATCTTATCACGGAACATAGAAATGTAATGAGGCATCTCGTTTTAAGAAGCATTGGAACTCTATTGCTACGATACGTAGACATCTGCAAACGCTATTTCCTAGCATGGAAGTGTCATATTTACATTCATTTGAAGTGAATACGAGGTATACATGACACTTAGCAATGAATATTATATCTTATCGTGAAACATAGAAGTGAGATGCGATATCGCGTTTTAAGAAGCATTAGAACCCTATTGTTACGATACGTAGACATCTGCAAACGCTACTTCCTGGCATGGAAGTGTCGCATTTACATTCATTTGAAGTGAATACGAGGTATACATGACACTCCACAATGAATATTATATCTTATCACGGAACATAGAAATGTAATGAGGCATCTCGTTTTAAGAAGCATTAGAACTCTATTGCTACGATACGTAGACATCTGCAAACGCTATTTCCTAGCATGGAAGTGTCATATTTACATTCTTTTGAAGTGAATACGAGGTATACATGACACTTCGCAATGAATATTATATCTTATCGTGAAACATAGAAGTGAGATGCGATATCGCGTTCTAAGAAGCATTAGAACTCTATTGCTACGATACGTAGACATCTGCAAACGCTATTTCCTAGCATGGAAGTGTCTTACTTGCGTTCTTTTGAAGTGAATACGAGGTATACATGACACTTCGCAATGAATATTATATCTTGTCATGATACATAGAAGTGAGATGCGATATCGCGTTTTAAGAAGCATTAGAACCCTATTGCTGCGATACGTAGACATCTGCAAACGCTATTTCCTAGCATGGATGTGTCGCATTTACATTCTTTTGATGTGAATACGAGATATACATGACACTTCGCAATGAATATTATATCTTCTCATGAAACATAGCAGTGAGATGCGATATCGCGTTTTAAGAAGCATTAAAACTCTATTGCTACGATACGTAGACATCTGCAAACGCTATTTCCTAGCATGGAAGTGTCGCATTTACATTCGTTTGAAGAGAATACGAGATATACATGACACTTCGCAATGAATATTATATCTTATCATGAAACATAGGAATGAGGTGCTATATCGCGTTTTGAGAAGCATTACAACTCTATTGCTACGATACGTAGACATCTGCAAACGCTATTTCCTAGCATGGAAGTGTCGCATTTACATTCTTTTGAAGTGAATACGAGATATACATGACACTTCACAATGAATATTATATCTTATCATGAAACATAGGAATGAGGTGCTATATCGTGTTTTGGGAAGCATTAGAACTCTATTGCTAATATACGTAGACATCTGCAAACTCTATTTCCTAGCAAGGAAATTTCGCACTTACATTCCACTGAAGTGAATACGAGGTATACATAACATTACACAATGAATATTATATCTTATTACGAAGCATAGAAATGAAATACGACATCTCGTTTTAAGAAGCATTAGTACCCTATTGCTGTGATACGTAGACATCTGCAAACAATATTTCCTAGCATGGAAGTGTCATATTTACATTCTTTTGAAGTGAATACGAGATATACATGACACTTCGCAATGAATATTATATCTTGTCGTGAAACATAGAAGTGAGATCCGATATCGCGATCTAAGAAGCATTAGAACACTATTGCTACGATACGTAGACATCTGCAAACGCTATTTCCTAGCATGGAAGTGTCGCATTTACATTCCTTTGAAGTGAATACGAGGTGTACATGACACTTCGCAAAGAATATTATATCTTATCATGAAACATGGAAGTGAGATGCGATATCGCGTTCTAAGAAGCATTAGAACTCTATTGCTACGATACGTAAACATCTGCAAAGGCTATTTCATAGCATGGAAGGGTCGCATTTACATTCTTTTGAAGTGAGTACGAGGTATACATAACAATCCATAATGAATATTATATCTTATCATGAAACATAGCAGTGAGATGCGATATTGCGTTTTAAGAAGCATTAGAACTCTCTTGCTACGATACGTAGACATTTGCAAACGCTGTTTCCTAGCATGGAAGTGTCGCATTTACATTCTTTTGAAGCGAATACGAGGTATACATAACATTCCACAATGAATATTATATCCTATTACGAAACATAGAAATGAAATACGACTTCTCGTTCTAAGAAGCATTAGAACTCTATTGCTACGATACGTGGACATCTGCAAACGCTATTTCCTAGCATGCAAGTATCGCATTTACATTCTTATGAAGTGAATACGAGGTATACATGACACTTCGCAATGAATATTATATCTTATCATGAAACATAGAGGTGAGATGCGATATCGCGTTTTAAGAAGCATTAGAACTCTATTTTTACGGTACGTAGACATCTGCAAACAATATTTCCTAGCATGGAAGTGTCGCATTTACATTCTTGTGTAGTGAAATCGAGGTATACATGACACTTCGCAATGAATATTATATCTTTTCATGAAACATAGAAATGCGATGCGACATCACGTTTTAAGATGTATTAGAACTCTATTATTTCCATACGCAGTCGTCTGGAAACGCTATTTCCTAGCAAGGAAGTGTCGCACTTACATCCTTTTGAAGTGAATACGAAGTATACATATCACTTCGCACTGAATATTATATCTTATCATGAAACATAGAAATGAGATGCGGCATCTCGTTTTAAGAAGCATTAGAACACTATTGCTACGACACGTAGACATCTGCAAACGCTATTTCCTAGCATGGAAGCGTCGCATTTACATTCTTGTCATGCGAATACGAATCATACATGACACTTCGCAATGAATATTATATCTTATCATGAACCATAGATGTGAGATGCGATATCGCGTTCTAAGAAGCATTAGAACTCTATTGCTGCGATACGTAGACATCTGCAAACGCTATTTCCTAGCATGTAAGTGTCGCATTTACATTCTTTTGAAGTGAACACGAGGTATACATGACACTTCGCAATGATTATTATATCTTATCATGAAACATAGAAGTGAGATGCGATATCGCGTTTTAAGAAGCATTAGAACTCTATTGCTACCATACCTAAATATCTACAGACGCTATTTCCTAGCATGGAAGTGTCGCATTTACATTCTTTTGAAGTGAATACGAGGTGTACATGACACTTCGCAATGAATATTATATCTTATCAAGAAACATAGATGTGAGATGCGATATCGCGTTTTAAGAAGTATCAGAACTATATTGCTAGGATACTTAGACATCTGCAAACAATATTTCCTAGCAAGGAAGTGTCGCATTTACATTCAATTGAAGTGAATACGAGGTATACATAATACTCTACAATGAATATTATATCTTACCAAGAAACATTGAAATGAAATGCGACATCTCGTTTTATAAAGCATTAGAATTCTATTGCTGCGATACGTAGACATCTGCAAACGCTATTTCCTAGCATGTAAGTGTCGCATTTACATTCGTTTTGAGTGAATACGAGGTAAACATGACACATTGCAATGATTATTATATCTTATCATGAAACATAGTTGTGAGATGCGATATCGCGTTTTAAGAAGCATTAGATCTCTCTTGCTACGATACGTATACATCAGCAAACGCTATGTCCTAGCATGGAAATGTCCCACTTACATTCCATTAAAGCGAATACGAGGTATACATAACATTACACAATGAATATTATATCTTATTACGAAACATAGAAATGAAATACGACATCTCGTTTTATAAAGCATCAGAATTCCATTGCTGCGATACGTAGACATCTGCAAACGCTATTTCCGAGCATGTAAGTGTCGCATTTACATTCTTTTGAAGTGAATACGAGGTATACATGACACATCGCAATGATTATTATATCTTATCATGAAACATAGGTGTGAGATGCGATATCGTGTTCTAAGAAGCATTAGATCTCTCTTGCTACGATACGTAGGCATATGCAAACGCTATTTCCTAGCATGGAAGTGTCGCATTTACATTCTTTTGAATTTATTACGCGGTATACATTACACTCTACTAAGAATATTATATCTTACCACGAAACATAGGTATGAAATGCGACATCTCGTTCTAAGAAGCATTAGAACACTATTGCTGCGGTACGTAGACATCTGCAAACGCTATTTCCTAGCTTGTAAGTGTCGCATTTACATTCTTTTGATGTGAATACGAGGTATACATGACACTTCGCAATGATTACTACAACTTATCATGAAACATAGTAGTGAGTTGCGATATCGCGCTTTAAGAAGCATTAGAACTCTATTGCTACGATACGTAGACATCTGCAAACAATATTTCCTTCCAAGGAAGTGTCGCACTTACATTCTTATGAAGTGAATACGAGGTATACATAACACTCTACTATGAATATTATATCTTATCGCGAAACATAGAAATGAAATGCGACATCTCGTTTTAAGAAGCATTAGAACTCTAATGCTACGATACGTAGACATCTGCAAACGCTATTTCCTAGCATGCAAGTATCGCATTTACATTCTTATGAAGTGAATACGAGGTATACATGACACTTCGCAATGAATATTATATCTTATCATGAAACATAGAGGTGCGATGCGATATCGCGTTTTAAGAAGCATTAGAACTCTATTTTTACGGTACGTAGACATCTGCAAACAGTATTTCCTAACATGGAAGTGTCGCATTTACATTCTTGTGTAGTGAAATCGAGGTATACATGACACTTCGCAATGAATATTATATCTTATCCTGAAACATAGAAATGAGATGCGGCATCTCGTTCTAGGAAGCATTAGAACACTATTGCTACGATACGTAGACATATGCAAACGCTATTTCCTAGCATGGAAGCGTCGCATTTACATTCCTGTCATGTGAATACGAAGTAGACATGACACTTCGCAATGAATATTATATCTGAACATGAAACATAGAAATGAGATGCGACATCTCGTTTTAAGAAGCATTGGAACTCTATTGCTACGATACGTGGACATCTGCAAACGCTATTTCCTAGCATGCAAGTATCGCATGTACATTCTTATGAAGTGAATACGAGGTATACATGACACTACGCAATGAATATTATATCTTATCATGAAACATAGAGGTGAGATGCGATATCGCGTTTTAAGAAGCATTAGAACTCTATTTTTACGGTACGTAGACATCTGCAAACAATATTTCCTAGCATGGAAGTGTCGCATTTACATTCTTGTGTAGTGAAATCGAGGTATACATGACACTTCGCAATGAATATTATATCTTATCATGAAACATAGAAATGCGATGCGACATCACGTTTTAAGATGTATTAGAACTCTATTATTTCCATACGTAGTCGTCTGGAAACGCTATTTCCTAGCAAGGAAGTGTCGCACTTACATCCTTTTGAAGTGAATACGAAGTATACATAACACTTCGCACTGAATATTATATCTTATCATGAAACATAGAAATGAGATGCGGCATCTCGTTTTAAGAAGCATTAGAACACTATTGCTACGACACGTAGACATCTGCAAACGCTATTTCCTAGCATGGAAGCGTCGCATTTACATTATTGTCATGCGAATACGAATTATACATGACACTTCGCAATGAATATTATATCTTATCATGAAACATAGATGTGAGATGCGATATCGCGTTCCAGCAAGCATTAGAACTCTATTGCTATGATGCGTAGACATCTGCAAAGGCTATTTCCTAGCATGGAAGGGTCGCATTTACATTCTTTTGAAGTGAATACGAGGTATACATAACACTCCACAATGAATATTATATCTTATTACGAAACATAGAAATGAAATTGCGACATCTCGTTTTAAGCAGCACTAGAACTCTATTGCTACGATCTGTAGACATCTGCAAACGCTACTTCCTAGCATGGAAGTGTCGCATTTACATTCTTTTGATGTGAATACGAGGTATACATAACACTCCACAATGAATATTATATCTTATCACGAAACATAGAAATGAAATGCGACATCTCATTTTAAGAAGCATTAGAACTCTATTGCTATGATACGCCGACATCTGCAAATGTTATTTCCTAGCAAGGAAGTGTCGCACTTACATTCTTTTGAAGTGAACTCGAGGTATACATAACACTCCACAATGAATATTATATCTTATCATGAAACATAGAAATGAGATGCGACATCTCGTTTTAAGAAGTATTAGAACTCTATTCTTTCGATACGTGGTCATTTGGAAACGCTATTTCCTAGCAAGGAAGTGTCGCATTTACATTCTTTTGAAGCGAATACGAGGTATACATGACACTTCGCAATGAATATTATATCTTATCGTGAAACATAGAAGTGAGATGCGATATCGCATTTAAAGAAGCATTAGAACTCTATAGCTACGATGCGTTGACATCTGCAAATGCTATTTCCTAGCATGGAAGTGTCGCATCTACATTCTTGTGATGTGAGTACGAGGTATACACGACACTCCACAATGAATATTATATCTTATCATGAAACATAGAAATGCGATGCGACATCTCGTTTTAAGAAGTATTAGAACTCTATTCTTTCGATACGTGGTCATTTGGAAACGCTATTTCCTAGCAAGGAAGTGTCGCATTTACATTCTTTTGAAGTGAATACGAGGTATACATAACACTCCACAATGAATATTATATCTTATCATGAAACATAGAAATGTGATGCGATATCGCGTTTTGAGAAGCATTAGAACCCTAATGACACGATACGTAGACATCTGCAAACGCTATTTCCTAGCAAGGAAGTGTCGCATTTACATCCATTTGAAGTATAGACGAGATATACATAACACTGCACAATGAATATTATATCTTATCATGAAACATAGAGATGAGATGCGATATCGCGATTTAAGGAGAATTAGAACACTATTGCTTCGATACGTAGACATCTGCAAACGCTACTTCCTAGCAAGGAATTGTCGCATTTACATTCTTTTGAAAGGAATACAAGGTATACGTGACACTTCGCAATGTAAATTATATCTTATCATGAAACATAGAAATGAGATGCGATATGACGATTTAAGAAGCATTAGAAATCTATTGCTTCGATACGTAGACATCTGCAAACGCTACTTCCTAGCAAGAAAGTGTCGCATTTACATTCTTTTGAAACGAATACGAGGTATACATAACATTCCACAATGAATATTATATCTTATCATGAAACATAGAAATGAGATGCGATATCGCGTTTTGAGAAGCATTAGAACCCTAATGACACGATACGTAGACATCTGCAAACGCTATTTCCTAGCAAGGAAGTGTCGCATTTACATCCATTTGAATTATAGACGAGATATACATAACATTGCACAATGAGTATTATACCGTATCATGAAACATAGAAATGATATGCGATATGGCTATTTAAGAAGCATTAGAACTCTATTGCTTCGATACGCAGATATCTGAAAACGCTATTTCCTAGCAAGGAAGTGTCGCATTTACATCCATTTGAAGTATAGACGAGGTATACATAACACGGCACAATGGATATTATATCTTATCATGAAACATTGAAGTGTGATGCGACATGGCGATTTAAGAAGCACTAGAACTCTAATGCCACGATACGTAGACATCTGCAAACGCTATTTCCTAGCAAGGAAGTGTCGCATTTACATTCTTTTGAAGCGAATACGAGGTATACATGACACTTCGCAATGAATATTATATCTTATCGTGAAACATAGGAGTGAGATGCGATATCGTGTTCTAAGAAGCATTAGAACTCCATTGCTACGATACGTAGACATCTGCAAACGCTATTTCCTAGCATGGAAGGGTAGCATTTGCATTCTTATGAAGTGAATACGAGGTATACATAACACTCCATAATGAATATAATATCTTATAATGAAACATAGCAGTGAGATGCGACATCTCCTTTAAGAAGCATTAGATCTCTATTGCTACGATACGTAGACATCTGCAAACGCTATTTCCTAGCATGGAAGTGTCGCATTTACATTCTTGTGATGTGAGTACGAGGTATGCATGACACTTCGCAATGAATATTATACCTTATCACTAAACATGGAAGCGAGATGCGATATCGCATTTAAAGAAGCATTAGAACTCTATAGCTACGATGCGTTGACATCTGCAAATGCTATTTCCTAGAATGGAAGTGTCGCATCCACATTCTTGTGATGTGAGTACGAGGTGTACATGACACTTCGCAATGAATATTATATCTTATCATGAAACATAGAAGTGAGATGCGATATGGCGTTTTAAAAAGCATTAGAACTCTATTGCTGCGATACGTAGACATCTGCAAACGCTATTTCCTAGCATGGAAGTGTCGCATTTACATTCTTTTGGAGTGAATACGAGGTATACATGACAGTTCGCAATGAGTATTATATCTTATAATGAAACATAGGAATGAGATGCGATATCGCGTTTTGAGAAGCGTTAGAACTCTATTGCTAATATACGTAGACATCGGCGTTTAAAGAAGCATTAGACCTCTATTGCTACGATGCGTTGACATCTGCAAACGCTATTACCTAGCATGTAAGTGTCGCATTTACATTCTTTTGATGTGAATACGTGATATACATGACACTTCGCAATGAATATTATATCTTCTCATGAAACATAGCAGTGAGATGCGATATCGCGTTTTAAGAAGCATTAGAACTCTATTGCTACGATACGTAGACATCTGCAAACGCTATTTCCTAGCATGGAAGTGTCGCATTTGCACTCGTTTGAAGTGAATACGAGATATACATGACACTTCGCAATGAAAATTATATCTTATCATGAAACATAGGAATGAGGTGCTATATCGCGTTTTGAGAAGCATTAGAACTCTATTGCTACGATTCTTAGACATCTGCAAACGCTATTTCCTAGCATGGAAGTGTCGCATTTACATTCGTTTGAAGTGAATACGATATATACATGACACTTCGCAATGAATATTATATCTTATCATGAAACATAGGAATGAGGTGCTATATCGTGTTTTGGGAAGCATTAGAACTCTATTGCTAATATACGTAGACATCTGCAAACTCTATTTGCTAGCAAGGAAATTTCGCACTTACATTCCACTGAAGTGAATACGAGGTATACATAACATTACACAATGAATATTATATCTTATTACGAAGCATAGAAATGAAATACGACATCTCGTTTTAAGAAGCATTAGTACTCTATTGCTGTGATACGTAGACATCTGCAAACAATATTTCCTAGCAAGGAAGTGTCGCATTTACATTCTTGTGAAGTGAAATAGAGGTATACATGAAACTTCGCAATGAATATTATATCTTGTCATGATACATAGAAGTGAGATGCGATATCGCGTTTTAAGAAGCACTAGAACCCTATTGTTACGATACGTAGACATCTGCAAACGCTATTTCCTAGCATGTAAGTGTCGCATTTACATTCTTTTGATGTGAATACGAGGTATACATGACACTCCATAATGAATATTATATCTTATCATGAAACATAGAAATGAGATGCGATATCGCGATATAAGAAGCATTAGAACTCTATTGCTTCGATACGTAGACATCTGCAAATGCTATTGCCTAGCAAGGAAGTGTCGCATTTACATTCTATTGTAGTGAATACGTAATATTCATAACACTGCACAATGATTATTATATCATATCGTGAAACATAAAAATGAGATGCGATATCGCGATTTAAGAAGCTTTGGAACTCTATTGCTTCGATACCTAGATATCTGCAAACACTATTTCCTAGCAAGGAACTGTCGCATTAACTTTTGAAAGGAATACGAGGTATACATGACACTTCGCAATGGATATTATATCTTATCATGAAACATAGAAATGAGATCCGATATCGCGTTTTAAGCGGAATTAGAACACTATTGCTACGATACGTAGACATGTGCAAACGCTATTTCCTAGCAAGGAGGTGTCGGACTTACATTCTTTTGAAGTGAGTACGAGGTATACATGACACTTCGCAATGAATATTATATCTTATCATGAAACATAGAAATGAGATGCGATATCGCATTTTAAGCGGTATTAGAACACTATTGCTACGATACGTAGACATCTGCAAACGCTATTTCCTAGCATGGAAGTGTCGCATTTACTTTCTTTTGAAGTGAATACGAGGTATACGTGACATTTCGCAATGAATATTATATCTTATCACCAAACATAGAAATCAGATGCGATATCGCGATTTAAGAAGCATTAGAACACTATTTCTTCGATACGGAGACATCTGCAAACGCTATTTCCTGGCAAGGTATTGCCGCATTCACTTTCTTTTGTAGTGAATACGAGGAGTACATAACACTGCACATTAAATATTATATCTTATCGTGAAACATCGGAATGAGGTGCCCTATTGCGTTTTGAGAAGCATTAGAACTCTATTGCTTCGATACGTAGACATCTGCAAACGCTATTTCCTGGCAAGGATTTGTCGCGTTTACATTCTTTTGAAAGGAATACGAGGTATACATGACACATCGCAATGAATATTATATCCTATCATGAAACATAGGAATGAGATGCGATATCGCGATTTAAGAAGCATTAGAGCACTATTGCATCGATACGTAGACATCTGCAAACGCTATTCCTTAGGAAGGAAGTGTCGTATTTACATTCATTTTAAGCGTATGCGAGGTATACATGACACATCGCAATGAATATTATATTATATCATGAAACATAGAAATGAGAATCCATATTGCATTTCGAGAAGCATAAGAACAATAATGCCACGATACGTAGACATCTGCAAAGGCTATTTCCTAGCAAGGAAGTGTCGCATTTACATTCTTTTGAAGTGAATACGAGGTATTCATAACACTGCACAATGAATATTATATCTCACCATGAAACATTGAAATGAGATGGCGATATCGCGATTTATGAAGCATTAGATCTCTATAGCTTCGATACGTAGACATCTGCAAATGCTGCTTCCTAGCAAGGAAGTGTCGCATTTTCAATCTTTTGAAAGGAATACGAGGTATACATGACACTTCGCAATGAATATTATATCTTATCATGAAACATAGAAATGAGATGCGATATGGCTATTTATGAAGCATTAGATGTCTATTGCTTGGATACGTAGACATCTGCAAACGCTATTTCCTAGCAAGGAAGTGTCGCATTTACATCCATTTTAAGTGTATGCGAGGTATACATGACACTTCGCAATGAACATTATATATTATTATGAAACATGGAAATGCGAAGCGATATCGCGATTTAAGAAGCATTAGATCCGTATTGCTTCGATACGTAGACAACTGCAAACGCTACTTCCTAGCAAGGAAGTGTCGCATTTACATTCCTTTGAAAGGAATACGAGGTATACATGACACTTCGCAATGGATATTATATCTTATCATGAAACGTAGATATTAGATGCGATATGACGATTTAAGAAGCATTAGAAAACTATTGCTTCGATACGTAGACATCTGTAAACGCTATTTCCAAGCAAGGAAGTGTCGGGTTTACATTCTTTTGATGTGAATACGAGGTATTCATAACACTGCACAACGAATATTATATTTTATCATGAAACATAGAAATGAGATGCGATATCGCGATATAAGAAGCATTAGAACTCTATTGCTTCGATACGTAGACATCTGCAAATGCTATTGCCTAGCAAGGAAGTGTCGCATTTACATTCTATTGTAGTGAATACGTAATATTCATAACACTGCACAATGATTATTATATCATATCGTGAAACATAAAAATGAGATGCGATATCGCGATTTAAGAAGCTTTGGAACTCTATTGCTTCGATACCTAGATATCTGCAAACACTATTTCCTAGCAAGGAACTGTCGCATTAACTTTTGAAAGGAATACGAGGTATACATGACACTTCGCAATGGATATTATATCTTATCATGAAACATAGAAATGAGATCCGATATCGCGTTTTAAGCGGTATTAGAACACTATTGCTACGATACGTAGACATCTGCAAACGCTATTTCCTAGCATGGAAGTGTCGCATTTACTTTCTTTTGAAGTGAATACGAGGTATACGTGACATTTCGCAATGAATATTATATCTTATCACGAAACATAGAAATGATATGCGACATCACATTTTAAGAAGCATTGGAACTCTATTGTTTCGATAGGTAGACATCTGCAAGCGCTACTCCCTAGCAAGGAAGTGTCGCATTTACATTCTTTTGAAGTGTATGCGAGGTGTACATAGCACTGTACAATGAATATTATATCTATCATGAAGCATAGAAATGAGATACGATATGGCGAATTGAGAAGCATTAGAACACTATTGCTTTGATACGCAGACATCTGCAGACGCTATTTCCTAGCAAGGGTGTGTCGCATTTACATTCTTTTGAGATGAATACGAGGTAAGCATGACAATTCGCAATGAATATTATATCTTGTCACCAAACATAGAAATGAAATACGACATCCCGTTTTAAGAATCATTAGTACTCTATTTCTGTGATACGTAGACATCTGCAAACAATATTTCCCAGCAAGGAAGTGTCGCATTTACATTCTTGTGAAGTGAAATCGAGGTATACATGACACTTCGCAATGAATATTATATCTTATCATGGAACATAGAAGTGAGATGCGATATCGCGTCCTAAGAAGCATTAGAACCCTATTGCTACGATGCGTAGACATCTGCAAACGCTATTTCCTAGCATGGACATGTCGCACTTACATTCCACTGAAGTGAATACGAGGTATACATAACATTACACAATGAATATTATATCTTATTACGAAACATAGAAATGAAATACGACATCTCGTTTTAAAAAGCATTAGTACTCTATTGCTGTGATACGTAGACATCTGCAAACGCTATTTCCTAGCAAGGAAGTGTCGCATTTACATACATTTTAAGTGTATGCGAGGTATACATGACCCATTGCAATGAATATTATATATTGTCATGAAACATAGAAATGAGATGCGATATCGCGATTTAAGGAGCATTAGAACACTACTGCTTCGATACGTAGACATCTGCAATCGCTATTTCAAAGCATGGAAGTGTCGCATTTACATTCTTTTGACGTGAATACGAGGTATTCATAACACTGCACAATGAATATTATATCTTATCATGAAACATAGAGTTGAGATGCGATATCGCGATTTAAGAAGCTTTAGAACTTTATTGCTTCGATACGTAGACATCTGAAAACGCTATTTCCTAGCAAGGAAGTGTCGTATTTACATTCATTTTTAGTGTATGCGAGGTATACATGACCCTTCGCAATGAATATTATATATTGTCATGAAACATAGAAATGAGATGCGATATCGCGATTTAAGGTTCATTAGAACACTATTGCTTCGATACGTAGGCATCTGCAAACGCTACTTCCTAGCAAGGACGTGTCGCATTTACATTCATTTTAAGTGTATGCGAGGTATACATGACCCTTCGCAATGAATATTATATATTGTCATGAAACATAGAAATGAGAAGCGATATCGCGATTTAAGGTTCATTAGAACACTATTGCTTCGATACGTAGGCATCTGCAAACGCTACTTCCTAGCAAGGACGTGTCGCATTTACATTCTTTTGAAACGAATACGAGGTATACATAAGACTCCACAATGAATATTATATCTTATCATGAAACATAGAAGTGAGATGCGATATCGCGTTCTAAGAAGCATTAGGAATCTACTGCTACGATACGTAGACATCTGCAAACGCTATTTCCTAGCAAGGAAGTGTCGCATTTACATTCTATTGAAGTGAATACGAAATATTCATAACACTGCACAATGATTATTATATCATATCGTGAAACATAAAAATGAGATGCGATATCGCGATTTAGGAAGCTTTGGAACTCTATTGCTTCGATACGTAGATATCTGCAAACACTATTTCCTAGCAAGGAACTGTCGCATTCACATTCTTTTGAAAGGAATACGAGATATACATGACACTTAGCAATTAATATTATATCTTATCATGAAACATAGAAATGAGATGCGATATGGCGATCTAAGAAGCATTAGAACTCTATTGTTTCGATACGTAGACATCTGCAAACGCTACTTCCTAGCAGGGAAGTGTCGCATTTACATTCATTTTAAGTGAAATCGAGGTATACATGACACTTCGCAATGAATATTATATCTTATCATGGAACATAGGAGTGAGATGCGATATCGCGTTCTAAGAAGCATTAGAACCCTATTGCTACGATACGTAGACATCTGCAAACGCCATTTCCTAGCATGGACATGTCGCACTTACATTCCACTGAAGTGAATACGAGGTATACATAACATTACACAATGAATATTATATCTTATTACGAAATATAGAAATGAAATACGACATCTCGTTTTAAAAAGCATTAATACTCTATTGCTGTGATACGTAGACATCTGCAAACGCTATGTCCTAGCAAGGAAGTGTCGCATTTACATACATTTTAAGTGTATGCGAGGTATACATGACCCATTGCAATGAATATTATATATTGTCATGAAACATAGAAATGAGATGCGATATCGCGATTTAAGAACCATTAGAACTCTATTGCTTCGGTACGTAGACATCTGCAAACGCTATTTCCTAGCAAGGAAGTGTCGCATTTACATTCTTTTGAAACGAGTACGAGGTATACATAAGACTCCACAATGAATATTATATCTTATCATGAAACATAGAAATGAGATGCGATATCGCGAATTAGAAGGTTTTAGAACTCTATTGCTTCGATACGTAGACATCTGCAAACGCTATTTCCTAGCAAGGAAGTGTGGCATTCATATTCTTTTGAAGTGAATACGAGGTATACATAACACTCCACAATGAATATTATATATTACCATGAAGCATAGTAATAAGTAGCGATATCGTGTTTTGAGAAGCATTAGAACTCTAATGCCACGATACGTACAACATCTGCAAACGCTATTTCCTAGCAAGCAAGTGTCGCATTTACATCCATTTGAAGTATAGACGAGATATACATAACACTGGACAATGAATATTATATCTTATCATGAAACATATAAATGAGATGCGATATGGCTATTTAAGAAGCATTAGAACTCTATTGCTTCGATACGCAGATATCTGAAAACGCTATTTCCTAGCAAGGAAGTGTCGCATTTACATCCATTTGAAGTATAGACGAGATATACATAACACTGCACAATGAATATTATATCTTATCATGAAACATAGAGATGAGATGCGATATCGCGATTTAAGAAGCACTAGAACACTATTGCTTCGATACGTAGACATCTGCAAACGCTACTTCCTAGCAAGGAAGTGTCGCATTTACATTCTTTTGAAGGGAATACGAGGTATACGTGACACTTCGCAATGTATATTATATCTTATCATGAAACATAGAAATGAGATGCGATATGACGATTTAAGTAGCATTAGAAATCTATTGCTTCGATACGTAGACATCTGCAAACGCTACTTCCTAGCAAGAAAGTGTCGCATTTACATTCTTTTGAAACGAAAACGAGGTATACATAACATTCCACAATGTATATTATATCTTATCATGAAACATAGAAATGAGATGCGATATCGCGTTTTGACAAGCATTAGAACCCTAATGACACGATACGTAGACATCTGCAAACGCTATTTCCTAGCAAGGAAGTGTCGCATTTACATTCATTTGATGTATAGACGAGATATACATAACACTGCACAATGAGTATTATACCGTATCATGAAACATAGAAATGATATGCGATGTGGCTATTTAGGAAGCATTAGAACTCTATTGCTTCGATACGCAGATATCTGAAAACGCTATTTCCTAGCAAGGAAGTGTCGCATTTACATCCATTTGAAGTATAGACGAGATATACATAACACTGCACAATGAATATTATATCTTATCATGAAACATAGAGATGAGATGCGATATCGCGATTTAAGAAGAATTAGAACACTATTGCTTCGACACGTAGACATCTGCAAACACTATTTCCTAGCAAGGAACTGTCGCATTCACATTCGTTTGAATTGTATGCGAGGTATACATGAAACTTCGCAATGAATATTATATATTATCATGAAACATAGATATGAGATGCGATATCGCGAATTATAAAGCTTTAGAAATCCATTGCTTCGATACGTAGACACCTGCAAACGCTATTTCCTAGCAAGGAAGTGTCGCATTTACATTCATTTTAAGTGTATGCGAGGTATACATGACCCTTCGCAATGAATATTATATCTTATCATGAAACATATAAATGAGATGCGATATGGCTATTTAAGAAGCATTAGAACTCTATTGCTTCGATACGCAGATATTTGAAAACGCTATTTCCTAGCAAGGAAGTGTCGCATTTACATCCATTTGAAGTATAGACGAGATATACATAACACTGCACAATGAATATTACATCTTATCATGAAACATTGAAATGAGATGCGATATGGCGATTTAAGAAGCACTAGAACTCTGCTGCTTCGATACGTAGACATCTGCAAACGCCATTTACTAGCAAGAAAGTGTCGCATTTACATTCTTTTGAAGTGAATACGAGGTATACATAACACTCCACAATGAATATTATATCTTATCATGAAACATAGAAATGAGATGCGATATCGCGTTTTGAGAAGCATTAGAACCATAATGACACGATACGTAGAGATCTGCAAACGCTATTTCCTAGCAAGGAAGTGTCGCATTTAAATCCATTTGAAGTATAGACGAGATATACATAACACTGCACAATGAGTATTATACCTTATCATGAAACATAGAAATGATATGCGATATGGCTATTTAAGAAGCATTAGAACTCTATTGCTTCGATACGCAGATATCTGAAAACGCTACATCCTAGCAAGGAATTGTCGCATTTACATTATTTTGAAAGGAATACGAGGTATACGTGACACTTCGCAATGTAAATTATATCTTATCATGAAACATAGAAATGAGATGCGATATGACGATTTAAGAAGCATTAGAAATCTATTGCTTCGATACGTAGACATCTGCAAACGCTACTTCCTAGCAAGAAAGTGTCGCATTTACATTCTTTTGAAACGAATACGAGGTATACATAACATTCCACAATGAATATTATATCTTATCATGAAACATAGAAATGAGATGCGATATCGCGTTTTGAGAAGCATTAGAACCCTAATGACACGATACGTAGACATCTGCAAACGCTATTTCCTAGCAAGGAAGTGTCGCATTTACATCCATTTGAAGTATAGACGAGATATACATAACATTGCACAATGAGTATTATACCGTATCATGAAACATAGAAATGATATGCGATATGGCTATTTAAGAAGCATTAGAACTCTATTGCTTCGATACGCAGATATCTGAAAACGCTATTTCCTAGCAAGGAAGTGTCGCATTTACATTCTTTTGAAGGGAATACGAGGTATACGTGACACTTCACAATGAATATTATATATTATCATGAAACATAGATATGAGATGCGATATCGCGAATTAGAAAGCTTTAGAAATCTATTGCTCCGATACGTAGACACCTGCAAACGCTATTTCCTAGCAAGGAAGTGTCGCATTTACATTCATTTTAAGTGTATGCGAGGTATACATGACCCTTCGCAATGAATATTATATATTGTCATGAAACATAGAAATGAGATGCGATATCGCGATTTAAGAATCATTAGAACACTATTGCTTCGATACGTAGGCATCTGCAAACGCTACTTCCTAGCAAGGACGTGTCGCATTTACATTCTTTTGAAACGAATACGAGGTATACATAAGACTCCACAATGAATATTATATCTTATCATGAAACATAGAAATGAGATGCGATATCGCGAATTAGAAGGTTTTAGAACTCTATTGCTTCGATACGTAGACATCCGCAAACGCTATTTCCTAGCAAGGAAGTGTCGCATTTACATCCATTTGAAGTATAGACGAGATATACATAACACTGCACAATGAATATTATATCTTATCATGAAGCATAGTAATAAGTAGCGATATCGTGTTTTGAGAAGCATTAGAACTCTAATGCCACGATACGTACAACATCTGCAAACGCTATTTCCTAGCAAGGAAGTGTCGCATTTACATCCATTTGAAGTATAGACGAGATATACATAACACTGGACAATGAATATTATATCTTATCATGAAACATATAAATGAGATGCGATATGGCTATTTAAGAAGCATTAGAACTCGATTGCTTCGATACGTAGACATCTGCAAACGCTACTTCCTAGCAAGAAAGTGTCGCATTTACATTCTTTTGAAACGAATACGAGGTATACATAACATTCCACAATGAATATTATATCTTATCATGAAACATAGAAATGAGATGCGATATCGCGTTTTGAGAAGCATTAGAACCCTAATGACACGATACGTAGACATCTGCAAACGCTATTTCCTAGCAAGGAAGAGTCGCATTTACATCCATTTGAAGTATAGACGAGATATACATAACACTGCACAATGAGTATTATACCTTATCATGAAACATAGAAATGATATGCGATATGGCTATTTAAGAAGCATTAGAACTCTATTGCTTCGATACGAAGATATCTGAAAACGCTATTTCCTAGCAAGGAAGTGTCGCATTTACATCCATTTGAAGTATAGACGAGATATACATAGCACTGCACAATGAGTATTATATCTTATCATGAAGCATAGTAATAAGTAGCGATATCGTGTTTTGAGAAGCATTAGAACTCTAATGCCACGATACGTACAACATCTGCAAACGCTATTTCCTAGCAAGGAAGTGTCGCATTTAAATCCATTTGAAGTATAGACGAGATATACATAACACTGCACAATGAGTATTATACCTTATCATGAAACATAGAAATGATATGCGATATGGCTATTTAAGAAGCATTAGAACTCTATTGCTTCGATACGCAGATATCTGAAAACGCTACATCCTAGCAAGGAATCGTCGCATTTACATTATTTTGAAAGGAATACGAGGTATACGTGACACTTCGCAATGTAAATTATATCTTATCATGAAACATAGAAATGAGATGCGATATGACGATTTAAGAAGCATTAGAAATCTATTGCTTCGATACGTAGACATCTGCAAACGCTACTTCCTAGCAAGAAAGTGTCGCATTTACATTCTTTTGAAACGAATACGAGGTATACATAACATTCCACAATGAATATTATATCTTATCATGAAACATAGAAATGAGATGCGATATCGCGTTTTGAGAAGCATTAGAACCCTAATGACACGATACGTAGACATCTGCAAACGCTATTTCCTAGCAAGGAAGTGTCGCATTTACATCCATTTGAAGTATAGACGAGATATACATAACATTGCACAATGAGTATTATACCGTATCATGAAACATAGAAATGATATGCGATATGGCTATTTAAGAAGCATTAGAACTCTATTGCTTCGATACGCAGATATCTGAAAACGCTATTTCCTAGCAAGGAAGTGTCGCATTTACATTCTTTTGAAGGGAATACGAGGTATACGTGACACTTCACAATGAATATTATATATTATCATGAAACATAGATATGAGATGCGATATCGCGAATTAGAAAGCTTTAGAAATCTACTGCTCCGATACGTAGACACCTGCAAACGCTATTTCCTAGCAAGGAAGTGTCGCATTTACATTCATTTTAAGTGTATGCGAGGTATACATGACCCTTCGCAATGAATATTATATATTGTCATGAAACATAGAAATGAGATGCGATATCGCGATTTAAGAATCATTAGAACACTATTGCTTCGATACGTAGGCATCTGCAAACGCTACTTCCTAGCAAGGACGTGTCGCATTTACATTCTTTTGAAACGAATACGAGGTATACATAAGACTCCACAATGAATATTATATCTTATCATGAAACATAGAAATGAGATGCGATATCGCGAATTAGAAGGTTTTAGAACTCTATTGCTTCGATACGTAGACATCCGCAAACGCTATTTCCTAGCAAGGAAGTGTCGCATTTACATCCATTTGAAGTATAGACGAGATATACATAACACTGCACAATGAATATTATATCTTATCATGAAGCATAGTAATAAGTAGCGATATCGTGTTTTGAGAAGCATTAGAACTCTAATGCCACGATACGTACAACATCTGCAAACGCTACTTCCTAGCAAGGAAGTGTCGCATTTACATCCATTTGAAGTATAGACGAGATATACATAACACTGGACAATGAATATTATATCTTATCATGAAACATATAAATGAGATGCGATATGGCTATTTAAGAAGCATTAGAACTCGATTGCTTCGATACGTAGACATCTGCAAACGCTACTTCCTAGCAAGAAAGTGTCCGCATTTACATTCTTTTGAAACGAATACGAGGTATACATAACATTCCACAATGAATATTATATCTTATCATGAAACATAGAAATGAGATGCGATATCGCGTTTTGAGAAGCATTAGAACCCTAATGACACGATACGTAGACATCTGCAAACGCTATTTCCTAGCAAGGAAGAGTCGCATTTACATCCATTTGAAGTATAGACGAGAATATACATAACACTGCACAATGAGTATTATACCTTATCATTGAAACATAGAAATGATATGCGATATGGCTATTTTAAGAAGCATTAGAACTCTATTGCTTCGATACGAAGATATCTGAAAACGCTATTTCCTAGCAAGGAAGTGTCGCATTTACATCCATTTGAAGTATAGACGAGATATACATAGCACTGCACAATGAGAATTATATCTTATCATGAAGCATAGTAATAAGTAGCGGATATCGTGTTCTGAGAAGCATTAGAACTCTAATGCCACGATACGTACAACATCTGCAAACGCTATTTTCCTAGCAAGGAAGTGTCGCATTTACATCCATTTGAAGTATAGACGAGATATAACATAACACTGGACAATGAATATTATATCTTATCATGAAACATATAAATGAGATGCGATATGGCTATTTAAGAAGCATTAGAACTCTATTGCTTCGATACGCAGATATCTGAAACGCTATTTCCTAGCAAGGAAGTGTCGCATTTACATCCATTTGAAGTATAGACGAGATATACATAACACTGCACAATGAATATTACATCTTATCATCAAACATTGAAATGAGATGCGATATGGCGATTTAAGAAGCACTAGAAACTCTACTGCATCGATACGTAGACATCTGCAAACGCCATTTACTAGCAAGAAAGTGTCGCATTTACATTCTTTTGAAGTGAATACGAGGTATACATAACACTCCACAATGAATATTATATCTTATCATGAAACATAGAAATCTGATGTAATATGGCTATTTAAGAAGCATTAGAACACTATTTCTTCGATACGTAGACATCTGCAAACGCTACTTCCTAGCAAGGAAGTGTCGCATTTACATTCTTTTGAAAGGAATACAAGGTATACATGACACTTCGCAATGAATATTATATCTTATCATGAAACATAGAAATATGATGTAATATGGCGATATAAGAAGCATTAGAACACTATTTCTTCGATACCTAGACAACTGCAGACGCTATTTCCTAGCAAGGAAGTGTCGCATTTACATTCATTTGAAGAGTAGACGAGGAATGCATAACACTTCGCAATGAATATTATATCTTATCAGGAAACATAGATATGAGATGCAATATCTCGTTTTAAGAAGCATTTGAACTCTATTGCTTCGATACGTAGACATCTGCAAACGCTATTTCCTAGCAAGGAAGTGTCGCATTTATATTCATTTGAAGTGTAGGCGAGGAATACATAACACTTCGCAATGAATATTACATCTTATCATGAAACATAGAATTGAGATGCGATATCTTGTTTTAAGAAGCATTTGAACTCTATTGCTTCGATACGTAGACATCTGCAAACGCTATTTCCTAGCAAGGAAGTGTCGCATTTACATCCATTTGAATCGTAGACGAGGAATGCATAACACTTCGCAATGAATATTATATCTTATCATCAAACATAGATACGAGATGCAATATCTCGTTTTAGGAAGCATTTGAACTCTATTGCTTCGATACGTAGACATCTGCAAACGCTATTTCCTTGCAAGGAAGTGTCGCATTTACATCCATTTGAAGTATAGACGAGATATACATAACACTGCACAATGAATATTACATCTTATCATGAAACATAGAAATGAGATGCGATATGGCGATTTAAGAAGCATTAGAACTCTACTGCTTCGATACGTAGACATCGGCAAACGCTATTTCCCAGCAGGGAAGTGTCACATTTACATTCTTCTAAAGTGAATACGAGGTATACATAACACTCCACAATGAATATTATATCTTACCATGAAACATAGAGATGAGATGCGATATGGCGATTTATGAAGCATTTGATGTCTATTACTTCGATACGTAGACATCTGCAAACGCTATTTCCTAGCAAGAAATTGTAGCATTTACATCCATTTGAAGTATAGCCGAGATATACATAACACTGCACAATGAATATTATATCTTATCATGAAACATAGAGATGAGATGCGATATCGCGATTTAAGAAGCATTAGAAATCTATTGCTTCGATACGTAGACATCTGCAAACGCTATTTCCTAGCAAGGAAGTGTCACATTTACATACATTTTAAGTGTATGCGAGGTATACATGACCGATCGCAATGAATATTATATATTGTCATGAAACATAGAAATGAGATGCGATATCGCGATTTAAGAAGCATTAGAACACTATTTGTTCGATACGTAGACATCTGCAAACGCTACTTCCTAACAAAGGAGTGTCGCATTTACATTCTTTTGAAAGTAATACGAGGTATACATGACACTTCACAATGAATATTATATCTTATCATGAAACATAGAATTGAGATGCGATATGACGATTTAAGAAGCATTAGAACACTATTGCTTCGACACGTGGACATCTGCAAACACTATTTCCTAGCAAGGAACTGTCGCATTCACATTCGTTTGAATTGTATGCGAGGTATACATGAAACTTCGCAATGAATATTATATATTGTCTTGAAACATAGATATGAGATGCGATATCGCGAATTAGCAAGCTTTAGAAATCTATTGCTTCGATACGTAGACATCTGCAAACGCTACTTCCTAGCAAGGAAGTGTCGCATTTACATTCATTTTAAGTGTATGCGAGGTATACATGACCCTTCGCAATGAATATTATATATTGTCATGAAACATAGAAATGAGATGCGATATCGCGATTTAAGAATCATTAGAACACTATTGCTTCGATAGGTAGACATCTGCAAACGCTACTTCCAAACAAGGGAGTGTCGCATTTACATTCTTTTGAAAGGAATACGAAGTATACGTGACACTTCGCAATGAATATTATATCTTATCATGAAACTTAGAATTGAGATGCGATATGGCGATTTATGAAGCATTAGATCCGTATTGCTTCGATACGTAGACATCTGCAAACGCTACTTCCTAGCAAGGAAGTGTCGCATTTACATCCATTTTAAGTGTATGCGAGGTATACATTACACTTCGCAGTGAATATTATATATTATCATGAAACATAGAAATGCGAAGCGATATCGCGTTTTGAGAAGCATTAGACCACTAATGCCACGATACGTAGACATCTGCAAACGAAATTTCCCAGCAAGGAAGTGTCGCATTTACATTCATTTGAAGTATGGACGAGATATACATGACACTGCACAATTAATATTATATCTTATCATGAAACGTAGATATGAGATGCGATATGGTGAATTAAGAAGCATTAGAGAACTATTGCTTCGATACGTAGACATCTGCAAACGCTATTTCCAAGCAAGGAAGTGTCGCATTTACATTCTTTTGAGGTGAATACGAGGTATTCATAACACTGCACAATGAATATTATATCTTATCATGAAACATAGAAATGAGATGCGATATCGCGATTTAAGAAGCTTTAGGACACTATTGCTTCGATACGTAAATATCTGCAAACGCTATCTCCTAGCAAGGAAGAGTCGCATTTACATTCTTTTGAGGCGAATACGAGGTATACATAACACTGCACAATAAATATTATATCTAATCATGAAACATAGAAATGAGATGCAATATGGCGATTTATGAAGCATTAGATGTCTATTGCTTCGATACGTAGACATCTGCAAACTCTATTTCCTAGCAAGGAAGTGTCGCATTTACATTCATTTGAAGTGTATGCGAGGTATACATGACACTTCGCAGTGAATATTATATATTGTCATGATACATAGAAATGAGAAGCGATATGGCGATTTAAGAAGCATTAGATCCGTATTGCTTCGATACGTAGACATCTGCAAACGCTACTTCCTAGCATGGAAGTGTTGCATTTACATCCATTTGAAGTATAGACGAGATATACATAGCACTGCACAATGAGTATTATACCATATCATGAAACATAGAAATGATATGCGATATGGCTATTTAAGAAGCATTAGAACTCTATTGCTTCGATACGCAGATATCTGAAAACGCTATTTCCTAGCAAGGAAGTGTCGCATTTACATCCATTTGAAGTATAGACGAGATATACATAACACGGCACAATGAATATTATATCTTATCATGAAACATAGAAATGTGATGTAATATGGCGATTTAAGAAGCATTAGAACACTATTTCTTCGATACGTAGACATCTGCAAACGCTACTTCCTAGCAAGGAAGTGTCGCATTTACATTCTTTTGAAGGGAATACGAGGTATACGTGACACTTCGCAATGTATATTATATCTTATCATGAAACATAGAAATGAGATGCGATATGACGATTTAAGAGGCATTAGAACACTATTTCTTCGATACGTAGACATCTGCAAACGCTACTTCCTGGCAAGGAAGTGTCGCATTTACATTCTTTTGAAAGGAATACAAGGTATACATGACACTGCGCAATGAATATTATATCTTAACACGAAACACAGAAATGAGATGCGATATGGCGATTTAAGAAGCATTAGGAATCCATTGCTTCGATACGTAGACATCTGCAAACGCTATTTCCTAGCAAGGAAGTGTCGCATTTACATGCATTTGAAGTATAGACGAGATATACATAACACGGCACAATGAATATTATATCTTATCATGAAACATTGAAATGAGATGCGATATGGCGATTTAAGAAGCACTAGAACTCTACTGCTTCGATACGTAGACATCTGCAAACGCCATTTACTAGCAAGGAAGTGTCGCATTTACATTCTTCTGAAGTGAATACGAGGTATACATAACACTCCACAATGAATATTATATCTTATCATGAAACATAGAAATGTGATGCGATATCGCGTTTCTGGAAGCATTAGAACCCTAATGACACGATACGTAGACATCTGCAAACGCTATTTCCTAGCAAGGAAGTGTCGCATTTACATCCATTTGAAGTATAGACGAGATATACATAACACGGCACAATGAATATTATATCTTATCATGAAACATTGAAATGTGATGCGATATGGCGATTTAAGAAGCACTAGAACTCTACTGCTTCGATACGTAGACATCTGCAAACGCCATTTACTAGCAAGAAAGTGTCGCATTTACATTCTTTTGAAGTGAATACGAGGTATACATAACACTCCACAATGAATATTATATCTTATCATGAAACATAGAAATCTGATGTAATATGGCTATTTAAGAAGCATTAGAACACTATTTCTTCGATACGTAGACATCTGCAAACGCTACTTCCTAGCAAGGAAGTGTCGCATTTACATTCTTTTGAAAGGAATACAAGGTATACATGACACTTCGCAATGAATATTATATCTTATCATGAAACATTGAAATGAGATGCGATATGGCGATTTAAGAAGCACAAGAACTCTACTGCTTCGATACGTAGACGTTTGCAAACGCCATTTACTAGCAAGGAAGTGTCGCATTTACATTCTTTTGAAGTGAATACGAGGTATACATAACACTCCACAATGAATATTATATCTTATCATGAAACATAGAAATATGATGTAATATGGCGATTTAAGAAGCATTAGAACACTATTTCTTCGATACCTAGACAACTGCAGACGCTATTTCCTAGCAAGGAAGTGTCGCATTTACATTCATTTGAAGAGTAGACGAGGAATGCATAACACTTCGCAATGAATATTATATCTTATCAGGAAACATAGATATGAGATGCAATATCTCGTTTTAAGAAGCATTTGAACTCTATTGCTTCGATACGTAGACATCTGCAAACGCTATTTCCTAGCAAGGAAGTGTCGCATTTATATTCATTTGAAGTGTAGGCGAGGAATACATAACACTTCGCAATGAATATTACATCTTATCATGAAACATAGAATTGAGATGCGATATCTTGTTTTAAGAAGCATTTGAACTCTATTGCTTCGATACGTAGACATCTGCAAACGCTATTTCCTAGCAAGGAAGTGTCGCATTTACATCCATTTGAATCGTAGACGAGGAATGCATAACACTTCGCAATGAATATTATATCTTATCATCAAACATAGATACGAGATGCAATATCTCGTTTTAGGAAGCATTTGAACTCTATTGCTTCGATACGTAGACATCTGCAAACGCTATTTCCTTGCAAGGAAGTGTCGCATTTACATCCATTTGAAGTATAGACGAGATATACATAACACTGCACAATGAATATTACATCTTATCATGAAACATAGAAATGAGATGCGATATGGCGATTTAAGAAGCATTAGAACTCTACTGCTTCGATACGTAGACATCGGCAAACGCTATTTCCCAGCAGGGAAGTGTCACATTTACATTCTTCTAAAGTGAATACGAGGTATACATAACACTCCACAATGAATATTATATCTTACCATGAAACATAGAGATGAGATGCGATATGGCGATTTATGAAGCATTTGATGTCTATTACTTCGATACGTAGACATCTGCAAACGCTATTTCCTAGCAAGAAATTGTAGCATTTACATCCATTTGAAGTATAGCCGAGATATACATAACACTGCACAATGAATATTATATCTTATCATGAAACATAGAGATGAGATGCGATATCGCGATTTAAGAAGCATTAGAAATCTATTGCTTCGATACGTAGACATCTGCAAACGCTATTTCCTAGCAAGGAAGTGTCACATTTACATACATTTTAAGTGTATGCGAGGTATACATGACCGATCGCAATGAATATTATATATTGTCATGAAACATAGAAATGAGATGCGATATCGCGATTTAAGAAGCATTAGAACACTATTTGTTCGATACGTAGACATCTGCAAACGCTACTTCCTAACAAAGGAGTGTCGCATTTACATTCTTTTGAAAGTAATACGAGGTATACATGACACTTCACAATGAATATTATATCTTATCATGAAACATAGAATTGAGATGCGATATGACGATTTAAGAAGCATTAGAACACTATTGCTTCGACACGTGGATATCTGCAAACACTATTTCCTAGCAAGGAACTGTCGCATTCACATTCGTTTGAATTGTATGCGAGGTATACATGAAACTTCGCAATGAATATTATATATTGTCTTGAAACATAGATATGAGATGCGATATCGCGAATTAGCAAGCTTTAGAAATCTATTGCTTCGATACGTAGACATCTGCAAACGCTACTTCCTAGCAAGGAAGTGTCGCATTTACATTCATTTTAAGTGTATGCGAGGTATACATGACCCTTCGCAATGAATATTATATATTGTCATGAAACATAGAAATGAGATGCGATATCGCGATTTAAGAATCATTAGAACACTATTGCTTCGATACGTAGGCATCTGCAAACGCTACTTCCTAGCAAGGACGTGTCGCATTTATATTCTTTTGAAACGAATAAGAGCTATACATAAGACTCCACAATGAATACTATATCTTATCATGAAACATAGAAATGAGATGCGATATGGCGATTTAAGAAGCATTAGAACTCTAATGCTACGATACGTAGACATCTGCAAACGCTATTTCCCAGCAGGGAAGTGTCGCATTTACATTCTTTTAAAGTGAATACGAGGTATACATAACACTCCACAATGAATATTATATCTTATCACGAAACATAGAAATGTGATGTAATATGGCGATTTAAGAAGCATTAGAACACTACTGCTTCGATAGGTAGACATCTGCAAACGCTACTTCCAAACAAGGGAGTGTCGCATTTACATTCTTTTGAAAGGAATACGAAGTATACGTGACACTTCGCAATGAATATTATATCTTATCATGAAACTTAGAATTGAGATGCGATATGGCGATTTATGAAGCATTAGATCCGTATTGCTTCGATACGTAGACATCTGCAAACGCTACTTCCTAGCAAGGAAGTGTCGCATTTACATCCATTTTAAGTGTATGCGAGGTATACATTACACTTCGCAGTGAATATTATATATTATCATGAAACATAGAAATGCGAAGCGATATCGCGTTTTGAGAAGCATTAGACCACTAATGCCACGATACGTAGACATCTGCAAACGAAATTTCCCAGCAAGGAAGTGTCGCATTTACATTCATTTGAAGTATGGACGAGATATACATGACACTGCACAATTAATATTATATCTTATCATGAAACGTAGATATGAGATGCGATATGGTGAATTAAGAAGCATTAGAGAACTATTGCTTCGATACGTAGACATCTGCAAACGCTATTTCCAAGCAAGGAAGTGTCGCATTTACATTCTTTTGAGGTGAATACGAGGTATTCATAACACTGCACAATGAATATTATATCTTATCATGAAACATAGAAATGAGATGCGATATCGCGATTTAAGAAGCTTTAGGACACTATTGCTTCGATACGTAAATATCTGCAAACGCTATCTCCTAGCAAGGAAGAGTCGCATTTACATTCTTTTGAGGCGAATACGAGGTATACATAACACTGCACAATAAATATTATATCTAATCATGAAACATAGAAATGAGATGCAATATGGCGATTTATGAAGCATTAGATGTCTATTGCTTCGATACGTAGACATCTGCAAACTCTATTTCCTAGCAAGGAAGTGTCGCATTTACATTCATTTGAAGTGTATGCGAGGTATACATGACACTTCGCAGTGAATATTATATATTGTCATGATACATAGAAATGAGAAGCGATATGGCGATTTAAGAAGCATTAGATCCGTATTGCTTCGATACGTAGACATCTGCAAACGCTACTTCCTAGCATGGAAGTGTTGCATTTACATCCATTTGAAGTATAGACGAGATATACATAGCACTGCACAATGAGTATTATACCATATCATGAAACATAGAAATGATATGCGATATGGCTATTTAAGAAGCATTAGAACTCTATTGCTTCGATACGCAGATATCTGAAAACGCTATTTCCTAGCAAGGAAGTGTCGCATTTACATCCATTTGAAGTATAGACGAGATATACATAACACGGCACAATGAATATTATATCTTATCATGAAACATAGAAATGTGATGTAATATGGCGATTTAAGAAGCATTAGAACACTATTTCTTCGATACGTAGACATCTGCAAACGCTACTTCCTAGCAAGGAAGTGTCGCATTTACATTCTTTTGAAGGGAATACGAGGTATACGTGACACTTCGCAATGTATATTATATCTTATCATGAAACATAGAAATGAGATGCGATATGACGATTTAAGAGGCATTAGAACACTATTTCTTCGATACGTAGACATCTGCAAACGCTACTTCCTGGCAAGGAAGTGTCGCATTTACATTCTTTTGAAAGGAATACAAGGTATACATGACACTGCGCAATGAATATTATATCTTAACACGAAACACAGAAATGAGATGCGATATGGCGATTTAAGAAGCATTAGGAATCCATTGCTTCGATACGTAGACATCTGCAAACGCTATTTCCTAGCAAGGAAGTGTCGCATTTACATGCATTTGAAGTATAGACGAGATATACATAACACGGCACAATGAATATTATATCTTATCATGAAACATTGAAATGAGATGCGATATGGCGATTTAAGAAGCACTAGAACTCTACTGCTTCGATACGTAGACATCTGCAAACGCCATTTACTAGCAAGGAAGTGTCGCATTTACATTCTTCTGAAGTGAATACGAGGTATACATAACACTCCACAATGAATATTATATCTTATCATGAAACATAGAAATGTGATGCGATATCGCGTTTCTGGAAGCATTAGAACCCTAATGACACGATACGTAGACATCTGCAAACGCTATTTCCTAGCAAGGAAGTGTCGCATTTACATCCATTTGAAGTATAGACGAGATATACATAACACGGCACAATGAATATTATATCTTATCATGAAACATTGAAATGTGATGCGATATGGCGATTTAAGAAGCACTAGAACTCTACTGCTTCGATACGTAGACATCTGCAAACGCCATTTACTAGCAAGGAAGTGTCGCATTTACATTCTTTTGAAGTGAATAGGAGGTATACATAACACTCCACAATGAATATTATATCTTATCATGAAACATAGAAATGTGATGTAATATGGCGATTTAAGAAGCATTAGAACACTATTTCTTCGATACGTAGACATCTGCAAACGCTACTTCCTAGCAAGGAAGTGTCGCATTTACATTCTTTTGAAGTGAATACGAGGTAGTCATAACACTGCGCAATGAATATTATATCTTATCATGAAACATAGAAATGAGATGCGATATCGCGATATAAGAAGCATTAGAACTCTATTGCTTCGATACGTGGATATCTGCAATCACTATTTCCTAGCAAGGAACTGTCGCATTCACATCCATTTGAAGTGTATGCGAGGTATACATGACACTACGCAATGAATATTATATATTATCATGAAACATATATATGAGATGCGATTTCGCGTATTAGCAAGATTCAGAAATCTATTGCTTCGATACGGAGACTTCTGCAATCGCTGTTTCCTAGCAAGGAAGTGTCGCATTTACATCCATTTGAAGTATAGACGATATATACACAACACTGCACAATGAGTATTATACCTTATCATGAAACATAGAAATGATATGCGATATGGCTATTTAAGAAGCATTAGAACTCTATTGCTTCGATACGAAGATATCTGAAAACGCTATTTCCTAGCAAGGAAGTGTCGCATTTACATCCATTTGAAGTATAGACGAGATATACATAACACTGCACAATGAGTATTATATCTTATCATGAAACATAGAAATGTGATGTAATATGGCGATTTTAAAAGCATTAGAACACTATTTCTTCGATACGTAGACATCTGCAAACGCTACTTCCTGGCAAGGAAGAGTCGCATTTACATTCTTTTGAAAGGAATACAAGGTATACATGACACTTCGCAATGAATATTATATCTTATCACGAAACATAGAAATGAGATGCGATATGGCGATTTAAGAAGCATTAGGAATCTATTGCTTCGATACGTAGACATCTGCAAACGCTATTTCCTAGCAAGGAAGTGTCGCATTTACATACATTTTAAGTGTATGCGAGGTATACATGACCCTTCGCAATGAATATTATATATTGTCATGAAACATAGAAATGAGATGCGATATCGCGATTTAAGAATAATTAGAACACTATTGCTTCGATACGTAGGCATCTGCAAACGCTACTTCCTAGCAAGGACGTGTCGCATTTACATTCTTTTGAAACGAATACGAGGTATACATAAGACTCCACAATGAATATTATATCTTATCATGAAACATAGAAATAAGATGCGATATCGCGAATTAGAAGGTTTTAGAACTCTATTGCTTCGATACGAAGACATCTGCAAACGCTATTTCCTAGCAAGGAAGTGTCGCATTTACATCCATTTGAAGTATAGACGAGATATACATAACACTGCACAATGAATATTATATCTTATCATGAAACATTGAAATGAGATGCGATATGGCGATTTAAGAAGCACTAGAACTCTACTGCTTCGATACGTAGACATCTGCAAACGCCATTTACTAGCAAGGAAGTGTCGCATTTACATTCTTTTGAAGTGAATACGAGGTATACATAACACTCCACAATGAATATTATATCTTATCATGAAACATAGAAATGTGATGTAATATGGCGATTTAAGAAGCATTAGAACACTATTTCTTCGATACGTAGACATCTGCAAACGCTACTTCCTAGCAAGGAAGTGTCGCATTTACATTCTTTTGAAAGGAATACAAGGTATACATGACACTTCGCAATGAATATTATATCTTATCACGAAACATAGAAATGAGATGCGATATCGCGAATTAGAAGGTTTTAGAACTCTATTGCTTCGATACGTAGACATCTGCAAACGCTATTTCCTAGCAAGGAGGTGTCGCATTTACATCCATTTGAAGTATAGACGAGATATACATAACACTGCACAATGAATATTATATCTTATCATGAAGCATAGAAATGAGGTGCGATATGGCGATTTAAGAAGCATTAGAACTCTAATGCCATGATTCGTAGACATCTGCAAACGCTATTTCCTAGCAAGGAAGTGTCGCATTTACATCCATTTGAAGTATAGACGAGATATACATAACACTGCACAATGAATATTACATCTTATCATGAAACATAGAAATGAGATGCAATATGGCGATTTAAGAAGCATTAGAACTCTACTGCTTCGATACGTAGACATCGGCAAACGCTATTTCCCAGCAGGGAAGTGTCGCATTTACATTCTTCTAAAGTGAATACGAGGTATACATAACACTCCACAATGTATATTATATCTTATCATGAAACATAGAAATGTGATGCGATATCGCGTTTTGGGAAGCATTAGAACCCTAATGACACGATACGTAGACATCTGCAAACGCTATTTCCTAGCAAGGAAGTGTCGCATTTACATACATTTTAAGTGTATGCGAGGTATACATGACCCATCGCAATGAATATTATATATTGTCATGAAACATAGATATGAGATGCGATATCGCGAATTAGAAAGCTTTAGAAATCTATTGCTTCTATACGTAGACACCTGCAAACGCTATTTCCTAGCAAGGAAGTGTCGCATTTACATTCATTTTAAGTGTATGCGAGGTATACATGACCCTTCGCTATGAATATTATATATTGTCATGAAACATAGAAATGAGATGCGATATCGCGATTTAAGAATAATTAGAACACTATTGCTTCGATACGTAGGCATCTGCAAACGCTACTTCCTAGCAAGGACGTGTCGCATTTACATTCTTTTGAAACGAATACGAGGTATACATAAGACTCCACAATGAATATTATATCTTATCATGAAACATAGAAATAAGATGCGATATCGCGAATTAGAAGGTTTTAGAACTCTATTGCTTCGATACGAAGACATCTGCAAACGCTATTTCCTAGCAAGGAAGTGTCGCATTTACATCCATTTGAAGTATAGACGAGATATACATAACACTGCACAATGAATATTATATCTTATCATGAAACATTGAAATGAGATGCGATATGGCGATTTAAGAAGCACTAGAACTCTACTGCTTCGATACGTAGACATCTGCAAACGCCATTTACTAACAAGGAAGTGTCGCATTTACATTCTTTTGAAGTGAATACGAGGTATACATAACACTCCACAATGAATATTATATCTTATCATGAAACATAGAAATGTGATGTAATATGGCGATTTAAGAAGCATTAGAACACTATTTCTTCGATACGTAGACATCTGCAAACGCTACTTCCTAGCAAGGAAGTGTCGCATTTACATTCTTTTGAAAGGAATACAAGGTATACATGACACTTCGCAATGAATATTATATCTTATCACGAAACATAGAAATGAGATGCGATATCGCGAATTAGAAGGCTTTAGAACTCTATTGCTTCGATACGTAGACATCTGCAAACGCTATTTCCTAGCAAGGAGGTGTCGCATTTACATCCATTTGAAGTATAGACGAGATATACATAACACTGCACAATGAATATTATATCTTATCATGAAGCATAGAAATGAGGTGCGATATGGCGATTTAAGAAGCATTAGAACTCTAATGCCATGATTCGTAGACATCTGCAAACGCTATTTCCTAGCAAGGAAGTGTCGCATTTACATCCATTTGAAGTATAGACGAGATATACATAACACTGCACAATGAATATTACATCTTATCATGAAACATAGAAATGAGATGCGATATGGCGATTTAAGAAGCATTAGAAATCTACTGCTTCGATATGTAGACATCTGCAAACGCTATTTCCTAGCAAGGAAGTGTCACATTTACATACATTTTAAGTGTATGCGAGGTATACATGACCCATCGCAATGAATATTATATATTGTCATGAAACATAGAAATGAGATGCGATATCGCCATTTAAGAAGCATTAGAACACTATTGGTTCGATACGTAGACATCTGCAAACGCTACTTCCTAACAAGGGAGTGTCGCATTTACATTCTTTTGAAAGGAATACGAGGTATACATGACACTTCACAATGAATATTATATCTTATCATGAAACATAGAATTGAGATGCGATATGACGATTTAAGAAGCATTAGAACTCTACTGCTTCGATACGTAGACATCGGCAAACGCTATTTCCCAGCAGGGAAGTGTCGCATTTACATTCTTCTCAAGTGAATACGAGGTATACATAACACTCCACAATGAATATTATATCTTATCATGAAACATAGAAATGTGATGCGATATCGCGTTTTGGGAAGCATTAGAACCCTAATGACACGATACGTAGACATCTGCAAACGCTATTTCCTAGCAAGGAAGTGTCGCATTTACATACATTTTAAGTGTATGCGAGGTATACATGACCCATCGCAATGAATATTATATATTGTCATGAAACATAGATATGAGATGCGATATCGCGAATTAGAAAGCTTTAGAAATCTATTGCTTCGATACGTAGACACCTGCAAACGCTATTTCCTAGCAAGGAAGTGTCGCATTTACATTCATTTTAAGTGTATGCGAGGTATACATGACCCATCGCAATGAATATTATATATTGTCATGAAACATAGAAATGAGATGCGATATCGCGAATTAGAAGGTTTTAGAACTCTATTGCTTCGATACGTAGACATCTGCAAACGCTATTTCCTAGCAAGGAAGTGTCGCATTTACATCCATTTGAAGTATAGACGAGATATACATAACACTGCACAATGAATATTATATCTTATCATGAAACATAGAAATGAGATGCGATATGGCGATTTAAGAAGCATCAGAACTCTACTGCTTCGATACGTAGACATCGGCAAACGCTATTTCCCAGCAGGGAAGTGTCGCATTTACATTCTTTTAAAGTGAATACGAGGTATACATAACACTCCACAATGAATATTATATCTTATCATGAAACATAGAGATGAGATGCGATATGGCGATTTATGAAGCATTTGATGTCTATTACTTCGATACGTAGACATCTGCAAACGCTATTTCCTAGCAAGGAAGTGTCACATTTACATACATTTTATGTGTATGCGAGGTATACATGACCCATCGCAATGAATATTATATATTGTCATGAAACATAGAAATGAGATGCGATATCGCCATTTAAGAAGCATTAGAACACTATTGGTTCGATACGTAGACATCTGCAAACGCTACTTCCTAACAAGGGAGTGTCGCATTTACATTCTTGTGAAAGGAATACGAGGTATACATGACACTTCACAATGAATATTATATCTTATCATGAAACATAGAATTGAGATGCGATATGACGATTTAAGAAGCATTAGAACTCTACTGCTTCGATACGTAGACATCGGCAAACGCTATTTCCCAGCAGGGAAGTGTCGCATTTACATTCTTCTCAAGTGAATACGAGGTATACATAACACTCCACAATGAATATTATATCTTATCATGAAACATAGAAATGTGATGCGATATCGCGTTTTGGGAAGCATTAGAACCCTAATGACACGATACGTAGACATCTGCAAACGCTATTTCCTAGCAAGGAAGTGTCGCATTTACATCCATTTGAAGTATAGACGAGATATACATAACACTGCACAATGAGTATTATACCTTATCATGAAACATAGAAATGATATGCGATATGGCTATTTAAGAAGCATTAGAACTCTATTGCTTCGATACGCAGATATCTGAAAACGCTATTTCCTAGCAAGGAAGTGTCGCATTTACATCCATTTGAAGTATAGACGAGATATACATAACACGGCACAATGAATATTATATCTTATCATGAAACATTGAAATGAGATGCGATATGGCGATTTAAGAAGCACTAGAACTCTACTGCTTCGATACGTAGACATCTGCAAACGCCATTTACTAGCAAGGAAGTGTCGCATTTACATTCTTTTGAAGTGAATACGAGGTATACATAACACTCCACAATGAATATTATATCTTATCATGAAACATAGAAATGTGATGTAATATGGCGATTTAAGAAGCATTAGAACACTATTTCTTCGATACGTAGACATCTGCAAACGCTACTTCCTACCAAGGAAGTGTCGCATTTACATTCTTTTGAAAGGAATACAAGGTATACATGACACTTCGCAATGAATATTATATCTTATCACGAAACATAGAAATGAGATGCGATATCGCGAATTAGAAGGTTTTAGAACTCTATTGCTTCGATACGTGGACATCTGCAAACGCTATTTCCTAGCAAGGAGGTGTCGCATTTACATCCATTTGAAGTATAGACGAGATATACATAACACTGCACAATGAATATTACATCTTATCATGAAACATAGAAATGAGATGCGATATGGCGATTTAAGAAGCATTAGAACTCTACTGCTTCGATACGTAGACATCGGCAAACGCTATTTCCCAGCAGGGAAGTGTCGCATTTACATTCTTCTAAAGTGAATACGAGGTATACATAACACTCCACAATGTATATTATATCTTATCATGAAACATAGAGATGAGATGCGATATGGCGATTTATGAAGCATTTGATGTCTATTACTTCGATACGTAGACATCTGCAAACGCTATTTCCTAGTAAGAAATCGTAGCATTTACATCCATTTGAAGTATAGGCGAGATATACATAACACTGCACAATGAATATTATATCTTATCATGAAACATAGAAATGAGATGCGATATCGCGATTTAAGAAGAATTAGAACACTATTGCTTCGATACGTAGACATCTGCAAACGCTACTTCCTAGCAAGGAAGTGTCGCATTTACATTCTTTTGAAAGGAATACGAGGTATACGTGACACTTCGCAATGAATATTATATCCTATCATGAAACATAGAAATGAGATGCGAAATGACGATTTAAGAAGCATTAGAAATCTATTGCTTGGATACGTAGACATCTGCAAACGCTACTTCCTAGCAAGAAAGTGTCGCATTTACATTCTTTTGAAACGAATACGAGGTATACATAACAATCCACAATGAATATTATATCTTATCATGAAACATAGAAATGAGATGCGATATCGCGTTTTGAGAAGCATTAAAACTCTAATGCCACGATACGTAGACATCTGCAAACGCTATTTCCTAGCAAGGAAGTGTCGCATTTACATCCATTTGAAGTATAGACGAGATATACATAACACTGCACAATGAATATTATATCTTATCATGAAACATAGAAATGAGATGGGATTTGGCGATTTATGAAGCATTTGATGTCTATTACTTCGATACGTAGACATCTGCAAACGCTATTTCCTAGCAAGAAATTGTAGCATTTACATCCATTTGAAGTATTGGCGAGATATACATAACACTGCACAATGAATATTATATCTTATCATGAAACATAGAGATGAGATGCGATATCGCGATTTAAGAAGCATTAGAAATCTATTGCATCGATACGTAGACATCTGCAAACGCTATTTCCTAGCAGGGAAGTGTCACATTTACATACATTTTAAGTGTATGCGAGGTATACATGACCCATCGCAATGAATATTATATATTGTCGTGAAACATAGAAATGAGATGCGATATCGCGATTTAAGAAGCATTAGAACACTATTGGTTCGATACGTAGACATCTGCAAACGCTACTTCCTAACAAGGGAGTGTCGCATTTACATTCTTTTGAAAGGAATACGAGGTATACATGACACTTCACAATGAATATTATATCTTATCATGAAACATAGAATTGAGATGCGATATGACGATTTAAGAAGCATTAGAACACTATTGCTTCGACCCGCAGACATCTGCAAACACTATTTCCTAGCAAGGAACTGTCGCATTCACATTCGTTTGAATTGTATGCGAGGTATACATGAAACTTCGCAATGAATATTATATATTATCATGAAACATAGATTTGAGATACGATATCGCGTTTTAAGAAGCATTAGAACTCAATTGCTTCGATACGTAGACAGCTGCCAACGCTACTTCCTAGGAAGGAAGTGTCGCACTTACATTCATTTGAAGTTTCTGCGTGGTAATCATGGCACTTTGCAATGAATATTATATCATATCATGAAACATAGAAAACAGATGCGATATCGGGTTTTGAGAAGCATTAGAATTCTATTGCTTGGATACGTAGACATCTGCAACCGCTACTTCCTAGCAAGGAAGTGTCGCATTTACATTCTTTTGAAAGGAATACGAGGTATACGTGACACTTCGCAATGAATATTATATCTTATCATGAAACATAGAAATAAGATGCGATATGACGATTTAAGAAGCATTAGAAAACTATTGCTTCGATAAGTAGACATCTGCAAACGCTATTTCCAAGCAAGGAAGTGTCGCATTTACATTCTTTTGAAGTGAATACGAGGTAGTCATAACACTGCGCAATGAATATTATATCTTATCATGAAACATAGAAATGAGATGCGTTATCGCGATATAAGAAGCATTAGAACTCTATTGCTTCGATACGTAGACACCTGCAAAGGCTATTTCCTAGCATGGAAGGGTCGTATTTACATTCTTCTGAAGTGAATACGAGATATACATGACAGTTCGCAATAAATATTATATCTTATCATGAAACATAGGAATGAGGTGCAATATCGCGTTTTGAGAAGCATTAGAACTCTCTTGCTAATATACGTAGACATCTGCAAACTCTATTTCCTAGCAAGGAAATGTCGCATTTACATTCCTTTGAAGTGAATACGAGGTATACATGACACTTCGCAATGAATATTATATCTTACCATGAAGCATAGATGTGAGATGCGATATCGCGTTCTAAGAAGCATTAGAACTCTATTGCTACGATACGTAGACATCTGCAAACGCTATTTCTTAGCATGGAAATGCCGCATTTACATTCTTTTGAAGTGAATGCGAGATATACATGACACTTCACAATGAATATTATATCTTATCATGAAACATAGAAGTGAGATGCGATATCGCGTTCTAAGAAGCATTAGAACTCTATTGCTACGATACGTAGACACCTGCGAACGCTATTTCCTAGCATGGAAGTGTCGCATTTACATTCCATTTAAATGAATACGAGGAATGCATGACACTTCGCAAAGGATATTATATCTTATCATGATACATAGAAATGAGATGCGACATCTCGTTTTAAGAAGTATTAGAACTCTATTCTTACGATACGTGGTCATCTGAAAACGCTATTTCCTAGCAAGGAAGTGTCGCATTTACATTCTTTTGAAGTGAATACTAGGTATACATAACACTCCATAATGAATATTATATCTTATCATGAAACGCAGCAGTGAGATGCGATATCGCGATTTAAGAAGCACTAGAACTCTATTGCTACGATGCGTAGACATCGGCAAATGTTATTTCCCAGCAAGGAAGTGTCGCATTTACATTCTTTTGAAGTGAATACGAGGTATACATAACATTCCACAATGAATATTATATCTTATCACGAAACGTAGAAATGAAATGCGACATCTCGTTTTAAGTAGCATTAGAACTCTATAGCTACGATACGTAGACATCTGCAAAGTCTATTTCCTAGCATGGAAGTGTCGCAATTACATTCTTTTGAAGTGAGTACGAGGTATACATGACACTTCGCAAAGAATATTATATCTTATCATGAAACATAGAAGTGAGATGCGATATCGCCTTTTAAGAAGCATTAGAACTCTATTGCTACGTTACGTAGACATCTGCAAACGCTATTTCCTAGCAAGGGAGTGTCGCATTTTCATTCTTTTGAAGTGAATACGAGGTCTACATGACACTTCGCAATGAATATTATGTCTTATCACGAAACATAGAAATGAAATGCGACATCTCGTTTTAAGTAGCATTAGAATTCTATTGTTACGATACGTAGGCATCTGCAAAGGCTATTTCCTAGCATGGAAGGGTCGCATTTACATTCTTTTGAAGTGAATACGAGGTATACATAACACTCCGTAATGAATATTATATCTTATCATGATACATAGCTGTGAGATACGATATCGCGTTTTAAGAAGCATTAGAACTCTATTGCTATGATGCGTAGACATCTGCATATGTTATTTCCTAGGAAGGAAGTGTCGCATTTACATCCTTTGAAGTGAATACGAGGTATACATAACATTCCACAATGAATATTATATCTTATCTCGAAACATAGAAGTGAGATGCGATATCGCTGTTTAAGAAGCACTAGAACTCTATTGCTACGATGCGTAGATATCTGCAAATGTTATTTCCTAGGAAGGAAGTGTCGCATATACATTCTTTTGAAGTGAGTACGTGGTATACATGACACTTCGCAATATATATTATATCTTGTCATGAAACATAGAAGTGAGATGCGATATCGCGTTTTTAGAAGCATTAGAGCTCTATTGCTACGATACGTAGACATCTGCAAACGATATTTCCTAGCATGGAAGTGTGGCATTTACATTCTTTTGAAGTGAAAACGAGGTATACATAACACTGCACAATGAATATTATATCTTATCATGAAACATAGGAATGAGGTGCTATATCGCGTTTTGAGAAGCATTAGAACTCTATTGCTAATATACGTAGACGTCTGCAAACTCTATTTCCTAGCAAGGACATGTCGCACTTACATTCCACTGAAGTGAATACGAGGTACACATAACATTACACAATGAATATTATATCTTATTACGAAACATAGAAATGAAATACGACATCTCGTTTTAAGAAGCATTAGAACACTATTGCTACGATACATAGACATCTGCAAACGCTATTTCCTAGCATGGAAATGTCATATTTACATTCTTTTGAAGTGAATACGAGGTATACATGACACTTCGCAATGAATATTATATCTTATCATGAAACATAGGAATGTGGTGCTATATCGCGTTTTGAGAAGCATTAGAACTCTATTGCTACGATACGTAGACATCTGCAAAATCTATTTCCTAGCATGGACATGTCGCACTTACATTCCACTAAAGTGAATACGAGGTATACATAACATTACACAATGAATATTATATCTTATTACGAAACATAGAAATGAAATACTACATCTCGTTCTAAGAGGCATTAGAACTCTATTGCTACGATACGTTGACATCTGCAAAAGCTATTTCCTAGCATGGAAGTTTTGCATTTACATTCTTTTGAAGCGAATACGAGATATACATGACACTTCGCAATGAATATTATATCTTATCATGAAACATAGGAATGATTTGCGATATCTCGTTTTGAGAAGCATTAGAACTCTATTGCTAGGATACGTAGACATCTGCAAACGATATTTCCTAGCATGGAAGTTTCGCATTTACATTCTTTTGAAGTGAATACGAGATATACATGACACTTTGCGATGAATATTATACCTTATCACGAAACATAGAAATGAGATGCGATATCGTGATATAAGAAGCACTAGAACTTCATTGCTAAGATACGTAGACATCTGCAAACAATATTTCCCAGCAAGGAAGTGCCGCATTTACATTCTTGTGAAGTGAATACGAGGTATACATAGCACTCCACAATGATTATTATATCTTATCACGAAACATAGAAATGGAATGCGGCATCTCGGTTTAAGAAGCATTAGAACTCTATTTCTACGATACGTAGACATCTGCAAACGCTATTTCCTAGCATGGAAGTGTCATATTTACATATTTTTGAAGTGAATACGAGGTATACATGACACTTCGCAATGAATATTATATCTTATCATGAAACATAGAAGTGAGATGCGATATCGCGTTCTAAGAAGCATTAGAACTCTATTGCTACGATATGTAGACATCTGCAAACGCTTTTTCCTAGCATGGAAGTGTCTTATTTATGTTCTTTTGAAGTGAATACGAGGTATACATAACATTCCACAATGAATATTATATCTTATCACGAAACATAGAAGTGAGATGCGATATCGCGATTTAAGAAGCGCTAGAACTCTATTGCTACGATGCGTAGACATCTGGAAATGTTATTTCCTAGCAACGAAGTGTCGCATTTACATTCTTTTGAAGTGAATACGAGGTATACATAACACTCCACAATGAATATTATATCTTACCACGAAACATAGAAATGAAATGCGGCATCTCATTTTAAAAAGCATTAGAACTCTATTGCTACGATACGTAGACATCTGCAAACGCTATTTCCTAGCATGGAAGTGTCATATTTACATTCTTTTGAAGTGAATACGAGGTATACATAACACTTCGCAATGAATATTATATCTTATCATGAAACATAGAAGTGAGATGCAATATCGCGTCCTAAGAAGCATTAGAACTCTATTGCTACGATACGTAGACATCTGCAAACGTTACTTCCTAGCATGGAAGTGTCGCATTTACATTCTTTTGAAGTGAATACGAGGTATACATGACACTTCGCAATGAATATTATATCTTATCATGAAACAGAGAAATGAGATGCGATATCGCGTTTTAAGAAGCATTTGAACTCTATTGCTACGATACGTAGACATCTGCAAACGCTATTTCCTAGCATGGAAGTGTCGCATTTACATTCTTTTGAAGTGAGTACGAGATATACATGACACTTCGTAATGAATATTATATCTTATCATGAAACATAGGAGTGAGGTGCTATATCACGTTTTGAGAAGTATTAGAACTCTATTGCTAATATACGTAGATATCTGCAAACCCTATTTCCTAGCAAGGAAATTTCGCACTTACATTCCACTGAAGTGAATACGAGGTATACATAACATTACACAATGAATATTATATCTTATTACGAAACATAGGAGTGAAATACGACATCTCGTTTTAAGAAGCATTAGTACTCTATTGCTGTGATACGTAGACATCTGCAAACAATATTTCCTAGCAAGGAAGTGTCGCATTTACATTCTTTTGAAGTGAATACGAGGTATACATGACACTTCGCAATGAATATTATACCTTATCATGAAACATAGAAGAGAGGTGCGATATCGCATTTTAGGGAGCATTAGAACTCTATTGCTGCGATACGTAGACATCTGCAATCGCTATTTCCTAGCATGGAAGTGTCGCATTTACATTCTTTTGAAGTGAATACGAGATATACATGACACTTCGCAATGAATATTATATCTTATCATGAGACATAGGAATGAGGTGCTATATCGCGTTTTGAGAAGCATTAGAACTCTATTGCTAATATGCGTAGACATCTGCAAACTCTATTTCCTAGCTTTACACTTACATTCCACTGGCATTCCACTGAAGTGAATACGAGGTATACATAACACTCCACAATGAATATTATATCTTATCACGAAACATAGAAGTGAAATGCGGCATCTCGTTTTAAGACGCATTAGAACTCTATTGCTACGATACGTAGACATCTGCAAACACTATTTCCTAGCATGGAAGTGTCATATTTACATTCTTTTGAAGTGAATACGAGGTATACATGACACTTCGCAATGAATATTATATCTTATCATGAAACATAGATGTGAGATGCTATATCGCGTTTTGAGAAGCATTAGAGCTCTATAGCTATTATACGTAGACATCTGCAAACTCTATTTCCTAGCAAGGAAATTTCGCACTTACATTCCACTGAAGTGAATACGAGGTATACATAACATTACACAATGAATATTATATCTTATTGCGAAACATAGATGTGAAATACGACATCTCGTTTTAAGAAGCATTAGTACTCTATTGCTACGATACGTAGACATCTACAATCACCATTTCCTAGCATGGAAGTGTCGCATTTACATTCTTTTGAATTGTATACGAGGTATAGATGACACTTCGCAATGAATATTATATCTTATCATGAAACATAGAAGTCAGATGCGATATCGCGTTCTAAGAAGCATTAGAACTCTATTGCTACAATACTTAGACATCTGCAAACGCTATTTCCTAGCAAGGAAGTGTCGCATTTACATTCTTTTGAAGTGAATACGAGATATACATGACACTTCGCAATGAATATTATATCTTTTCATGAAACATAGGAATGAGGTGCTATATCGCGTTTTGAGAAGCATTAGAACTCTATTGCTAATATGCGTAGACATCTGCAAACTCTATTTCCTAGCATGGACATGTGGCACTTACAGTCCACTGAAGTGAATACGAGGTATACATAACATTACACAATGAGTATTATATCTTATTACGAAACATAGAAATGAAATACGACATCTCGTTTTAAGAAGCATTATTACTCTATTGCTGTGATACGTAGACATCTGCAAACAATATTTCCTAGCAAGGAAGTGTCGCATTTACATTCTTTTGAAGTGAATACGAGGTATACATGACACTTCGCAATGAATATTATACCTTATCATGAAACATAGAAGAGAGGTGCGATATCGCATTTTAGGGAGCATTAGAACTCTATTGCTACGATACGTAGACATCTGCAAACGCTATTTCCTAGCATGGAAGTGTCGCATTTACATTCTTTTGAAGTGAGTACGAGATATACATGACACTTCGTAATGAATATTATATCTTATCATGAAACATAGGAGTGAGGTGCTATATCACGTTTTGAGAAGTATTAGAACTCTATTGCTAATATACGTAGATATCTGCAAACCCTATTTCCTAGCAAGGAAATTTCGCACTTACATTCCACTGAAGTGAATACGAGGTATACATAACATTACACAATGAATATTATATCTTATTACGAAACATAGGAGTGAAATACGACATCTCGTTTTAAGAAGCATTAGTACTCTATTGCTGTGATACGTAGACATCTGCAAACAATATTTCCTAGCAAGGAAGTGTCGCATTTACATTCTTTTGAAGTGAATACGAGGTATACATGACACTTCGCAATGAATATTATACCTTATCATGAAACATAGAAGAGAGGTGCGATATCGCATTTTAGGGAGCATTAGAACTCTATTGCTGCGATACGTAGACATCTGCAATCGCTATTTCCTAGCATGGAAGTGTCGCATTTACATTCTTTTGAAGTGAATACGAGATATACATGACACTTCGCAATGAATATTATATCTTATCATGAGACATAGGAATGAGGTGCTATATCGCGTTTTGAGAAGCATTAGAACTCTATTGCTAATATGCGTAGACATCTGCAAACTCTATTTCCTAGCTTTACACTTACATTCCACTGGCATTCCACTGAAGTGAATACGAGGTATACATAACACTCCACAATGAATATTATATCTTATCACGAAACATAGAAGTGAAATGCGGCATCTCGTTTTAAGACGCATTAGAACTCTATTGCTACGATACGTAGACATCTGCAAACACTATTTCCTAGCATGGAAGTGTCATATTTACATTCTTTTGAAGTGAATACGAGGTATACATGACACTTCGCAATGAATATTATATCTTATCATGAAACATAGATGTGAGATGCTATATCGCGTTTTGAGAAGCATTAGAGCTCTATAGCTATTATACGTAGACATCTGCAAACTCTATTTCCTAGCAAGGAAATTTCGCACTTACATTCCACTGAAGTGAATACGAGGTATACATAACATTACACAATGAATATTATATCTTATTGCGAAACATAGATGTGAAATACGACATCTCGTTTTAAGAAGCATTAGTACTCTATTGCTACGATACGTAGACATCTACAATCACCATTTCCTAGCATGGAAGTGTCGCATTTACATTCTTTTGAATTGTATACGAGGTATAGATGACACTTCGCAATGAATATTATATCTTATCATGAAACATAGAAGTCAGATGCGATATCGCGTTCTAAGAAGCATTAGAACTCTATTGCTACAATACTTAGACATCTGCAAACGCTATTTCCTAGCAAGGAAGTGTCGCATTTACATTCTTTTGAAGTGAATACGAGATATACATGACACTTCGCAATGAATATTATATCTTTTCATGAAACATAGGAATGAGGTGCTATATCGCGTTTTGAGAAGCATTAGAACTCTATTGCTAATATGCGTAGACATCTGCAAACTCTATTTCCTAGCATGGACATGTGGCACTTACAGTCCACTGAAGTGAATACGAGGTATACATAACATTACACAATGAGTATTATATCTTATTACGAAACATAGAAATGAAATACGACATCTCGTTTTAAGAAGCATTATTACTCTATTGCTGTGATACGTAGACATCTGCAAACAATATTTCCTAGCAAGGAAGTGTCGCATTTACATTCTTTTGAAGTGAATACGAGGTATACATGACTCTTCGCAATGAATATTATATCTTATCATGAAACATAGAAGTGCGATGCGATATGGCATTTTAAGAATCATTAGAACTCTATTGCTACGATACGTAGACAACTGCAAACGCTATTTCCTAGCATGTAAGTGTCGCATTTACATTCTTTTGAAGTGAATACGAGGTATACATGGCACTTCGCAATGAATATTATATCTTCTCATGAAACATATGAATGAGTTGCGATATCGCGTTTTGAGAAGCATTAGAACTCTATTGCTAGGATACGTAGACATCTACAAACGCTATTTCCAAGCATGGAAGTTTCGCATTTACGTTCTTTTGAAGTGAATACGAGATTTACATGACACTTCGCAATTAATATTATACCTTATCACGAAACATAGAAATGAGATGCGATATCGTGATCTAAGAAGCACTAGAACTTCATTGCTACCATACGTAGACATCTGCAAACAATATTTCCTAGCAAGGAAGTGTCGCACTTACATAATTTTGATGTGAATACGAGGTATGCATAACATTACACAATGAATATTATATCTTATTACGGAACATAGAAATTAAATACGACATCTCGTTTTAAGAAGCATTAGTACTCCATTGCTGTGATACGTAGACATCTTGCAAACAATATTTCCTAGCAAGGAAGTGTCGCATTTACATTCTTTTGAAGTGAATTGAGGTATACATGACACTTCGCAATGAATATTATACCTTATCATGAAACATAGAAGAGAGATGCGATATCGCGTTTTAGGAAGCATAAGAACTCTATTGCTGCGATACGTAGACATCTGCAAACGCTATTTCCTAGCATGGAAGAGTCGCATTTACATTCTTTTGAAGTGAATACGAAATATACATGACACTTCGCAATGAATATTATATCTTATCATGAAACACAGAAGTGAGATGCGATATCGCGTTCTAAGAAGCAGTAGAACTCTATTGCTACGATACGTAGACATCTGCAAACGATACTTCCTAGCATGGAAGTGTCGCATTTACATTCTTTTGAAGTGAATACGAGGTATACATGACACTTCGCAATGAATATTATATCTTATCATGAAACATAGAAGTGAGATGCGATATCGCGTTCTAAGAAGCATTAGAACTCTATTGCTACGATACGTAGACATCTGCAAAGGCTATTACCTAGCATGGAAGGGTCGCATTTACATTCTTTTGTAGTGAGTGCGAGGTATACGTAACACTCCATATGAATATTATATCTTGTCATGAAACATAGCAGTGAGATGCGATATCGCGTTTTAAGAAGCATTAGAACTCTATTGCTACGATACGTAGACATCTGCAATCGCTATTTCCTAGCATGGAAGTGTCGCATTTACATTCTTTTGAAGTGAGTACGAGATATACATGACACTTCGTAATGAATATTGTATCTTATCATGAAACATAGGAATGAGGTGCTATATCGCGTTTTGAGAAGTATTAGAACTCTATTGCTAATATACGTAGATATCTGCAAACCCTATTTCGTAGGAAGGAAATTTCGCGCTTACATTCCACTGAAGTGAATACGAGGTATACGTAACATTACACAATGAATATTATATCTTATTACGAAACATAGAAATGAAATACGACATCTCGTTATAAGTATCATTAGTACTCTATTGGTGTGATACGTAGACATCTGCAAACAATATTTCCTAGCAAGGAAGTGTCGCATTTACAATCTTGTGAAGTGAATACGAGGTACACATGACACTTCGCAATGAATATTATATCTTATCATGGAACATAGAAGTGAGATGCGATATCGCGTTCTAAGAAGCATTAGAACTCTATTGCTACGATACGTAGACATCTGCAAACGCTATTTCCTAGCATGGATGTGCCGCAATTACATTCTTTTGATGTGAATACGAGATATACATGACACTTCGCAATGAATATTATATCTTCTCATGAAACATAGCTGTGAGATGCGATATCGCGTTTTAAGAAGCATTAGAACTCTATTGCTACGATACCTAGACATCTGCAAACGCTATTTCCTAGCATGGAAGTGTCGCATATACATTCTTTTGAAGTGAATACGAGGTACACATGACACTTCGCAATGAATATTATATCTTATCATGAAACATGGAAGTTAGATGCGATATCGCGTTCCAAGAAGCATTAGAACTCTATTGCTACGATACGTAGACAACTGCAAAGGCTACTTCCTAGCATGGAAGGGTCGCATTTACATTCTTTTGAAGTGAGTACGAGGTATACATATCACTCCATAATGAATATTATATCTTATCATGAAACATAGCAGTGAGATGCGATATCGCGTTTTAAGAAGCATTAGAGCTCTATTGCTACGATACGTAGACATCTGCAAACGCTATTTCCTAGCATGGAAGTGTCGCATTTACATTCGTTTGAAGTGAATACGAGATATACATGACACTTCGCAATGAATATTATATCTTCTCATGAAACATAGCAGTGAGATGCGATATGGCATTTTAAGAACCATTAGAACTCTATTGTTTCGACACGTAGTCATCTGGAAACGCTATTTCCTAGCAAGGAAGTGTCGCGTTTACATCCTTTTGAAGTGAATACGAGGTATACATGACACTTCGCAATGAATATTATATCCTATCATGAAACATAGAAGTGAGATGCGATATGGCATTTTAAGAATCATTAAAACTCTATTGCTACGATACGTAGACATCTGCAAACGCTACTTCCTAGCAAGAAAGTGTCGCATTTACATTCTTTTGAAACGAATACGAGGTATACATAACATTCCACAATGAATATTATATCTTATCATGAAACATAGAAATGAGATGCGATATCGCGTTTTGAGAAGCATTAGAACCCTAATGACACGATACGTAGTCATCTGGAAACGCTATTTCCTAGCAAGGAAGTGTCGCATTTACATCCTTTTGAAGTGAATACGAGGTATACATGACACTTCGCAATGAATATTATATCTTATCATGAAACATGGAAGTTAGATGCGATATCGCGTTCTAAGAAGCATTAGAACTCTATTGCTACGATACATAGACATCTGCAAAGGCTACTTCCTAGCATGGAAGTGTCGCATTTACATTCTTTTGAAGTGAGTACGAGGTATACATAACACTCCATAATGAATATTATGTCTTATCATGAAACATAGCAGTGAGATGCGATATCGCGTTTTAAGAAGCATTAGAACTCTATTACTACGATACGTAGACATCTGCAAACGCTATTTAACAGCATGGAAGTGTCGCATTTACATTCGTTTGAAGTGAATACAAGATATACATGACACTTCGCTATGAATATTATATCTTATCATGAAACATAGGAATGAGGTGCTATATCGCGTTTTGAGAAGCATTAGAACCTTATTGCTACGATACGTAGACATCTGCAAACGCTATTTCCTAGCATGGAAGTGTCGCATCTACATTCTTTTGAAGTGAATACGAGATGTACATGACACTTCGCAATGAATATTATATCTTATCATGAAACATAGGAATGAGGTGCAATATCGCGTTTTGAGAAGCATTAGAACTCTATTGCTACGATACGTAGACATCTGCAAACGCTATTTCCTAGCATGGAAGTGTCGCATCTACATTCTTTTGAAGTGAATACGAGATGCACATGACACTTCGCAATGAATATTATATCTTATCATGAAACATAGGAATGAGGTGCTATATCGCGTTTTGAGAAGCATTATAACTCTATTGCTACGATACGTAGACATCTGGAAACGCTATTTCCTAGCATGGAAGTGTCGCATTTACATTCGTTTGAAGTGAGTACGAGGTATACATAACACTTCGCAATGAATATTATACCTTATCATGAAACATAGAAGAGTGATGCGATATCGCGCTTTAGGAAGCATTGGAGCTCTATCGCTGCGATACGTAGACATCTGCAAACGCTATTTCCCAGCATGGAAGTGTCGCATTTACATTCGTTTGAAGTGAATACGAGATATACATGACACTTCGCTATGAATATTATATCTTATCATGAAACATAGGAATGAGGTGCTATATCGCGTTTTGAGAAGCACTAGAACTTTATTGCTACGATACGTAGACATCTGCAAACGCTATTTCCTAGCATGGAAGTGTCGCATATACATTCTTTTGAAGTGAATACGAGGTATACATGACACTTCGCAATGAATATTATATCTTATCATGAAACATGGAATTGGGATGCGATATGACGATTTAAGAAGCATTAGAACACTATTGCTTCGACACGTAGACATCTGCAAACACTATTTCCTAGCAAGGAACTGTCGCATTCACATTCGTTTGAATTGTATGCGAGGTATACATAACACTTCGCAATGAATATTATACCTTATCATGAAACATAGAAGAGTGATGCGATATCGCGCTTTAGGAAGCATTGGAACTCTATCGCTGCGATACGTAGACATCTGCAAACGCTATTTCCCAGCATGGAAGTGTCGCATTTACATTCGTTTGAAGTGAATACGAGATATACATGACACTTCGCTATGAATATTATATCTTATCACGAAACATAGGAATGAGGTGCTATATCGCGTTTTGAGAAGCATTAGAACTCTATTGCTACGATACGTAGACATCTGCAAACGCTATTTCCTAGCATGGAAGTGTCGCATTTACATTCGTTTGAAGTGAATACGAGATATACATGACACTTCGCAATGAATATTATATCTTATCATGAAACATAGGAATGAGGTGCTATATCGCGTTTTGAGAAGCATTAGAACTTTATTGCTACGATACGTAGACATCTGCAAACGCTATTTCCTAGCATGGAAGTGTCGCATTTACATTCATTTGAAGTGAATACGAGGTATACATGACACTTCGCTATGAATATTATACCTTATTATGAAACATGGAAGTGAGATGCGATATCGCGTTCTAAGAAGCATTAGAACTCTATTGCTACGATACGTAGACATCTGCAAAGGCTACTTCCTAGCATGGAAGGGTCGTATTTACATTCTTTTGAAGTGAGTACGATGTATACATAACACTCCATAATGAATATTATATCTCATCATGAAACATAGCAGTGAGATGCGATATCGCGTTTTAAGAAGCATTAGAACTCTATTGCTACGATACGTAGACATCTGCAAACGCTATTTCATAGCATGGAAGTGTCGCATCTACATTCTTTTGAAGTGAATACGAGATGTACATGACACTTCGCAATGAATATTATATCTTATCATGAAACATAGGAATGAGGTGCTATATCGCGTTTTGAGAAGCATTAGAACTCTATTGCTACGATACGTAGACATCTGCAAACGCTATTTCCTAGCATGGAAGTGTCGCATTTACATTCGTTTGAAGTGAATACGAGATATACATGACACTTCGCAATGAATATTATATCTTATCATGAAACATAGAAGTGAGAAGCGATATTGCATTTTAAGAATCATTAGAACTCTATTGTTTCGACACGTAGTCATCTGGAAACGCTATTTCCTAGCAAGGAAGTGTCGCATTTACATCGTTTTGAAGTGAATACGGGGTATACATGACACATCGCAATAAATATTATATCTGATCATGAAACATAGTAATGAGATGCGACATCTCGTTTTAAGAAGCATTAGAACTCTATTGCTACGATACGTAGACATCTGCAAACACTATTTCCTAGGATGGGAGGGTCGCATTTACATTCTTTTGAACTGAGTACGAGGTATACATAACACTCCATAATGAATATTATATCTTTTCATGAAACATAGCAGTCAGATGCGATATCGCGTTTAACAAGCATCAGAACTCTATTGCTACGATACGTAGACATCTGCAAACGCTATTCCCTAGCATGGAAGTGTCGCATTTACATTCATTTGAAGTGAATACGAGGTATACATGACACTTCGCTATGAATATTATACCTTATCATGAAACATAGAAGAGTGATGCGATATCGCGTTTTAGGAAGCATTGGAACTCTATTGCTGCGATACGTAGACATCTGCAAACGCTATTTCCTAGCATGGAAGTGTCGCATTTACATTCTTTTGATGTGAATACGAGATATACATGACACTTCGCAATGAATATTATATCTTCTCATGAAACATAGCAGTGAGATGCGATATGGCATTTTAAGAACCATTAGAACTCTATTGTTTCGACACGTAGTCATCTGGAAACGCTATTTCCTAGCAAGGAAGTGTCGCATTTACATCCTTTTGAAGTGAATACGAGATATACATGACACTTCGCAATGAATATTATATCTTATCATGAAACATGGAAGTTAGATGCGATATCGCGTTCTAAGAAGCATTAGAACTCTATTGCTACGATACGTAGACATCTGCAAAGGCTACTTCCTAGCATGGAAGGGTCGTATTTACATTCTTTTGAAGTGAGTACGATGTATACATAACACTCCATAATGAATATTATATCTCATCATGAAACATAGCAGTGAGATGCGATATCGCGTTTTAAGAAGCATTAGAACTCTATTGCTACGATACGTAGACATCTGCAAACGCTATTTCATAGCATGGAAGTGTCGCATCTACATTCTTTTGAAGTGAATACGAGATGTACATGACACTTCGCAATGAATATTATATCTTATCATGAAACATAGGAATGAGGTGCTATATCGCGTTTTGAGAAGCATTAGAACTCTATTGCTACGATACGTAGACATCTGCAAACGCTATTTCCTAGCATGGAAGTGTCGCATTTACATTCGTTTGAAGTGAATACGAGATATACATGACACTTCGCAATGAATATTATATCTTATCATGAAACATAGAAGTGAGAAGCGATATTGCATTTTAAGAATCATTAGAACTCTATTGTTTCGACACGTAGTCATCTGGAAACGCTATTTCCTAGCAAGGAAGTGTCGCATTTACATCGTTTTGAAGTGAATACGGGGTATACATGACACATCGCAATAAATATTATATCTGATCATGAAACATAGTAATGAGATGCGACATCTCGTTTTAAGAAGCATTAGAACTCTATTGCTACGATACGTAGACATCTGCAAACACTATTTCCTAGGATGGGAGGGTCGCATTTACATTCTTTTGAACTGAGTACGAGGTATACATAACACTCCATAATGAATATTATATCTTTTCATGAAACATAGCAGTCAGATGCGATATCGCGTTTAACAAGCATCAGAACTCTATTGCTACGATACGTAGACATCTGCAAACGCTATTCCCTAGCATGGAAGTGTCGCATTTACATTCATTTGAAGTGAATACGAGGTATACATGACACTTCGCTATGAATATTATACCTTATCATGAAACATAGAAGAGTGATGCGATATCGCGTTTTAGGAAGCATTGGAACTCTATTGCTGCGATACGTAGACATCTGCAAACGCTATTTCCTAGCATGGAAGTGTCGCATTTACATTCTTTTGATGTGAATACGAGATATACATGACACTTCGCAATGAATATTATATCTTCTCATGAAACATAGCAGTGAGATGCGATATGGCATTTTAAGAACCATTAGAACTCTATTGTTTCGACACGTAGTCATCTGGAAACGCTATTTCCTAGCAAGGAAGTGTCGCATTTACATCCTTTTGAAGTGAATACGAGATATACATGACACTTCGCAATGAATATTATATCTTATCATGAAACATGGAAGTTAGATGCGATATCGCGTTCTAAGAAGCATTAGAACTCTATTGCTACGATACGTAGACATCTGCAAAGGCTACTTCCTAGCATGGAAGGGTCGCATTTACATTCTTTTGAAGTGAGTACGAGGTATACATAACACTCCATAATGAATATTATATCTTATCATGAAACATAGCAGTGAGATGCGATATCGCGTTTTAAGAAGCATTAGAACTCTATTGCTACGATACGTAGACATCTGCAAACGCTATTTCCTAGCATGGAAGTGTCGCATCTACATTCTTTTGAAGTGAATACGAGATGTACATGACACTTCGCAATGAATATCATATCTTATCATGAAACATAGCAGTGAGATGCGATATCGCGTTTTAAGAAGCATTAGAACTCTATTGCTATGATACGTAGACATCTGCAAACGCTATTTCCTAGCATGGAAGTGTCGCATCTACATTCTTTTGAAGTGAATACGAGATATACATGACACTTCGCAATGAATATTATATCTTATCATGACACATAGGAATGAGGTGCTATATCGCGTTTTGAGAAGCATTAGAACTCTATTGCTACGATACGTAGACATCTGCAAACGCTATTTCCTAGCACGGAAGTGTCGCATTTACATTCGTTTGAAGTGAATACGAGATATACATGACACTTCGCAATGAATATTATTTCTTATCATGAAACATAGAAGTGAGATGCGATATGGCATTTTAAGAATCATTAGAACTCTATTGTTTCGACACGTAGTCATCTGGAAACGCTATTTCCTAGCAAGGAAGTGTCGCATTTACATCCTTTTGAAGTAAATACGAGGTATACATGACACTTCGCAATGAATATTATATCTGATCTTGAAACATAGAAATGAGATGCGACATCTCGTTTTAAGCAGCATTAGAACTCTATTGCTACGATACGTAGACATCTGCAAGCGCTATTTCCTAGGATGGGAGGGTCGCATTTACATTCTTTTGAAGTGAGTACGAGGTATACATAACACTCCATAATGAATATTATATCTTCTCATGAAACATAGCAGTCAGATGCGATATCGCGTTTTAACAAGCATTAGAACTCTATAGCTACGATACGTAGACATCTGCAAACGCTATTTCCTAGCATGGAAGTGTCGCATTTACATTCGTTTGAAGTGAATACGAGATATACATGACACTTCGCAATGAATATTATACCTTATCATGAAACATAGAAGAGAGATGCGATATCGCGTTTTAGGAAGCATTGGAACTCTATTGCTGCGATACGTAGACATCTGCAAACGCTATTCCCTAGCATGGAGGTGTCGCATTTACATTCTTTTGATGTGAATACGAGATATACATGACACTTCGCAATGAATATTATATCTTCTCATGAAACATAGCAGTGAGATGCGATATCGCGTTTTAGGAAGCATTAGAATTCTATTGCTACGATACGTAGACATCTGCAAACGCTATTTCCTAGCATGGAAGTGTCGCATTTACATTCGTTTGAAGAGAATACGAGATATACATGACACTTCGCAATGAATATTATATCTTATCATGAAACATGGAAGTGGTATGCGATATCGCGTTCTAAGAAGCAGTAGAACTCTATTGCTACGATACGTAGACATCTGCAAACGCTATTTCCTAGCATGAAAGTGTCGCATTTACATTCTTTTGAAGTGAATACGAGGTATACATGACACTCCACAATGAATATTATATCTTATCACGGAACATAGAAATGTAATGAGGCATCTCGTTTTAAGAAGCATTAGAACTCTATTGCTACGATACTTAGACATCTGCAAACGCTATTTCCTAGCATGGAAGTGTCATATTTACATTCTTATGAAGTGGATACGTGGTATACATGACACTTCGCAATGAATATTATATCTTATCGTGAAATATAGAAGTGAGATGCGATATCGCGTTCTGAGAAGCATTAGAACTCTATTGCTACGATACGTAGACATCTACAAACTCTATTTCCTAGCAAGGAAATTTCGCACTTACATTCCACTGAAGTGAATACGAGGTATACATAACATTACACAATGAATATTATATCTTATTACGAAGCATAGAAATGAAATACGACATCTCGTTTTAAGAAGCATTAGTACTCTATTGCTGTGATACGTAGACATCTGCAAACAATATTTCCTAGCAAGGAAGTGTCGCATTTACATTCTTGTGAAGTGAAATCGAGGTATACATGACACTCCACAATGAATATTATATCTTATCACGCAACATAGAAATGTAATGAGGCATCTCGTTTTAAGAAGCATTAGAGCTCTATTGCTACGATACGTAGACATCTGCAAACGCTATTTCCTAGCATGGAAGTGTCATATTTACATTCTTATGAAGTGAATACGAGGTATACATGACACTTCGCAATGAATATTATATCTTATCGTGAAATATAGAAGTGAGATGCGATATCGCGTTCTAAGAAGCATTAGAACTCTATTGCTACGATACGTAGACATCTGCAAACTCTATTTCCTAGCAAGGAAATTTCGCACTTACATTCCACTGAAGTGAATACGAGGTATACATAACATTACACAATGAATATTATATCTTATTACGAAGCATAGAAATGAAATACGACATCTCGTTTTAAGAAGCATTAGTACTCTATTGCTGTGATACGTAGACATCTGCAAACAATATTTCCTAGCAAGGAAGTGTCGCATTTACATTCGTTTGAAGTGAGTACGAGGTATACATAACACTTCGCAATGAATATTATACCTTATCATGAAACATAGAAGAGTGATGCGATATCGCGCTTTAGGAAGCATTGGAGCTCTATCGCTGCGATACGTAGACATCTGCAAACGCTATTTCCCAGCATGGAAGTGTCGCATTTACATTCGTTTGAAGTGAATACGAGATATACATTACACTTCGCTATGAATATTATATCTTATCATGAAACATAGGAATGAGGTGCTATATCGCGTTTTGAGAAGCACTAGAACTTTATTGCTACGATACGTAGACATCTGCAAACGCTATTTCCTAGCATGGAAGTGTCGCATATACATTCTTTTGAAGTGAATACGAGGTATACATGACACTTCGCAATGAATATTATATCTTATCATGAAACATGGAATTGGGATGCGATATGACGATTTAAGAAGCATTAGAACACTATTGCTTCGACACGTAGACATCTGCAAACACTATTTCCTAGCAAGGAACTGTCGCATTCACATTCGTTTGAATTGTATGCGAGGTATACATAACACTTCGCAATGAATATTATACCTTATCATGAAACATAGAAGAGTGATGCGATATCGCGCTTTAGGAAGCATTGGAACTCTATCGCTGCGATACGTAGACATCTGCAAACGCTATTTCCCAGCATGGAAGTGTCGCATTTACATTCGTTTGAAGTGAATACGAGATATACATGACACTTCGCTATGAATATTATATCTTATCATGAAACATAGGAATGAGGTGCTATATCGCGTTTTGAGAAGCATTAGAACTTTATTGCTACGATACGTAGACATCTGCAAACGCTATTTCCTAGCATGGAAGTGTCGCATATACATTCTTTTGAAGTGAATACGAGGTATACATGACACTTCGCAATGAATATTATATCTTATCATGAAACATGGAAGTTAGATGCGATATCGCGTTCTAAGAAGCATTAGAACTCTATTGCTACGATACGTAGACATCTGCAAAGGCTACTTCCTAGCATGGAAGGGTCACATTTACATTCTTTTGAAGTGAGTACGAGGTATACATGACACTCCATAATGAATATTATATCCTATCATGAAACATAGCGGTGAGATGCGATATCGCGTTTTAAGAAGCATTAGAACTCTATTGCTACGATACGTAGACATCTGCAAACGCTATTTCCTAGCATGGAAGTGTCGCATCTACATTCTTTTGAAGTGAATACGAGATGTACATGACACTTCGCAATGAATATTATATCTTATCATGAAACATAGGAATGAGGTGCTATATCGCGTTTTGAGAAGCATTAGAACTCTATTGCTACGATACGTAGACATCTGCAAACGCTATTTCCTAGCATGCAAGTGTCGCATTTACATTCGTTTGAAGTGAATACGAGATATACATGACACTTCGCAATGAATATTATATCTTATCATGAAACATAGAAGTGAGAAGCGATATGGCATTTTAAGAATCATTAGAACTCTATTGTTTCGACACGTAGTCATCTGGAAACGCTATTTCCTAGCAAGGAAGTGTCGCATTTACATCGTTTTGAAGTGAATACGGAGTATACATGACACATCGCAATGAATATTATATCTGATCATGAAACATAGGAATGAGATGCGACATCTCGTTTTAAGAAGCATTAGAACTCTATTGCTACGATACGTAGACATCTGCAAACACTATTTCCTAGGATGGGAGGGTCGCATTTACATTCTTTTGAAGTGAGTACGAGGTATACATAACACTCCATAATGAATATTATATCTTTTCATGAAACATAGCAGTCAGATGCGATATCGCGTTTAACAAGCATCAGAACTCTATTGCTACGATACGTAGACATCTGCAAACGCTATTTCCTAGCATGGAAGTGTCGCATTTACATTCGTTTGAAGTGAATACGAGATATACATGTTACTTCGCAATGAATATTATATCTTATCATGAAACATAGGAATGAGGTGCTATATCGCGTTTTGAGAAGCACTAGAACTCTATTGCTACGATACGTAGACATCTGCAAACGCTATTCCCTAGCATGGAAGGGTCGCATTTACTTTCTTCTGAAGTGAGTACGAGGTATACATAACACTTCGCAATGAATATTATACCTTATCATGAAACATAGAAGAGTGATGCGATATCGCGTTTTAGGAAGCATTGGATCTCTATTGCTGCGATACGTAGACATCTGCAAACGCTATTTCCTAGCATGGAAGTGTCGCATTTACATTCTTTTGATGTGAATACGAGATATACATGACACTTCGCAATGAATATTATATCTTCTCATGAAACATAGCAGTGAGATGCGATATGGCATTTTAAGAACCATTAGAACTCTATTGTTTCGACACGTAGTCATCTGGAAACGCTATTGCCTAGCAAAGAAGTGTCGCATTTACATCCTTTTGAAGTGAATACGAGATATACATGACACTTCGCAATGAATATTATATCTTATCATGAAACATGGAAGTTAGATGCGATATCGCGTTCTAAGAAGCATTAGAACTCTATTGCTACGATACGTAGACATCTGCAAAGGCTACTTCCTAGCATGGAAGGGTCGCATTTACATTCTTTTGAAGTGAGTACGAGGTATACATAACACTCCATAATGAATATTATATCTTATCATGGAACATAGCAGTGAGATGCGATATCGCGTTTTAAGAAGCATTAGAACTCTATTGCTACGATACGTAGACATCTGCAAACGCTATTTCCTAGCATGGAACTGTCGCATCTACATTCTTTTGAAGTGAATACGAGATGTACATGACACTTCGCAATGAATATCATATCTTATCATGAAACATAGGAATGAGGTGCTATATCGCGTTTTGAGAAGCATTAGAACTCTATTGCTACGATACGTAGACATCTGCAAAAGCTATTTCCTAGCATGGAAGTGTCGCACTTACGATTCGTTTGAAGTGAGTACGAGGTATACATAACAATTCGCAATGAATATTATACCTTATCATGAAACATAGAAGAGTGATGCGATATCACGTTTTAGGAAGCACTGGAACTCTATTGCTGCGATACGTAGACATCTGCAAACGCTATTTCCTAGCATGGAAGTGTCGCATTTACATTCTTTTGATGTGAATACGAGATATACATGACACTCCGCAATGACTATTATATCTTCTCATGAAACATAGCAGTGAGATGCGATATCGCGTTTTAAGAAGCATTAGAACTCTATTGCTACGATACGTAGACATCTGCAAACGCTATTTCCTAGCATGGAAGTGTCGCATTTACATTCGTTTGAAGTGAATACGAGATATACATGACACTTCGCAATGAATATTATATCTTATCATGAAACGTAGAAGTGAGAAGCGATATTGCATTTTAAGAATCATTAGAACTCTATTGTTTCGACACGTAGTCATCTGGAAACGCTATTTCCTAGCAAGGAAGTGTCGCATTTACATCGTTTTGATGTGAATACGGGGTATACATGACACATCGCAATGAATATTATATCTGATCATGAAACATAGTAATGAGATGCGACATCTCGTTTTAAGAAGCATTAGAACTCTATTGCTACGATACGTAGACATCTGCAAACACTATTTCCTAGGATGGGAGGGTCGCATTTACATTCTTTTGAAGTGAGTACGAGGTATACATAACACTCCATAATGAATATTATATCTTTTCATGAAACATAGCAGTCAGATGCGATATCGCGTTTAACAAGCATCAGAACTCTATTGCTACGATACGTAGACATCTGCAAACGCTATTTCCTAGCATGGAAGTGTCGCATTTACATTCGTTTGAAGTGAATACGAGATATACATGACACTTCGCAATGAATATTATATCTTATCATGAAACATAGGAATGAGGTGCTATATCGCGTTTTGAGAAGCACTAGAACTCTATTGCTACGATACGTAGACATCTGCAAACGCTATTCCCTAGCATGGAAGGGTCGCATTTACTTTCTTCTGAAGTGAGTACGAGGTATACATAACACTTCGCAATGAATATTATACCTTATCATGAAACATAGAAGAGTGATGCGATATCGCGTTTTAGGAAGCATTGGAACTCTATTGCTGCGATACGTAGACATCTGCAAACGCTATTTCCTAGGATGGAAGTGTCGCATTTACATTCTTTTGATGTGAATACGAGATATACATGACACTTCGCAATGAATATTATATCTTCTCATGAAACATAGCAGTGAGATGCGATATGGCATTTTAAGAACCATTAGAACTCTATTGTTTCGACACGTAGTCATCTGGAAACGCTATTTCCTAGCAAGGAAGTGTCGCATTTACATCCTTTTGAAGTGAATACGAGATATACATGACACTTCGCAATGAATATTATATCTTATCATGAAACATGGAAGTTAGATGCGATATCGCGTTCTAAGAAGCATTAGAACTCTATTGCTACGATACGTAGATATCTGCAAAGGCTACTTCCTAGCATGGAAGGGTCGCATTTACATTCTTTTGAAGTGAGTACGAGGTATACATAACACTCCATAATGAATATTATATCTTATCATGAAACATAGCAGTGAGATGCGATATCGCGTTTTAAGAAGCATTAGAACTCTATTGCTACGATACGTAGACATCTGCAAACGCTATTTCCTAGCATGGAAGTGTCGCATTTACATTCGTTTGAAGTGAATACGAGATATACATGACACTTCGCAATGAATATTATATCTTATCATGAAACATAGCAGTGAGATGCGATATCGCGTTTTAAGAAGCATTAGAACTCTATTGCTATGATACGTAGACATCTGCAAACGCTATTTCCTAGCATGGAAGTGTCGCATCTACATTCTTTTGAAGTGAATACGAGATATACATGACACTTCGCAATGAATATTATATCTTATCATGAAACATGGAAGTGGTATGCGATATCGCGTTCTAAGAAGCAGTAGAACTCTATTGCTACGATACGTAGACATCTGCAAACGCTATTTCCTAGCATGAAAGTGTCGCATTTACATTCTTTTGAAGTGAATACGAGGTATACATGACACTCCACAATGAATATTATATCTTATCACGGAACATAGAAATGTAATGAGGCATCTCGTTTTAAGAAGCATTAGAACTCTATTGCTACGATACTTAGACATCTGCAAACGCTATTTCCTAGCATGGAAGTGTCATATTTACATTCTTATGAAGTGAATACGAGGTATACATGACACTTCGCAATGAATATTATATCTTATCGTGAAATATAGAAGTGAGATGCGATATCGCGTTCTGAGAAGCATTAGAACTCTATTGCTACGATACGTAGACATCTGCAAACTCTATTTCCTAGCAAGGAAATTTCGCACTTACATTCCACTGAAGTGAATACGAGGTATACATAACATTACACAATGAATATTATATCTTATTACGAAGCATAGAAATGAAATACGACATCTCGTTTTAAGAAGCATTAGTACTCTATTGCTGTGATACGTAGACATCTGCAAACAATATTTCCTAGCAAGGAAGTGTCGCATTTACATTCTTTTGAAGTGAATTCGAGGTGTCACGTCCGGCGAAACTATTTTCCGTTGCTCCGGAGGCTTTACGACACGAGCCTATTTTTCGGTAATTCGGTCCGCGGGAACGCGTTAAGACCGGGTCCGACAATTTCGGCTGGCGCGACACTAGCGAAAACACTTGCGATAATAAGGGAATGACCCTACCTTTCGATGACTTCTCTCTCGATTTGTACGTAGAAACGGCGTGGAGGATCGTTCGCTGGGATCGTAGCGGATTTCGTTCTGTTGGCTGCTACAGAAATCTCGATCAGTCGCCAGCGAAGACGAGGACGGCGGTCGGAATTCAGCGATGATGCTGAATGTGGCAGAATCGGCGTGATGCGTCGTGGTGTCTGGATTGGAGGCGTCGACGGTCGCTTCGAAAAGCGGCGTCTGGACTGGTGCGAAGGCAGGTCGCTGGTATACGACGACTCTCGGAACACCCTCCAAATACTCACGCACAAGTGATCGTATGAAATTCTTCCTACTCGCACGTCGCGTTCTTCGCAAACCGGAAGCACGATTCATTCACCAGGTTTTTCTGTACTTTCGACTAAGATCTGAAGGATAAGCGGCGGTCTCAACGTCACAAAGCCGATTTCTATACACCCTCAAATTGATGAAGAGCAACCCCAGTTGTATGGAAGATCCCGTGGAAGAATTCGTAGTTAAATGTAATGTTAAAAGTAGAACTAGTATTGTTAACACTTGATAAAATTAATGGATGTGGAAATAGTAGACTTGGTAAAAGAACTTGTACTTGGATATAGTAAAAGTAAAAATAAAATATATTCTAGGTTTAAAGTATACATGAACTGGACCTCCTCGGTTCGCGGGGCGCTACGGTCGCGGAGGCTCGCGGTAGGCAGATCGAGGTCCCGCGAGTGGGGGACTCGCGTCTCGAGGCGGAGAGCGCGCGGTCCAGCGAGTGGGGACTCGCGGCTCGTGGTGGGGCTAGCGGCGCATGCCGCTGGCCGGACGCATCTTACTTAGTGTAACTTAGATCTAGGAATTCTTATATATGCGTCATGATATGGTATGTATGTCCTAGCTTAGAAGTAATATATAGGTTCTAGCAGATCCTGTTCCCGGAATTGGAAAAGACCCCATTCAGGTGATGGGCTGCGGCTATGTCTTCCTGCAGGACGGAATCCTCGGTGTGAGGGAGATAGGGCTGACCGTCCTTGGTGCGGGCGAGACATGTATACTCGGCGGTGCGAGTGAGGTAGCGGAACTCGGTGTGAGTGAGCGCGTGCAGGTACGCGCGCGCGAACTCTTCCAGTTGCTGGTTCTGCAGGCGAGTTTGGCTGGTTGCATGCGTCCAGGGGTTGATGCTGGGGGGTGCGAGGTGGTTCCTTTCTAGGAAATTACGTTCCCAGATATCTCTGTATCGAAGCTATAGAGTACTAATGCCCCTTAAAACGCCATATCGCATCTCATTTCTATGTTTCGTGATAAGATATAAGATATAATATTCATTGCGAAGTGTCATGTATACCTCGTATTCACTTGAAAGAATGTAAATGCGACTCTCCCTTGCTAGGAAGTAGCATTTGCAGATGTCTACGTATCGAAGCTACAGAGTTCTAATGCTTCTTAAAGCGCGATATCGCATCTTATTTCTATGTCTCATGATAAGATATAATATTCAATGGGAAGTATCATGTATACATCGCGTACACTTCAAATGAATGTAAATGCGACAATTCCTTGCTAGGAAATACGGTTTGCAGATGTCTACGTACCGTAGCGATAGTGTTCTAATGCTTCTCAAAGCGCGATATCGCATCTCAATTCCATGTTTCAAGATAGGATATAATTTTCATTGTGCAGTGTTATGTAAACCTCGTATTCACTTAAAAAGAGTGTAAATGCGACACTTCCTTGTTAGGTAATTGCGTATGAAGTAGTCTACGTATCGTAGAAATAGAGTTCTAATGCTTCTCAAAATGCGATATCGCATCTCGTTTCTATGTCTCATGATGAGATATAATATTCATTGCGAAGTGTTATGCATAGCTCGCATACACTTCAAATGAATGTACTTCCCTGCTAGGAAATAGCGTTTGCAGATGTCTACGAATCGATGCAATAGAATTCTAGTGACTCTTTAGACGAGATAGCGCATCTCATTTCTATGATGCATGAAAAGATATAATTTTTCATTGTAGAGTGATATATATACCTCGGATTCACTTCAAAAGAATGTAAATGTGACATATCCTTCCTATGAAATAGCGTTTGCAGATGTCTACGAATCGTGGCAATAGAGTTCGAATGTTCTTAAATCGTAACAACGCAACTCATTTCTACGCTTCATGAAAAGATATAGTATTAATTGTGGAGTGTCATGTATGCCTCGTATTCCTTTCAAAAGAATGTAAATGCGACACTTCCTTGTTAGGGATAGCGTTCGCAGATGTCTACGTATCGACGCAATAGAGTTCTAATGCTTCTTAAATCGCCATATTACATCTCATTTCTATGTTTCATGATAAGATATAATTTTCATTGTGGAGTGTTATGTATACCTCGTATTCACTTCAAAAGAATGTAAATGCGACACTTCCTTGCTTGGAAATAGCGTTTGCAGATATCTACATATCGAAGCAATAGACTTCTAATGTTTCTTAAATCGCCATATTGCACCTCATTTCTATGTTTCATGGTAAGATATAATATTCATTGTGGAGTGTTATGTATGCCTCGTATTCCTTTCAAAAGAATGTAAATGCGACACTTCCTTGCTTGGAAATAGCGTTTGCAGATGTCTACATATCGAAGCAATAGATTTCTAATGCTTGTTAAATCGCCATATTGCATCTCATTTCTATGTTTCATGGTAAGATATAATATTCATTGTGGAGTGTTATGTATACCTTACATAAACTTCAACGGAATGTACATGCGACACTTCCTTGATAGGAAATAGCGTTTGCAGATGTCTACGTATCGAGGAAATAGAATTCTAATGCTTCTTAAATCGGCATATCGCATCCCATTTCTATGTTTCATGATAAGATATAATATTCATTGCGAAGTGTCATGTATGCCTCGTATTCCTTTCAAAAGAATGTAAATGCGACACTTCCTTGTTAGGGATAGCGTTCGCAGATGTCTACGTATCGAAGCAATAGAGTTCTAGTGCTTCTTAAATCGTCATATTACATCTCATTCCTATGTTACATGATAAGATATAATTTTCATTGTGGAGTGTTATGTATACCTCGCATACACTTCAACTGAATGTACATGCGACACTTTCTTGCTAGGAAATAGCGTTTGCAGATGTCTACGTATGGAAGCAATAGAATTCTAATGCTTCTTAAATCGTCATATTGCATCTCATTTCTATGTTTCATGATAAGATATAATATTCATTGCGAAGTGTCATGTATGCCTCGTATTCCTTTCAAAAGAATGTAAATGCGACACTTCCTTGTTAGGGATAGCGTTTGCAGATGTCTACGTATCGTAGCAATAGAGTTCTAATGCTTCTTAAACCGCGATATCGCATCTCATTTCTATGTTTCATGATGTTATATAATATTCACCACGAAGTGTTACATATACCTCGTCTACACTTCAGAAGAATGTAAATGTCACACGTCCTTGCTAGGAAATAGTGTTTCCAGAAGTATACGTATGGAAGCAACTCGGATCTAATGCTCCTTAAAACGCGATATCGAATCTCAATTGTATGTTTCATGACAATATATAATATTCATTGCCAAGTGTTGTGTATACCTTGTCTTCACTTCAAAACAATGTAAATGCCACACTTCATTGCTTGGAAATAGCGTTTGCAGATGTCTACGTATCGACGCAACAGGGTTCTAATGCTACTTAAGACGCGATATTGCATCTCATTTCTATGTTTCATGATAAGATGTTGTAGTCATTGCGGAGTGTTATGTTTAACTCGTCTACACATTAAAAGAATGTAAATGCCACACTTCCTTGCTAGGAAATAGCGTTTCCAGATTTCTCCGTATCGAATCAATAGAGATATAATGCTTCTTAAAACACTATAACGCACCTTAGTTCTATGTTTTACGATATGATATAATATTCATTGCAAAGTGTTATGTATGCTACGTCTACACTTCAAGAGATTGAAAATGCCACACTTCCTTGTATACCTCGTCTACTCTGCAGAAGAATGTAAATGCCACACTTCCGTGCTAGGAAATAGTGTTTCCAGGTGTCTACGTATCGGAGCAATAAAGTTCTATAGCTTCTTAAAATGCCGTATCGTATCGCATTTCTATGTTTCATAATAAGGCATAATATTCATTGCGAAGTGTTGTGTATGCCTGAGGTACACTTCAATGGAATGTACATGCGACACTTTTTTGCTAGGAAGTACCGTTTCCAGAAGTCCACGTATCGAAGCAGTAGAGTTCTAATGCTTCTTCAAATGCGATATCGCATCTCACTTCTATGTTATATGATCAGATATAATATTCATTGCGAAGTGTCATGTATACCTCGTATTCACATCAAAAGGATGTAAATGCGACACTTCCTTGCTAGGAAATAACATTTGCAGTTGTCTACGCATCGTAGCAATAGAGTTCTAGCGCTTCTTAAATCGCGATATCGCATCTCACTTCTATGTTTCATGATCAGATATAATATTCATTGCGCAGTGTAATGTATACCTCGTATTCACTTCAAAAGAATGTAAATGCGAAACTTCCATGCTAGGATATAGCGTTTGCAGATGTCTACGTATCGTAGTGATAGAGTTCTAATGCTTCTTAAAACGAGATGTCGCATTTCATTTCTATGTTTCGTAATAAGATATAATATTCATTGTGGAGTGTCATTTATACCTCGTACTCACATCACAAGAATGTAAATGCGACACATCCATGCAAGGAAATAGCGTTTGCAGATGTCAACGTATATTAGCAATAGAGATCTAATGCTTCTCAAAACGCGATATCGCATCTCATTCCTATGTTTCATGATAAGATATAATACTCATTGCGAAGTGTCATGTATATCTCGTATTCACTTGAAAAGAATGTAAATACGACACTTCCATGCTAGGTAATAGCGTTTGCAGATGTCTACGTATCGTAGCAATAGAGTTCTAATTCATCTCAAAACGCGATATAGCATCTCAATTCTATGTTTCATGATAAAATATAATATTTATTGCGAAGTGTCATGTATACCTCGCATTCACTTCAAAAGAATGTAAATGCGACACTTCCATGCTAGGAAATAGCGTTTGCAGATGTCAACGTATCGTAGCAATAGATTTCTAAAGCTTCTTAAAACACGATATCGCATCTCATATCTATGTTTCATGTTATGACATAATATTCATTGCGAAGTGTTATGTATACATCGTCTACACTTCAAAGGAATGTGAATGCCACACATCCTTGCTAGGAAATGCGTTTCCAGATATCTACGTATCGAAGCATTAGAGTTCTAATGCTTCTAAAACGCAATATCGCATCTCATTTCTATGTTTCACTATGAGCTACAATATTCATTGTGAAATGTTATGTATACCTCGTCTGCACTTCAAAGGAATGTAAATGACACACTTCCTTTCTAAGAGATAGCATTTCCATATGTCTACGAATCGAAGAAATAGAGTTCAAATGGTTCTTAAAACGCGATATCGCATCTCATTTCTACGTATCATGATAAGGTGCAATATTCTTTGCGAGGAGCTATGTGGACCTCGTATACACTTCAAAAAAATGTGAAGGTCACACATCCTTGCTAGGAAATAGTGTTCTCTGATGTCTACGTACCCATGCAATAGGGTTCCACTGCTTCTTAAAACGCGATATCGCATCTCATTTCTGGGTTTCAAGATAAGCTATAATATTCATTGGGAAGTGTTATGTATACCTCGACTACACATCTAAACATTGCAATCGCCACGCTTCCTTGCTAGGAAATAGCGTTTCCTGATGTCTACGTATCGATGCAATGGAGTTCTAACGCTTCCTAGAACGCGATATCGCATCTCATGTATGTTTCATGATAAGATGTAATTTCAATGCAACGCGTTATGTATATGTCCTCTACACTTCAAATGAATGTAAATTGATCACTTCCTTGCTACGGAATATCGTTTCTATATCTGAAGGTTTAGAAGCAATAGAGTTGTAATGCTTCGTAAAACGCGGCTGCGCATCTTACTTCTATATTTCATGATAAGATGTAATATTCATAGCATCGCGTTATGTTTATCTGCTTCTGCATATGAATTGAGTGTGAACCCTATACTTTCTTGCCCGGGGATAGCGTTTCTAGATGTCCATCTGCCGAAGCATTTAATTTGTCATGCTTCATGCACCTCAATATTGCATTTCATATAAACAGTTCAAAGTAAGTTAGAAGGTTGTAAAGCTCTATGCATCGCATTATGCTTATCTGCTTTTGTGCTTTATAATGCTCTGGGATGTGAGAAGGTCCTCAACCATCCTTAACCCCCTAAAGAGAACTCAAAAGTCCAGCGGCCCTGCAGGTGGGCCATGGGAGCGCGGCGCGCGAGGCGCTACACAATTTAAATGATCAGGAGGATCCCCTCAGGGACACCCAAGGGGGCGAGAAGAGGAAATCGCCGAAATCCACTGATCGATGGACTCGAACAATACCGAAGCCTACAGCCCACTCCACCAAGGAGCCCCGAGGAGGATGCAGGAGACCCGAGGACCACCAGCGAATTCAAGGAACCTGAAGAAGAGAACGTGAGAGCTTATTCGCTTAAGCGTCCCATTTCTTGTGTCGCATATTGTATATTGTATCTTATATCGTGAAGCGAGATATGATACCCGGTAATTTGCGGCGTGTTGCATAGTTTCCCGTAGCCCTTCTTAGTTAAACCCACGTCGAGACCATAAATAAACATGCCGTGACTTCAGTATCTCGCGACCTGAGTGTGTGTACTTGGCTAGGCGTAGTCGAGAGGAGGACCATTTCGAAGTTTCAAGGGTTGTTCCGCCCCAGGGTTCCCGGGGTCGTGTAGTCTATCCCTTTGCTACTTTCTGAGCAGCTGGCGCCCAAGAAAAGTTGTACGTGAGCGGATACATTGGAACGATAGATCGCTTTAGATTAAAGTACGTTTTACACCTTAAAGCATTTAGATAATTAACCCCTTCGAGCTTCCCTGACTTACTATATATAGGTTTCCGTCACAACTAATAGGAACCATCACTTTACATAGATATATAGAACACACATAGTTTTAAACGTAGAACTGAGGATTTGAGAACTTACTTTGAAACGTTAGTAGTGAGAAATTCCATCGGATTTCATAGAAATTCAGAACTTACTTGCTATGAAACATAGGCAGATAAGGGCCATCGCGTTGCTTAGAACTTTAGAACTTGATTACTTCAACAAAGATTTCTATTGGCTTCGTCCGTTCTTTTAGAAGAGTTTTTGATAAACCACATACTTTTCACGCTTCTGATATCTTTGAAAGTTCGCGAGAAGTAATCGTTTAAGTTTTAAAATGATTACTTAGTGTGGATTATTATTTAGTAACTCGCTCATAAACGAGTCTGCATAGGATTTAATCTATAAGTTTTTAAGCCTGGAATTTATGCAGTTATTTGTTATTCACTTATTGCTCAAACGACAAAGATTCTGACCACTTCAAAATGGTTGACTTTCATCAATTTTCTTAAAAATTGAAATACTGCCCAACTGCTTGCATTAAAGACTGTAATTAAAGCTTTCGAAACATTTTACCCGTTATAGATGAATTCTGGAATTGAAATTGAATGTTTGACTTTTCTAGCTCCTGTTTAGACATCTTTCTATTGGAATGTTCAAGTATTTATCATATTCGTAATTATTAAAAATGTTTTACTTGATTCTTTTATTTAATATTTAGAATTTTCTGAGAAATATTTTTTATCGTAATGAACTATATAATTGCAATTATAATTCTTTATGAAGTAATAATAACAGAAAGGTATGTATCCATTCTTGAAGTTTTGTAAAGAGTATTTAATCTTACTATCTAAAATGAAACATTGAGATCTGTTTACAATCTAATGGAATTTAATTACCTTTTGATTCAAATTCACAATGATAATCTTCCATAGTTCAACAATTTTGTGAGCTGTCCTCAGGAATCCGCAGCTCAGTACTTATAAAATGAACGACACAAAGAACAGCCTAACCAAACGTATTCGAACCGATTTTTCAATACTAATCTTATCATGTTTAACTTATGCTGCAAACTATTGAAATGCCCTTCGAAAAGTGTTTATTCACAGTGAAGTAAACGGTAAGTATTACGCCTTCCACCACTGTTTACAATACGTATGTTTCATTTACTATCAAAACCGTGAGAATTATCGCCTTTCTTTACTTTTTGTAACCTTCAATGCCTTCATGTTACAGATCGTTAAACTTGCTTTAAAATGCTCTATCGTATTACGGAAGAATGGACATACCAATTCATTTTAAAAAATGAAGGTAACCTTCATATGTCCAACATAACTCCACTTACAAAAAAACTATTTTCATCAACGGATGGCCCCTTTGTACTATGCAATTTTATATTAGCAAAAACTTCTATGAAACTTATAGTTTCGTGGATATCTGAGGTGCTAATTATTACTGCCCCACCCTGTATATTGTTATGGATGTGTCCAACAAGGCAACGATGAACAGAGTTAAATTTAATATTATGGTGTTTATTATTTTACTTATAGTATATTTGTTTTTCTGGAATTTTGCCAAAAAACAATGTTCACGATGTCGACAGATGAATATATTTGCCTTAGAATTACAAGAGCCAACAATTTCGAAAGTAGAATATTACTTTACTTCGCTAACCGAATCATTGCAAACGTTAAGTAAAGTGCTTGCCTTTCAAAACAGTCAGATGCAAATTACGATACAACATTTCCAAGAAATGGTACGTGCCACTGTTTTTTAATTTCCGTTTATTTAATCAAAGGAAATTTAATTGAAATATCCGCAAAATTTGAGGACAAAAAGTTATTGTAATTTTACGCAACATATATGATGGTGATAAAGGATAAGTATACGGAACTGAAAATGGAAAGTAGCGAGCAGAAAAAGAAACTGATGGAGCTACAAAGTAGATTGATACATCCGTCAAATGATGATTCTAGGTTAATAAAATCTGTTAATTAAAGAACTATTGCAAAAATCAAGTATAATCAATATTACTTCTGCTCAATGGCTATTATAGAATTGGACCGAAATGGGTACAAAACAAGCAATTATATCTATATGTTCTATTCTATGCAAAGGCAAATATTTCAAAGAGAGAAGATGTGTTATTTACAAATTACTTATGTTCCTAGATATCTCACTAATTTAGGCTTCTTGTCTTGCAGAACTTATCATTCATGTAACATGTAAAGAGGTCGAAGAATAGTAAAAGATTTTTAAATTTCATAGCCTCACTTGATACGTCGATTGGATCACGTAAAATATCGGACATTAATTGCATCTACATCTTCAGACCTTAAATATATAATTGCAACAACATATTTAATAGCGTTTTAATAACATTTTTCTAATTGTTTATATCTATGTCTAATAAATATATATTAATCGAATAAGTTGCTTTACCAAAGAATAAAAGTATCTGAGGCTTACAAATCGGAGCATTACATAACAAACGTGCATCACGTATATAATATTACATGTAATAAAAGATGAAGACCAAAAAGATCGTACATAAGTTGAATCCACAATGCGGTCATAGAGATACAGAAGAGGCAAAAATTCCAAACAATAATTTAAAAAATTCAAAAAGGGGGGAGTGAAAATCCATCTCCTCGACGATGATAAGGAACAAGTCTGCCTCATGCACTACAATATCCCAAACAGCCAACGATTGGCACGCCAATGACAACGGATGGAACGAATTCCGTGACAGAACTGTGCTAACAACGTGCTCCTACTCAGCTTTCGAAATGGCATACTGTTAGTACTGGGGCGGCATTCGTATCACGGCACTATTAAAGCACCGAGATATAGCACACGGGCTACACGGCCGTGACAATGACACTATCAGCTCACCATAGCTACACGCGTGGTTGTGGCGTAGGCTGACATTTACTAATGGGGAAGCTGTTTCCATAAAAATTATAAGCAAATATGAAAAATGACTAAACTGTGCAATTTATTTATTTTGATTCCAAAATAGATACACCGGCACAAAACAAAGATATAAGAACTCGATTTTATTATTTTCTATAAACTAGCTCGATAGGGCGATTTTTTCCATAAAGTCGATAATTACTTTGTCATAAAAATATATACACTTATTTTATATATATTTTCTTCAATTTATTGTTACAAATTAATGCAATTGAGGGTTACATTAAATACGATGACAGCATGTTATTTCAAAAATTACACAAGGCGAAGTTAGGGACGCAACAGCATGAATTTTTATTTTATAAGTAATATTTTTTTATAATTAATATTTTTAGTCTATGATGGATTGAAAGAAATATATACGACTCGCTCAATAACTATAAATATAGGAAAACGACCATCAAAATGTCTATCAATACTCATATGCTGAACATCTACTGACATCTAACGGTTCTAATTTGTATGAAAGCACAGGTTCCCCATTGCCAAATGTGATCCTGCGTCATTGCTGAAGAGATTCATGAATGGAGCGATGATACGCGTGTCACCATGGTGCTGGTGCTGCGCGATTCGCTTGTCTAGAACGTGCTGGTAACACGTTCTGGCATTTTAGTCAACGAATCCGGTCACAGATGACTACGAATCAGTTGACACTCCTCGGAAGTGGCAATATAGTGCCGGCATGGTGTCGATACTATCTTGCCGTTTGTTATCTGGGATGCTTTTTAGTGCATTATTCGGAATTGAATTTGAACACATAGCTACTTAATCGCTAATTTGTATGTACTGTGACGTGGTGAAGTCACAAGGCTCGCTCACCCCCCCCCCCTGCTTCGGTTAGACTAGCTCGCAGATCACCACCCATGCGAGAAGCGCGACACGGACCATCGCGATAGCTGTATTTGCGAGGAGCGTGAAATACACGATGGTAGAACCTTCCCCCGCCCCCCCCCCCGTTCGTTTCTCTCTCTCCGTTCTACGGATTAGACTGGCGAGCTGAGGGAAGAAGCGACCCATAAGACGTCTCTTCGGCGGACAATAAGACCGCAGGTTCCCGGAAGGGCTGTGCGCCGAGGTAGAGAGACGGGATCGACGGTGGAGGAGTCGGGAAGTGAGCAAGAAGAGACCCTGAAGCCAGAAGGATACGATCCAGAGCTCTGCAACGATAAGACCGCTGCCATAGTCCATGGAGACAAACAGGATGGTTCTCGGGTGTGAGAAGGACCTCTACACCTCGCCATTAGAACTCTATTGCTTCGATACGTAGACATCTGGAAACGCTATTCCCTAGCAAGGAAGTGTTGCATTTACATTCTTTTGACGTGTAGACGAGAATACATAACACTTCGCAATGAATATTATATCTTGACGTGAAACATAGAAATGAGATGCGACATCCCGCTTTAAGAAGCATTAGAACTATTGGTACGATACGTAGAACTCTGCAAACGCTATTTCCTAGCAAGAAAGTGTCGCATTAACATTCTTTTGAAGTGTATAGGAGTTATACATGACACTTCGCAATGAATATTATACCTTATCATGAAACATAGAAATGAGATGGGATATCTCGTTTTAAGAAGTGTCAGAACTATATATCTACGATACGATGACATCTGCAAACGCCATTTCCTAGCAAGGAAGTGTCGCATTTATATTCTTTTGAAGTGAATACGAAGTATACATAACACATCGCAATGAATATTATATATTGTCATGAAACATAGAAATGAGATGCGATATCGCGATTTAAGGATCATTAGAACACTATTGCTTCGAAACGTAGGCATCTGCAAACGCTACTTCCTAGCAAGGACGTGTCGCATTTACATTCTTTTGAAACGAATACGAGGTATACATAAGACTCCACAATGAATATTATATCTTATCATGAAACATAGAAATGAGATGCGATATCGCGAATTAGAATGTTTTAGAACTCTATTGCTTCGATACGTAGACATCTGCAAACGCTATTTCCTAGCAAGGAAGTGTCGCATTTACATTCTTTTGAAAGGAATATGAGGTATACGTGACACTTCGCAATGAATATTATATCTTATCATGAAACATAGAAATGAGATGCGATATGGCGATTTATGAAGCATTAGATGTCTATTGCTTCGATACGTAGACATCTGCAAACGCTATTTCCTAACAAGGAAGTGTCGCATTTACTTCCATTTGAAGTATAGACGAGATATACATAACACTTCGCAATGAATATTATATCTTATCATGAAACATAGAAATGAGATGCGATATGACGATTTAAGAAGCATTAGAACACTATTGCTTCGACACGTAGACATCTGCAAACACTATTTCCCAGCAAGGAACTGTCGCATTCACATTCGTTTGAAATGTATGCGAGGTATACATGAAACTTCGCAATGAATATTATATATTATTATGAAACATAGATATGAGATGCGATATCGCGAATTAGCAAGCTTTAGAAATCTATTGCTTCGATACGTAGACATCTGCAAACGCTATTTCCTAGCAAGGAAGTGTCGCATTTACATTCATTTTAAGTGTATGCGAGGTATACATGACCCTTTGCAATGAATATTATATATTGTCATGAAACATAGAAATGAGATGCGATATCGCGATTTAAGGATCATTAGAACACTATTGCTTCGATACGTAGGCATCTGCAAACGCTACTTCCTAGCAAGGACGTGTCGCATTTACATTCTTTTGAAACGAATACGAGGTATACATAAGACTCCACAATGAATATTATATCTTATCATGAAACATAGAAATGAGATGCGATATCGCGAATTAGAAGGTTTTAGAACTCTATTGCTTCGATACGTAGACATCTGCAAACGATATTTCCTAGCAAGGCAGTGTCGCATTTATATTCTTCTGAAGCGAATACGAGGTATACATAACACTCCACAATGAATATTATATATTACCATGCAGCATAGTAGTGAGTAGCAATATCGTGTTTTGAGAAGCATAAGAACTCTAATGCCACGATACGTAGACATCTGCAAACGCTACTTCCTAGCAAGGAAGTGTCGCATTTACATTCATTTTAAGTGTATGCGAGGTATACATGACACTTCGCAATGAATATTATATATTGTCATGAAACATAGAAATGAGATGCGATATCGCGATTTAAGGATCATTAGAACACTATTGCTTCGAAACGTAGGCATCTGCAAACGCTACTTCCTAGCAAGGACGTGTCGCATTTACATTCTTCTGAAACGAATACGAGGTATACATAAGACTCCACAATGAATATTATATCTTATCATGAAACATAGAAATGAGATGCGATATCGCGAATTAGAAGGTTTTAGAACTCTATTGCTTCGATACGTAGACATCTGCAAACGCTATTTCCTAGCAAGGCAGTGTCGCATTTATATTCTTTTGAAGCGAATACGAGGTATACATAACACTCCACAATCAGTATTATATATTACCATGCAGCATAGTAGTGAGTAGCAATATCGTGTTTTGAGAAGCATTAGAACTCTAATGCCACGATACGTAGACATCTGCAAACGCTATTTCCTAGCAAGGAAGTGTCGCATTTACATCCATTTGAAGTATAGAGGAGATATACATAACACTGCACAATGAATATTATATCTTATCATGAAACAAAGGAGTGAGATGCGATATGGAGATTTAAGAAGCATTAGAACTCTACTTCTTCGATACGTAGACATCGGCAAACGCTATTTCCTAGCAGGAAGTGTCGCATTTACATACTTTTAAAGTGAATACGAGGTATACATAACACTCCACAATGAATATTATATCTTATCATGAAACACAGAAATGTGATGTAATATGGCGATTTAAGAAGCATTAGAACACTATTGCTTCGATACGTAGACATCTGCAAACGCTACTTCCTAGCAAGGAAGTGTCGCATTTACATTCATTTTAAGTGTTTGCGAGGTATACATGACCCTTCGCAATGAATATTATATATTGTCATGAAACATAGAAATGAGATGCGATATCGCGATTTAGGAATCATTAGAACACTATTGCTTCGACACGTAGACATCTGCATACACTATTTCCCAGCAAGGAACTGTCACATTCACATTCGTTTGAAATGTATGCGAGGTATACATGAAACTTCGCAATGAATATTATATATTATCATGAAACATAGATATGGGATGCGATATCGCGAATTAGCAAGCTTTAGAAATCTATTGCTTCGATACGTAGACATCTGCAAACGCTATTTCCTAGCAAGGAAGTGTCGCATTTACATTCATTTTAAGTGTATGCGAGGTATACATGACACTTCGCAATGAATATTATATATTGTCATGAAACATAGATATGAGATGCGATATCGCGATTTAAGGATCATTAGAACACTATTGCTTCGAAACGTAGGCATCTGCAAACGCTACTTCCTAGCAAGGACGTGTCGCATTTACATTCATTTGAAACGAATACGAGGTATACATAAGACTCCACAATGAATATTATATCTTATCATGAAACATAGAAATGAGATGCGATATCGCGAATTAGAAGGTTTTGGGACTCTATTGCTTCGATACGTAGACATCTGCAAACGCTATTTCCTAGCAAGGAAGTGTCGCATTTACATCCATTTGAAGTATAGACGAGATATACATGACACTGCACAATGATTATTACATCTTATCATGAAACATTGAAATGAGATGCGATATGGCGATTTAAGAAGCACTAGAACTCTATTACTTCGATACGTAGACATCTGCAATCGCTATTTCCTAGCAAGAAATTGTAGCATTTACATCCATTTGATGTATAGACGAGATATACATAACACTGCACAATGAATATTATATCTTATCATGAACCATAGAGATGAGATGCGACATCGCGATTTAAGAAGAATTAGAACACTATTGCTTCGATGCGTAGACATCTGCAATCGCTACTTCCTAGCAAGGAAGTGTCGCATTTACATTCTTTTGAAAGGAATACGAGGTATACGTGACACTTCGCAATGTATATTATATCTTATCATGAAACATAGAAATGAGATGCGATATGACGTTTTATGAAGCATTAGAACTCTATTGCTACGATACGTAGACATCTGCAAACGCTATTTCCTAGCATGGAAGTGTCGCATTTACATTCGTTTGAAGTGAATACGAGATATACATGACACTTCGCAATGAATATTATATCTTATCATGAAACATAGCAGTGAGATGCGATATCGCGTTTTAAGAAGCATTAGAACTCTATTGCTATGATACGTAGACATCTGCAAACGCTATTTCCTAGCATGGAAGTGTCGCATCTACATTCTTTTGAAGTGAATACGAGATATACATGACACTCCACAATCAATATTATATATTACCATGCAGCATAGTAGTGAGTAGCAATATCGTGTTTTGAGAAGCATTAGAACTCTAATGCCACGATACGTAGACATCTGCAAACGCTATTTCCTAGCAGGAAGTGTCGCATTTACATACTTTTAAAGTGAATACGAGGTATACATAACACTCCACAATGAATATTATATCTTATCATGAAACACAGATATGTGATGTAATATGGCGATTTAAGAAGCATTAGAACTCTATTGCTTCGACACGTAGACATCTGCAAACGCTATTTCCTAGCAAGTTAGAGCCTCTGTACATTCTTTGAAGTGAATACGAGGTATACATGACCCTTCGCAATGAATATTATATATTGTCATGAAACATAGAAATGAGATGCGATATCGCGATTTAAGAATCATTAGAACACTATTGCTTCGATACGTAGACATCTGCAAAGGTTATTTCCTAGCAAGAAATTGTAGCATTTACATTCTTTTGAAGTGAACAGGAGGTATACATAACACTGCACAATGAATACTATATCTTATCATGAAACATGGAAATGAGATGCGATATCGCGATTTGAAAAGCATTAGAACACTATTGCTTCGATACGTAGACATCTGCAAACGCTACTTCCTAGCAAGGAAGTGTCGCATTTACATTCTTTTGAAAGGAATATGAGGTATACGTGACACTTCGCAATGAATATTATATCTTATCATGAAACATAGAAATGGGATGCGATATGGCGATTTATGAAGCATTAGATACCTATTGCTTCGATACGTAGACATCTGCAAACGCTATTTCCTAACAAGGAAGTGTCGCATTTACTTCCATTTGAAGTATAGACGAGATATACATAACACTTCGCAATGAATATTATATCTTATCACGAAACATAGAAATGAGATGCGATATGACGATTTAGGAAGCATTAGAACACTATTGCTTCGACACGTAGACATCTGCAAACACTATTTCCCAGCAAGGAACTGTCACATTCACATTCGTTTGAAATGTATGCGAGGTATACATGAAACTTCGCAATGAATATTATATATTATCATGAAACATAGATATGGGATGCGATATCGCGAATTAGCAAGCTTTAGAAATCTATTGCTTCGATACGTAGACATCTGCAAACGCTATTTCCTAGCAAGGAAGTGTCGCATTTACATTCATTTTAAGTGTATGCGAGGTATACATGACACTTCGCAATGAATATTATATATTGCAATGAAACATAGATATGAGATGCGATATCGCGATTTAAGGATCATTAGAACACTATTGCTTCGAAACGTAGGCATCTGCAAACGCTACTTCCTAGCAAGGACGTGTCGCATTTACATTCATTTGAAACGAATACGAGGTATACATAAGACTCCACAATGAATATTATATCTTATCATGAAACGTAGAAATGAGATGCGATATCGCGAATTAGAAGGTTTTGGAACTCTATTGCTTCGATACGTAGACATCTGCAAACGCTATTTCCTAGCAAGGAAGTGTCGCATTTACATCCATTTGAAGTATAGACGAGATATACATAACACTGCACAATGATTATTACATCTTATCATGAAACATTGAAATGAGATGCGATATGGCGATTTAAGAAGCACTAGAACTCTATTACTTCGATACGTAGACATCTGCAATCGCTATTTCCTAGCAAGAAATTGTAGCATTTACATCCATTTGATGTATAGACGAGATATACAAAACACTGCACAATGAATATTATATCTTATCATGAACCATAGAGATGAGATGCGACATCGCGATTTAAGAAGAATTAGAACACTATTGCTTCGATACGTAGACATCTGCAATCGCTACTTCCTAGCAAGGAAGTGTCGCATTTACATTCTTTGAAAGGAATACGAGGTATACGTGACACTTCGCAATGTATATTATATCTTATCATGAAACAAAGAAATGAGATGCGATATGACGATTTAAGAAGCATTAGAAATCTATTGCTTGGATACGTAGACATCTGCAAACGCTACTTCCTAGCAAGAAAGTGTCGCATTTACATCCTTTTGAAACGAATACGAGGTATACATAACATTCCACAATGAATATTATATCTTATCATGAAACATAGAAATGAGATGCGATATCGCGTTTTGAGAAGCATTAGAACCCTAATGACACGATACGTAGACATCTGCAAACGCTATTTCCTCGCAAGGAAGTGTCGCATTTACATCCATTTGAAGTATAGACGAGATATACATAACACTGCACAATGAATATTATATCTTATCATGGAACATTGAAATGAGATGCGATATCGCGATTTGAAAAGCATTAGAACACTATTGCTTCCATACGTAGACATCTGCAAACGCTACTTCCTAGCAAGGAAGTGTCGCATTTACATTCATTTTAAGTGTATGCGAGGTACACATGACACTTCGCAATGAATATTATATATTGTCATGAAACATAGAAATGAGATGCGATATCGCGATTTAAGGATCATTAGAACACTATTGCTTCGAAACGTAGGCATCTGCAAACGCTACTTCCTAGCAAGGACGTGTCGCATTTACATTCTTTTGAAACGAATACGAGGTATACATAAGACTCCACAATGAATATTATATCTTATCATGAAACATAGAAATGAGATGCGATATCGCGAATTAGAAGGTTTTAGAACTCTATTGCTTCGATACGTAGACATCTGCAAACGCTATTTCCTAGCAAGGCAGTGTCGCATTTATATTCTTTTGAAGCGAATACGAGGTATACATAACACTCCACAATCAATATTATATATTACCATGCAGCATAGTAGTGAGTAGCAATATCGTGTTTTGAGAAGCATTAGAACTCTAATGCCACGATACGTAGACATCTGCAAACGCTATTTCCTAGCAAGGAAGTGTCGCATTTACATCCATTTGAAGTATAGACGAGATATACATAACACTGCACAATGAATATTATATCTTATCATGAAACAAAGAAGTGAGATGCGATATGGAGATTTAAGAAGCTTTAGAACTGTACTTCTTCGATACGTAGACATCCGCAAACGCTATTTCCTAGCAGGAAGTGTCGCATTTACATACTTTTAAAGTGAATACGAGGTATACATAACACTCCACAATGAATATTATATCTTATCATGAAACACAGAAATGTGGTGTAATATGGCGGTTTAAGAAGCATTAGAACACTATTGCTTGGATACGTAGACATCTGCAAACGCTACTTCCTAGCAAGGAAGTGTCGCATTTACATTCTTTTGAAAGGAATATGAGGTATACGTGACACTTCGCAATGAATATTATATCTTATCATGAAACATAGAAATGACATGCGATATGGCATTTTTATGAAGCATTAGATGTCTATTGCTTCGATACGTAGACATCTGCAAACGCTATTTCCTAACAAGGCAGTGTCGCATTTACTTCCATTTGAAGTATAGACGAGATATACATAACACTTCGCAATGAATATTATATCTTATCATGAAACATAGAAATGAGATGCGATATGACGATTTAAGAAGCATTAGAACACTATTGCTTCGACACGTAGACATCTGCAAACACTATTTGCCAGCAAGGAACTGTCGCATTCACATTCGTTTGAAATGTATGCGAGGTATACATGAAACTTCGCAATGAATATTATATATTATCATGAAACATAGATATGGGATGCGATATCGCGAATTAGCAAGCTTTAGAAATCTATTGCTTCGATACGTAGACATCTGCAAACGCTATTTCCTAGCAAGGAAGTGTCGCATTTACATTCATTTTAAGTGTATGCGAGGTATTCATGACACTTCGCAATGAATATTATATATTGTCATGAAACATAGAAATGAGATGCGATATCGCGATTTAAGGATCATTAGAACACTATTGCTTCGAAACGTAGGCATCTGCAAACGCTACTTCCTAGCAAGGACGTGTCGCATTTACATTCTTTTGAAACGAATACGAGGTATACATAAGACTCCACAATGAATATTATATCTTATCATGAAACATAGAAATGAGATGCGATACCGCGAATTAGAAGGTTTTGGAACTCTATTGCTTCGATACGTAGACATCTGCAAACGCTATTTCCTAGCAAGGCAGTGTCGCATTTATATTCTTTGAAGCGAATACGAGGTATACATAACACTCCACAATGAATATTATATATTACCATGCAGCATAGTAGTGAGTAGCAATATCGTGTTTTGTGAAGCATTAGAACTCTAATGCCACGATACGTAGACATCTGCAAACGCTATTTCCTAGCAAGGAAGTGTCGCATTTACATCCATTTGAAGTATAGACGAGATATACATAACACTGCACAATGAATATTATATCTTATCATGAAACAAAGAAGTGAGATGCGATATGGAGATTTAAGAAGCATTAGAACTCTACTTCTTCGATACGTAGACATCGGCAAACGCTATTTCCTAGCAGGAAGTGTCGCATTTACATACTTTTAAAGTGAATACGAGGTATACATAACACTCCACAATGAATATTATATCTTATCATGAAACACAGAAATGTGATGTAATATGGCGATTTAAGAAGCATTAGAACACTATTGCTTCGATACGTAGACATCTGCAAACGCCACTTCCTAGCAAGGAAGTGTCGCATTTACATTCATTTTAAGTGTTTGCGAGGTATACATGACCCTTCGCAATGAATATTATATATTGTCATGAAACATAGAAATGAGATGCGATATCGCGATTTAAGAATAATTAGAACACTATTGCTTCGATACGTAGACATCTGCAAACGTTATTTCCTAGCAAGAAATTGTAGCACTCACATTCTTTTGAAGTGAATAAGAGGTATACATAACACTGCACAATGAATACTATATCTTATCATGAAACATGGAAATGAGATGCGACATCGCGATTTGAAAAGCATTAGAACACTATTGCTTCGATACGTAGACATCTGCAAACGCTACATCCTAGCAAGGAAGTGTCGCATTTACATTCTTTTGAAAGGAATATGAGGTATACGTGACACTTCGCAATGAATATTATATCTTATCATGAAACATAGAAATGAGATGCGATATGGCGATTTATGAAGCATTAGATGTCTATTGCTTCGATACGTAGACATCTGCAAACGCTTTTTCCTAACAAGGAAGTGTCGCATTTACTTCCATTTGAAGTATAGACGAGATATACATAACACATCGCAGTGAATATTATATCTTATCATGAAACATAGAAATGAGATGCGATATGACGATTTAAGAAGCATTAGAACACTATTGCTTCGACACGTAGACATCTGCAAACACTATTTCCCAGCAAGGAACTGTCGCATTCACATTCGTTTGAAATGTTTGCGAGGTATACATGAAACTTCGCAATGAATATTATATATTATTATGAAACGTAGATATGAGATGCGATATCGCGAATTAGCAAGATTAGAAATCTATTGCTTCGATACGTAGACATCTGCAAACGCTATTTCCTGGCAAGGAAGTGTCGCATTTACATTCATTTTAAGTGTATGCGAGGTATACATGACCCTTCGCAATGAATATTATATATTGTCATGAAACATAGAAATGAGATGCCATATCGCGATTTAAGGATCATTAGAACACTATTGCTTCGATACGTAGGCATCTGCAAACGCTACTTCCTAGCAAGGACGTGTCGCATTTACATTCTTTTGAATCGAATACGAGGTATACATAAGACTCCACAATGAATATTATATCTTATCATGAAACATAGAAATGAGATGCGATATCGCGAATTAGAATGTTTTAGAACTCTATTGCTTCGATACGTAGACATCTGCAAACGCTATTTCCTAGCAAGGTAGTGTCGCATTTATATTCTTTTGAAGTGAATACGAGGTATACATAACACTCCACAATCAATATTATATATTACCATGCAGCATAGTAGTGAGTAGCAATATCGTGTTTTGAGAAGCATTAGAACTCTAATGCCACGATACGTAGACATCTGCAAACGCTATTTCATAGCAAGGAAGTATCGCATTTACTTCCATTTGAAGTATAGACGAGATGTACATAACACTGCACAATGAATATTACATCTTATCATGAAACATTGAAATGAGATGCGATATGGCGATTTAAGAAGCACTAGAACTCTACTGCTTCGATACGTAGACATCTGCAAACGCCATTTACTAGCAAGAAAGTGTCGCATTTACATTCTTTTGAAGTGAATACGAGTTATACATAACACTCCACAATGAATATTATATCTTACCATGAAACATAGAAATGTGATGTAATATGGCGATTTAAGAAGCATTAGAACACTATTTCTTCGATACGTAGACATCTGCAAACGCTACTTCCTAGCAAGGAAGTGTCGCATTCACATTCATTTGAAGTGCATGAGAAGTACACATGACACTTCGCAATGAATATTGTATATTATCATGAATCATAGATATGAAATGCGATATCGCGAATTAGCAAGCTTTCGAAACCTATTGCTTCGATACGTAGACGTATGCAAACGCTATTTCCTAGCAAGGAATTGTAGCATTTACATTCTTTTGAAGTGAATACGAGGTATACATGACACTTCGCAAAGAATATTATATCTTATCATGAAACATAGAAATGAGGTGCGAAATCTCGTTTTGAGACGCATTAGAACTGTATTGCTACGATAAGTAGACTTCTACAAACGCTATATCCTAGGAAGGAAGTGTCGCATTTACATACTTTGAAGTGAATACGAGGTATACATGACACTTCGCAATGAATATTATATCTTATCATGAAACATAGAAATGAGATGCGATATGGCGATTTACGAAGCATTTGATGTCTATTACTTCGATACGTAGACATCTGCAATCGCTATTTCCTAGCAAGAAATTGTAGCATTTACATCCATTTGAAGTATAGACGAGATATACATAACACTTCGCAATGAATATCATATTTTATCATGAAACATAGAAGTGAGATGCGATATCGCGTTCTAAAAAGCATTAGGAATCTACTGCTACGATACGTAGACATCTGCAAACGCTATTTCCTAGCAAGGAAATTTCGCACTTACATTCCACTGAAGTGAATACGAGGTATACATAACACTCCACAATGAATATTATATCTTATCAGGAAACGTAGATATGAGATGCGATATGGCGATTTAAGAAGCATTAGGAATCTATGGGTTCGATACGTAGACATCTGCAAATGCTATAACCTAGCAAGGAAGTGTCGCATTCACATTCTTTTGAAGTGAATACGAAATATTCACAACACTGCACAATGATTATTATATCTTATCGTGAAACATAAAAATGAGATGCGATATTGCGATTTAAGAAGCTTTGGAACTCTATTGCTTCGATACGTACATATCTGCAAACACTATTTCCTAGCAAGGAACTGTCGCATTCACATTCTTTTGAAAGGAATACGAGGTATGCATGACACTTCGCAATGAATATTATATCTTATCATGAAACATAGAAATGAGATGCGATATGGCAATCTAAGAAGCATTAGAACTCTATTGGTTCGATACGTAGACATCTGCAAGCGCTACTTCCAAACAAGGGAGTGTCGCATTTACATTCTTTTGAAAGGAATACGAGGTATACATGACACTTCACAATGAATATTATATATTACCATGAAGCATAGTAATGAGTAGCGATATCGTGTTATGAGAAGCATTAGAACTCTAATGCCACGATACGTAGACATCTGCAAACGCTATTTCCTAGCAAGGAAGTGTCGCATTTACATCCATTTGAAGTATAGACGAGATATACATAACACTGCACAATGAATATTGTATCTTATCATGAAACATATAAATGAGATGCGATATGGCGATTTAGGAAGCATTAGAACTCTAATGCCACGATACGTAGACATCTGCAAACGCTATTTCCTAGCAAGGAAGTGTCGCATTTACATCCATTTGAAGTATAGACGAGATATACATAACACTGCACAATGATTATTACATCTTATCATGAAACATTGAAATGAGATGCGATATGGCGATCTAAGAAGCACTAGAACTCTATTACTTCGATACGTAGACATCTGCAATCGCTATTTCCTAGCAAGAAATTGTAGCATTTACATCCATTTGATGTATAGACGAGATATACATAACACTGCACAATGAATATTATATCTTATCATGAAACATAGAGATGAGATGCGATACCGCGATTTAAGAAGAATTAGAACACTATTGCTTCGATACGTAGACATCTGCAAACGCTACTTCCTAGCAAGGAAGTGTCGCATTTACATTCATTTTAAGTGTATGCGAGGTATACATGACACTTCGCAATGAATATTATATATTGTCATGAAACATAGAAATGAGATGCGATATCGCGATTTAAGAATCATTAGAACACTATTGCTTCGAAACGTAGGCATCTGCAAACGCTACTTCCTAGCAAGGACGTGTCGCATTTACATTCTTTTGAAACGAATACGAGGTATACATAAGACTCCACAATGAATATTATATCTTATCATGAAACATAGAAATGAGATGCGATATCGCGAATTAGAAGGTTTTAGAACTCTATTGCTTCGATTCGTAGACATCTGCAAACGCTATTTCCTAGCAAGGCAGTGTCGCATTTATATTCTTTTGAAGCGAATACGAGGTATACATATCACTCCACAATGAATATTATATATTACCATGCAGCATAGTAGTGAGTAGCAATATCGTGTTTTGAGAAGCATTAGAACTCTAATGCCACGATACATAGACATCTGCAAACGCTATTTCCTAGCAAGGAAGTGTCGCATTTACATCCATTTGAAGTATAGACGAGATATACATAACACTGCACAATGAATATTATATCTCATCATGAAACAAAGAAATGGGATGCGATATGGCGATTTAAGAAGCATTAGAAATCTACTGCTTCGATACGTAGACATCGGCAAACGCTATTTCCTAGCAGGAAGTGTCGCATTTACATTCTTTTAAAGTGAATACGAGGTATACATAACACCCCACAATGAATATTATATCTTATCATGAAACACAGAAATGTGATGTAATATGGCGATCTAAGAAGCATTAGAACACTATTTCTTCGATACGTAGACATCTGCAAACGCTACTTCCTAGCAAGGAAGTGTCGCATTTACATTCTTTTGAAAGGAATACAAGCTATACATAACACTCCACAATGAATATTACATCTTATCATGAAACATTGAAATGAGATGCGATATGGCGATTTAAGAAGCACTAGAACACTACTGCTTCGATACGTAGACATCTGCAAACGCTATTTCCTAGCAAGGAAGTGTCGTATTTACATCCATTTGAAGTATAGACGAGATATACATAACACTGCACAATGAATATTATACCTTATCATGAAACTATGAAATGTGTTGCGATATCGCGATTTAAGAAGCATTATAACACTATTGCTTCGATACGTAGACATCTGCAAACGCTACTTCCTAGCAAGGAAGTGTCGCATTTACATTCTTTTGAAAGGAATACGAGGTATGCATGGCACTTCGCAATGAATATTATATCTTATCAGGAAACGTAGATATGAGATGCGATTTGACGGTTTAAGAAGCATTAGAACTCCATTGCTTCGATACGTAGACATCTGCAAACCCTATTTCCTAGCAAGGAAGTGTCGCATTTACATTCTTTTGAATTGAATACGGGGTATTCATAACACTGCAAAATGAATATTATATCTTATCATGAAACATAGAAATGAGATGCGATATCGCGATTAAAGGAAATTTAGAACTCTATTGCTTCGATACTAGATATCTGCAAACACTATTTCCTAGCAAGGAAGTGTCGCATTTTCGTTCATTTGAAGTGTTTGCGAGGTATACATGACACTTCGCAGTGAATATTATATATTATTATGAAACATAGAAATGAGAAGCGATATGGCGATTTAAGAAGCATTAGATCCCTATTGCTTCGATACGTAGACATCTGCAAACGCTATTTCCTAGCAAGGATGTGTCGCATTTACATTCTTTTGAAGTGAATACGAGGTATACATAACATTCCACAATGTATATTATATATTATAATGAAACATGGTAATGAGTAGCGATATCGCGTTTCGAGAAGCATTAGAATTCTAATGGTACGATACGTAGACATCTGCAAACGCTACTTCCTAGTAAGGAAGTGTCGCGTTTACATTCTTTTGAAGTGAATACAAGGTATACATGACACTTCGCAATGAATATTATACCTTATCACGAAACATAGAAATGAAATGCGAAATCCCATTTTAAGAAGCATTAGAACTCTACTGTTTCGATACGTAGTGATCTGCAAACGCTATTTCCTAGGAAGGAAGTGGCGCATTTACATACATTTGAAGTGTATGCGAGGTATAGGTGACACTTCGCAACGAATATTTTATCTTATCATGAAACATAGAAATGAGATGCGATATCCCATTTTAAGAAGCATTAGAAGTCTATTGCTTGTATACGTAGACATCAGCAAACGCTATTTCCTAGGAAGGAACCGTCGCATTTACATTCAATTGAAGTGTATGCGAGGTATACATAACACTCCACAATGAGTATTATATATTATCACGAAACATAGAAATGAGATGCGATATCTCGTTTTAAGAAGCATTAGAACTCTATTGCTACGGTACGTAGACATCCACAAACGCTATTTCCTAGTGAGGAAGTGTAGCATTTACATTCTCTTGAGGTGAATGCGAGGTATATATAACACTCCACAATGAGTATTATATATTATCACGAAACATAGAAATGAGATGCGATATCGCGATTTAAGAAGCATTAGAACTCTATTGCTAGGATACGTAGACATCTGCAAACGCTATTCCCTAGCAAGGAAGTGTCGCATTTACATTCTTTTTAAGTGAATACGGGTTATACATAACACTGCACAATGAATATTGTATCTCATCGTGAAACATAGAATTGAGATGCGATATGGCGATTTAGGAAGCATTAGAACTCTATTGCTTCGATTCGTAGGCATCTACCAACGCTAGTTCCTAGCAATGAAGTGTCGCATTTAAATTCGTTTCAAGTGTATGCGAGGTATACATGTCACTTCGCATTGAATATTATATCTTATCATGAAACATAGATATAAAATGCGATATCGCGTTTTGAGAAGCATTAGAATTCCATTGCTACGATACGTATACATCTGCAAACGCTATTTCCTAGCATGGGAGTGTCGCATTTACATTCCTTTGACGTGTATGCGAGGTATACATAACATTTCGCAATGAATATTATATCTTATCATGAAACATAGAATTGAGATGCGATATCGAGTTTTGAGAAGCATTAGAACCCTATTGCTACAATACGTAGACATCCAGCAACGCTATTTGCTAGCATGGGAGTGTCGCATTTGCATTCATGTGACGTGTATGCGAGGTATACATGACACTTCGTAATGAATATTATATACTATCATTGAACATAGAAATGAGATGCGATATCGCATTTTGAGAAGCATTAGAACAATAATGCACGATACGTAGACATCTACAAACGCCATTTCCTAGCAAGGAACTGTCGCATTAACGTTCATTTGAAGTGCAGACGTGGAATACATAACACTTCGGAATGAATATTATATCTTATCATGAGACAAAGGAATGTGATGCGATATCGCGTTTTAAGATGCATTAGAACTCTGTTGCTTCAATACGTAGACATCTGCAAACGCTATTTCCTAGCAAGGAAGTGTCGCATTTACATTCATTTGAAGTGTATGCGAGGTATACATGACACTTCGCAGTGAATATTATAGATTATCATGAAACATTGAAACGAGAAGCGATATGGCGATTTAAGAAGCATTAGATCCCTATTGCTTTGATACGTGGACACCTGCAAACGCTATTTCCTAGCAAGGAAGTGTCGCATTTACATTCATTTGAAGTTTAGACGAGATATACATAACACTGCACAAAGAATATTATATGTTAACGTGAAACATAGAAATGAGATTCAATATGGCGATATAAGAAGCATTACAACTCTATTGCTTCGATACGTAGACATCCGCAAACGCTACTTCCTAGCAAGGAAGTGTCGCATTTACATTCACTTGAAGTATAGACGAGATATACATAACACTGCACAATGAATATTATATCTTATCATGAAATATCGAAATGAGATGCGATATGGCGATTTAAGAAGGATAAGAAACCTATTGCTTCGATACGTTGAAATCTGCAAACGCTACTTCCTAGCAAGGAAGTGTCGCATTTACATTCTTTTGAAAGGAATACGAGGTATACATGACATTTCACAATGAATATTATATATTATCATGAACCATAGAAATGAGAAGCGATACCGCGTTTTGAGAAGCAGTGGATATCTAATCCCACGATACGTAGAAATCTGCAAACGCTATTTCCTAGGAAGGAAGGGTCGCATTTACATTCATTTCAAGTATAGACGGGATATACATAACACTGCACAATGAATATTATGTCTTAACATGAAACATAGAAATGAGATGCGATATCGCGATTTAAGCAGCATCAGAACTCTATTGCTAGGATACGTAGACATCTGCAAACGCTATTTCGTAGCAAGCAATAGTCGCATTTTCATTCTTTTGGAGTGAATACGAGGTGTACATGACACTTCGCAATGAATATTATATCTTATCATGAAACATAGAAATGAGATGCGATATCGCGATTTATGTAGCATTAGAACACTATTGCTACGATACGTAGACATCTGCAAACGCTATTTCCTAGCATGGAAGTGTCGCACTTACATTTTTTTGAAGTGAATACGTGGTATACATGACACTTCGCAATGAATATTATATCTTATTACGAAACATATATATGAGTTGCGATATCGCGTTTTAAGTAGCATTAGAACTCTATTGCTACGATACGTAGACATCTACAAACGCTATTTCGTACCAAGCAATAGTCGCATTTACATTCGATTGGAGAGAATACGAGATATACATGACACTTCGCAATGAGTATTATATCTTATCATGAAACATGGGAGAGAGATGCGATATCGCGTTTTAAGAAGCATTAGAACTCTATTGCTACGATACGTAGACATCTGCAAACGCTATTTCCTAGCAAGCAATAGTCGCATTTACATTCTTTTGGAGTGAATACGAGGTATACATGACACTTCGCAATGAATATTATATCTTATCACGAAACATATAAATGAGATGCGATGTCGCGATTTAAGTAGCATTAGAACTCTATTTCTACGATACGTAGACATCTGCAAACCCTATTTCCTAGCAGGAGGAGTGGCATTTACTTACTTTTGAATTGAATACGAGGTGTACATGACACTTCGCAATGAATATTATATCTTATCACGATACATATAAATGAGATGCGATATCGCGATGTAAGTACAATTAGAACTCTATTTCTACGATACGTAGACATCTGCAATCCCTATTTCATAGCAAGCAGTAGTCGCATTTACTTTCTTTTGAATTGAATACGAGGTGTACATGACACTTCGCAATGAATATTATATCTTATCACGATACATAGAAACGATATGCGACATCACGTTTTAAGAGGCATTGGAACTCTATTGTTTCGATACGTAGACATCTGGAAACGCTATTTCCTAGCAAGGAACAGTCTCATTTACATTCTTTTGAAGTGAATACGAGCTATACATGACACTTCGCAATGAATATTATATGTTATCATGAAACAGAGAAATGGCATGCGATATCGCGTTTTAGAAGTATTAGAACTCTATTGCTACGATTCCAAGATATCTGGAAACGCTATTTCCTATAGAAAGGAAGCTTCGCATTTACATTCATTTGAGGTGTATGCGAGGTACAAGTGACACTTCGCAATGAATATCATATCTTATGGTGAAACATAGAAATGAGACGCGATATATCGTTTTAAGAAGCATTAGAACTATATTGCAACGGTACGTAGATATCAGCAAACGCTATTTCCTAGGAAGAAAGTTTTGCATTTACATTCATTTGAAGTGAAGACGAGGTATAAGTGAAACTTCGCAATGAATAATGTATCTTATCACGAAACATAGAAATGATATGCGATATCGGGATTTAGGAAGCATTAGAACCCTACTGCTTCGATGCGGAGTCATCTGCAAACGCTACTTCCTAGCAAGGAAGTGTCGCATTTACATTCTTTTGAAGTGAGTACGAGGTATACATCTCACTTCGCAATGAATTTTATACCTTATCATGAAACATAGAAATGAGATGCGGTATATCTCATTTTATGAAGCATTAGAACACTATTGTTTCGATACGTCGACATCTGGACCAGCTATTTCCTAGCAAGGAAGTGTCGCATTTACATTCTTTTGAAGTGTTGACGACGAATACATAACACTGCACATTGAATATTATATCTCATCACGAATCATTGAAATGAGATGCGATGCCGCATTTTAAGAAGCATTAGAAATCTACTGCTTCGATACGTAGACATCTGGACCAGCTATATCCTAGCAAGGAAGTGTTGCATTTACATCCATTTGAAGTATAGACGAGGAATACATAACACTTCGCAATGAATATTATATCATATCATGAAACACAGTAATGGGATGCGATATCGCGTTCTAAGAAGCATTAGATCTCTATTGCTACGATACGTAGACATCTGCAAACGCTATTTCCTAGAAAGAAAGTGTCGCATTTACATTAATTTGAGTCGTAGACTAGGTTTACATAACACTTCGCAATGAATATTATATCTAATCATGAAACACAGAAATGAGTTGCGATCTCGCGCTTGAAGAAGCGTTAGAACTCTATTGCCATGATACATAGACACCTGCAAACGCTATTTCCTAGGAAGGAAGTGTCGCAATTACATTCATTTGAAGTGTATGCGAGGTATAAGTGACATTTCGCAATGAATATTATATCCTGTCACGAAACATAGAAACGAGATGCGATATCGCGTTTTGAGAAGCATTAGAACTCTTTTGCTCCGATACGTAGACATCTGCAAACGCTACTTCCTAGCAAGGAAGTGTCTCATTTACATTCTTTTGAAGCGAGTAAGAGGTATACATCTCACTTCGCGATGAATTTTATACCTTATCATGAAACATAGAAATGAGATGCGGTATATCTCATCTTTTGAAGCATTAGAACACTATTGTTTCGATACGTCGAACTCTTGACCAGCTATTTAATAGCAAGGTAGTCGCATTTACATTCTTTTGAAGTGTTGACGACGAATACATAACACTGCACATTGAATATTATATCTCATCACGAAACATCGAAATGAGATGCGATGCCGCATTTTAAGAAGCATTAGAACTCTACTGCTTCGATACGTAGACATCTGGACCAGCTATATCCTAGCAAGGAAGTGTCGCATTTACATCCATTTGAAGTATAGACGAGATATACATGACACTTCGCAACGAATATTATATATTATCATGAAACATAGACATGAGATGCGATGTCGCGAATTAGCAAGCTTTAGAAACCTATTGCTTCGATACGTAGACATCTGCAAACGCTATTTCCTAGCAAGGAATTGTAGCATTTACATTCTATTGAAGTGAATTCGAGGTATACATAACACTGCACAATGAATACTATATCTTATCATGAAACATAGAAATGAGTAGCGATATCGCGTTTTGAGAAGCATTATAACACTAATGCTACGATACGTAGACATCTGCAAGCGCTACTTCCTAGCAAGGAAGTGTCGCATTTACATTCTTTTGAAAGGAATACTAGGTATACATGACACTTCGCAATGAATATTATATCTTATCATGAAACATAGAAATGAGATGCGATATGACGATTTAAGAAGCACTAGATTTCTATTGCTTCGATACGTAGACATCTGCAGACGCTATTTCCTAGCAAGGAAGTGTCGCATTTACATTCTTTTGATGTAAATACGAGGTATACATAACTCTGCACAACGAATATTATATCTTATCGCGAAACATAGAAATGAGATGCGATATGACGATATAAGAAGCATTAGAATTCTATTGCTTCGATACGTAGACATCTGCAAACGCTATTTCCTAGCAAGGAAGAGTCGCATGTACATTCAATTAAACTGAATGAGAGGTATACATGGCACTTCGCTATGAATATTATATCTTATCATGAAACAGAGAAATGAGATGCGATATGGCGATTTTAGAAGCACTAGAACTCTATTGCTTCGATACGTAGACATCTGCAAACGCTATTTCCTAGCAAGGAAGAGTCGCATGTACATTCAATTAAACTGAATGAGAGGTATACATGGCACTTCGCTATGAGTATTATATCTTATCATGAAACATAGAAATGAGATGCGAAATGGCGATTTTAGAAGCATTAGAACACTATTGCTTCGATACGTAGACATCTGCAAAGGCTATTTCCTAGGAAGGAAGTGTCGCATGTACATTCAATTGAAGTGTATGCGAGGTATACATGGCACTTCGCTATGAATATTATATCTTATCATGAAACATAGAAATGAGATGCGATTTGACGATTTAAGAAGCATTAGAACTCTATTGCTTATATAAGTAGACATCTGCAAACGCTATTTCCTAGGAAGGAAGTGTCGCATGTACATTCAATTGAAGTGTATGCGGGGTATACATGGCATTCCGCAATGAATATTATATATTATCATGAAACAAAGAAATGAGAAGCCATATCGCGTTTAGAGAAGCATTAGAACCCTAATGCCACGAAACGTAGACATCTGCAAATTCTGTTTCCTAGCAAGGAAGTGTCGCATTTACATTCTTTTGAAGTGAATACGAGGTATTCATAACACTGCACAATGAATATTATATCTTATCATGAAACATGGTAATCAGTAGCGATATCGCGTTTTGAGAAGCATTAGAACTCTAATGCCACGAAACGTAGACATCCTCAAACGCTATTTCCTGGCAAGGTAGTGTCGCGTTTACATTCTTTTGAAGTGAATACGAGGTATACATAACACTCCACAATGAATATTATATCTTATCATGAAACATAGATATGAGATGCTATATCGTGAATTAGCAAGCTTTAGAGACCTATTGCTTCGCTAAGTAGACATCTGCAAACGCTATTTCCTAGGAAGGAAGTGTCGCATTTACATTCTTTTGAAAGGAATACGAGGCATACATGACACTTCGCAATGAATATTATATCTTATCATGAAACATAGAAATGAAATGCGATATGACGACATAAGAAGCATTAGAATTCTATTGCTTCGATACGTAGACATCTGCAAACGCTACTTCGAAGCAAGGAAGTGTCGCATTTACATTCTTTAGAAGTGAATACGAGGTATTCATAACACTGCACTATGAATATTATATCTTATCGTGAAACATAGAAATGAGATGCGATATGGCGATTTATTAAGCATTAGATATCTATCGGTTCGATACGTAGACATCTGCAGACGCTACATCCTACCATGGAAGTGTCGCATTTACGTTCTTTTGAAGTGAATACGATGTATTCATAACACTGCACAATGAATATTATATCTTATCATGAAACTTAGAAATGAGATGCGATATCACGATTTAAGAAGCTTTAGAACACTATTGCCTCGATACGTAGATATCTGCAAACACTATTTCCTAGCAAGGAACTGTCGCATTCACATTCATTTGAAGTGTATGCGAGGTATACATGACACTTCGCAATGTATATTATATATTGTCATGAAACACAGATATGAGATGCGATATGGTGAATTAGCAAGCTTTAGAAATCTATTGCTTCGATACGTAGACATCTGCAAACGCTACTTCCTAGCAACGAAGTGTCGCATTTACGTTCATTTGAATTGAGTACGAGATAAACATGACACTTCGCAATGAATATTGTATCTTATCATGAAACATAGAAATGAGATGCGATATCGCGATTTAGAAAGCATTAGAACTTTATTTCTACGATACGTAGTCATCTGCAGACGCTATTTCCTAGCAAGGAAGTGTCGCATTTACATTCTTTTGAAGTGAATACGAGGTATACATGGTATTCGCAATGACTATAATATATTATCATGAAACATAGAAATGAGATGCGATTGGCGATTTATGAAGCATTAGATGTCTATCGGTTCGATACGTAGACATCTGCAAACGCTACATCCTAGCAGCGAAGTGCCGCATTTACATTCATTTTAAGTGTATGCGAGGTATACATGACACATCGCAATGAATATTATATATTATCATGAAACATAGATATGAGATGCGATATCGCGAATTAGCAAGCTTTAGAATACTATTGCTTCGATACGTAGACATCTGCAAACGCTACTCCCTAGCAAGGAAGTGTCGCATTTACATTCTTTTGAAAGGAATACGAGGTGTACATGACACTTCGCAATGAATATTGTATCTTATCATGAAACGTAGATATGAGATGCGATATGACGATTTAAGAAGCATTAGAAAACTATTGCTTCGATTAGTAGGCATCTGCAAACCCTATTTCCTAGCAAGGAACTGTCGCATTCACATTCGTTCGAATTGTATGCAAGGTATACATGAAATTTCGCAATGAATATTATATATTATCATGAAACATAGATATGAGATGCGATATCGCGAATTAGCAAGCTTTATAAATCTATTGCTTCGATACGTAGACATCTGCAAGCGATATTTCTTGGCAAGGAAGTGTCGCGTTTACATTCTTTTGAAGTGAATACGAGGTATACATAACACTCCACAATGAATATTATATCTTACCATGAAACATAGAAATGAGATGCGATATGGCGATTTAAGAAGCATTAGAAATCTATTGGTTCGATACGAAGACATCTGCAAACGCTACTTCCTAGCAAGGATGTGTCGCATTTACATTCCTTTGAAAGGAATACGAGGTATACATGACACTTCGTCATGAATATTGTATCTTATCATGAAACGTAGATATGGGATGCGATATGACGATTTAAGGAGCATTAGAAAACTAGTGCTTCGATACGTAGGCATCTGCAAACCCTATTTCCTAGCAAGGAACTGTCGCATTCACATTCGTTCGAATTGTATGCGAGGTATACATGAAACTTCGCAATGAATATTATATATTATCATGAAACATAGATATGAGATGCGATATCGCGAATTAGCAAGCTTTAGAAATCTAATGCTACGATACGTAGACATCTGCAAGCGCTACTTCCTAGCAAGGAAGTGTCGCATTTACATTCTGTTGATAGGTATACGAGGTATACATGACACTTCGCAATGAATATTATATCTTATCATGAAACATAGAAATGAGATGCAACATGACGATTTAAGAAGCATTAGAATCCTATTGCTTCGATACGTAGACATCGGCAAACGCTATTTCCTAGCAAGGAAGTGTCGTATGTACATTCAATTAAAGTATATGCGAGGTATACATGACACTTCGCAACGAATATTATATACTATCATGAAACATAGAAATGGGAAGCGATTTCGCGTCCTGAAGAGCATTAGATCACAAATGCCACGATACGTAGACATCTGCAAACGCTATTTCCTAGCAAGGAAGTGTCGCGTGTACATTCAATTTAAATGTATGCGAGGTATACATGACACTTCGCAATGAATATTATATATTATCATGAAACATAGAAATGAGAAGCGATTTCGCGTCTTGAGGAGCATTAGAACACTAATGCCACGATACGTAGACATCTGCAAACGCTATTTCCTAGCAAGGAAGTGTCGCATTTACATTCATTTGAAGTATAGACGAGATATACATAACACTGCACAATGAATATTATATCCTATCATGAAACATAAAAATGAGATGAGATATGGCGATTTAAGAAGCATTAGAAAAATTATTGGTTCGATACGTAGACATCTGCAAACGCCACTTCCTAGCTAGGAAGTGTCGCATTTACATTCTTATGAAAGGAATACGAGGTACACATGACACTTCGCAATGAATATTATATCTTATCATGAAACATGGAAATGAGATGCGATATGACGATTTAAGAAGCATTAGAACTCTATTGCTTCGATACGTAGACATCTGCAAACGCCACTTCCTAGCTAGGAAGTGTCGCATTTACATTCTTATGAAAGGAATACGAGGTACACATGACACTTCGCAATGAATATTATATCTTATCATGAAACATGGAAATGAGATGCGATATGACGATTTAAGAAGCATTAGAACTCTATTGCTTCGATACGTAGACATCTGCAAACGCTACTTCCTAGCAAGGAAGTGTCGCATTTGCATTCTTTTGAAGTGAATACGAGGTAAGCATAACACTGCACAATGAATATTATACCCTATCATGAAACATAAAAATGAGATGAGATATGGCGATTTAAGAAGCATTAGAAAAATTATTGGTTCGATACGTAGACATCTGCAAACGCCACTTCCTAGCTAGGAAGTGTCGCATTTGCATTCTTTTGAAAGGAATACGAGGTATACATGGCACTTCGCAATGAATATTATATCTTATCATGAAACATAGAAATGAGATGCGATATGGCGGTTCAAGAAGCATTAAAAATCTATTGGTTTGATACGTAGACATCTGCAAACGCTACTTCCTAGCAAGGAACTGTCGCATTTACATTCTTATGAAAGGAATACGAGGTACACATGACACTTCGCAATGAATATTATATCTTATCATGAAACATAGAAATGAGATGCGATATGACGATTTAAGGAGCATTAGAATTCTATTGCTTCGATACGTAGACATCTGCAGACGCTATTTCCTGGCAAGCAAGTGTCGCATTTACATTCTTTTGATGTGAAAACAAGGTATACATAACACTGCATAATGAATATTATATCTTATCATGAAACATAGAAATGAGGTGCGATATCGCGAATTAACAAGCGTTAGAACTCTATAGCTATGATGAGTAGACACGTGCAAACGCTATTTCCTAGGAAGGAAGTGTCGCATTTACATTCTCTTGAAAGGTATACGAGGTATACATGACACTTCGCAATGAATATTATATATTATCATGAAACATAGAAATGAGAAGCGATTTCGCGTCTTGAGGAGCATTAGAACACTAATGCCACGATACGTAGACATCTGCAAACGCTATTTCCTAGCAAGGAAGTGTCGCATTTACATTCATTTGAAGTATAGACGAGATATACATAACACTGCACAATGAATATTATATCCTATCATGAAACATAGAAATGAGATGAGATATGGCGATTTAAGAAGCATTAGAAATCTATTAGTTCGATACGTAGACTTCTGCAAACGCTACTTCCTAGCAAGGAAGTGTCGCATTTACATTCTTATGAAAGGAATACGAGGTACACATGACACTTCGCAATGAATATTATATCTTATCATGAAACATGGAAATGAGATGCGATATGACGATTTAAGAAGCATTAGAACTCTATTGCTTCGATACGTAGACATCTGCAAACGCTACTTCCTAGCAAGGAAGTGTTGCATTTACATTCTTTTGAAAGGAATACGAGGTATACATGGCACTTCGCAATGTATATTATATCTTATCATGAAACATAGAAATGAGATCGGATATGACGATTTAAGAAGCATTAGAATTCTATTGCTTCGATACGTAGACATCGGCAAACGCTATTTCCTAGCAAGGAAGTGTCGTATGTACATTCAATTAAAGTGTATGCGAGGTATACATGACACTTCGCAATGAATATTATATATTATCATGAAACATAGAAATGGGAAGCGATTTCGCGTCTTGAAGAGCATTAGAACACAAATGCCACGATACGTAGACATCTGCAAACGCTATTTCCTAGAAAGGAAGTGTCGCATTTACATTCATTTGAAGTATAGGCGAGATATACATAACACTGCACAATGAATATTACATACTATCATGAAACATAGAAATGAGATGCGATATGGCGATTTAAGAAGCATTGGAAATCTATTGGTTCGATACGTAGACATCTGCAAACGCTACTTCCTAGCAAGGAACTGTCGCATTTACATTCTTATGAAAGGAATACGAGGTACACATGGCACTTCGCAATGAATATTATATCTTATCATGAAACATAGAATTGAGATGCTATATGACGATTTAAGAAGCATTAGAACTCTATTGCTTCGATACGTAGACATCTGCAAACGCTACTTCCTAGCATGGAAGTGTCGCATTTACATTCTTCTGAAAGGAATACGAGGTATACATGACACTTCGCAATGAATATTATATCTTATCATGAAACATAGATATCAGATGCAATATCGTGAATTAGCAAGCTTTAGAGATCTATTGCTTCGATAAGTAGACATCTGCAATCGCTATTTCCTACGAAGGAAGTGTCGCATTTACATTCTTTTGAAAGGAATACGAGGCATACATGACACCTCGCAATGAATATTATATCTTATCATGAAACATAGAAATGAGATGCGATATGACGATATAAGAAGCATTAGAATTCTATTGCTTCGATACGTAGACATCTGCAAACGCTATTTCCTAGCAAGGAAGAGTCGCATGTACATTCAATTAAACTGAATGAGAGGTATACATGGCACTTCGCTATGAATATTATATCTTATCATGAAACAGAGAAATGAGATGCGAAATGGCGATTTTAGAAGCACTAGAACTCTATTGCTTCGATACGTAGACATCTGCAAACGCTATTTCCTAGCAAGGAAGAGTCGCATGTACATTCAATTAAACTGAATGAGAGGTATACATGGCACTTCGCTATGAATATTATATCTTATCATGAAACATAGAAATGAGATGCGAAATGGCGATTTTAGAAGCATTAGAACTTTATTGCTTCGATACGTAGACATCTGCAAAGGCTATTTCCTAGGAAGGAAGTGTCGCATGTACATTCAATTGAAGTGTATGCGAGGTATACATGGCACTTCGCTATGAATATTATATCTTATCATGAAACATAGAAATGAGATGCGATATCGCGATTTATGTAGCATTAGAACACTATTGCTACGATACGTAGACATCTGCAAACGCTATTTCCTAGCATGGAAGTGTCGCACTTACATTTTTTTGAAGTGAATACGTGGTATACATGACACTTCGCAATGAATATTATATCTTATTACGAAACATATATATGAGTTGCGATATCGCGTTTTAAGTAGCATTAGAACTCTATTGCTACGATACGTAGACATCTACAAACGCTATTTCGTACCAAGCAATAGTCGCATTTACATTCGATTGGAGAGAATACGAGATATACATGACACTTCGCAATGAGTATTATATCTTATCATGAAACATGGGAGAGAGATGCGATATCGCGTTTTAAGAAGCATTAGAACTCTATTGCTACGATACGTAGACATCTGCAAACGCTATTTCCTAGCAAGCAATAGTCGCATTTACATTCTTTTGGAGTGAATACGAGGTATACATGACACTTCGCAATGAATATTATATCTTATCACGAAACATATAAATGAGATGCGATGTCGCGATTTAAGTAGCATTAGAACTCTATTTCTACGATACGTAGACATCTGCAAACCCTATTTCCTAGCAGGAGGAGTGGCATTTACTTACTTTTGAATTGAATACGAGGTGTACATGACACTTCGCAATGAATATTATATCTTATCACGATACATATAAATGAGATGCGATATCGCGATGTAAGTACAATTAGAACTCTATTTCTACGATACGTAGACATCTGCAATCCCTATTTCATAGCAAGCAGTAGTCGCATTTACTTTCTTTTGAATTGAATACGAGGTGTACATGACACTTCGCAATGAATATTATATGTTATCATGAAACAGAGAAATGGCATGCGATATCGCGTTTTAGAAGTATTAGAACTCTATTGCTACGATTCCAAGATATCTGGAAACGCTATTTCCTATAGAAAGGAAGCTTCGCATTTACATTCATTTGAGGTGTATGCGAGGTACAAGTGACACTTCGCAATGAATATCATATCTTATGATGAAACATAGAAATGAGACGCGATATATCGTTTTAAGAAGCATTAGAACTATATTGCAACGGTACGTAGATATCAGCAAACGCTATTTCCTAGGAAGAAAGTGTTGCATTTACATTCATTTGAAGTGAAGACGAGGTATAAGTGAAACTTCGCAATGAATAATGTATCTTATCACGAAACATAGAAATGATATGCGATATCGGGATTTAGGAAGCATTAGAACCCTACTGCTTCGATGCGGAGTCATCTGCAAACGCTACTTCCTAGCAAGGAAGTGTCGCATTTACATTCTTTTGAAGTGAGTACGAGGTATACATCTCACTTCGCAATGAATTTTATACCTTATCATGAAACATAGAAATGAGATGCGGTATATCTCATTTTATGAAGCATTAGAACACTATTGTTTCGATACGTCGACATCTGGACCAGCTATTTCCTAGCAAGGAAGTGTCGCATTTACATTCTTTTGAAGTGTTGACGACGAATACATAACTCTGCACAACGAATATTATATCTTATCACGAAACATAGAAATGAGATGCGATATGACGATATAAGAAGCATTAGAATTCTATTGCTTCGATACGTAGACATCTGCAAACGCTATTTCCTAGCAAGGAAGAGTCGCATGTACATTCAATTAAACTGAATGAGAGGTATACATGGCACTTCGCTATGAATATTATATCTTATCATGAAACAGAGAAATGAGATGCGATATGGCGATTTTAGAAGCACTAGAACTCTATTGCTTCGATACGTAGACATCTGCAAACGCTATTTCCTAGCAAGGAAGAGTCGCATGTACATTCAATTAAACTGAATGAGAGGTATACATGGCACTTCGCTATGAGTATTATATCTTATCATGAAACATAGAAATGAGATGCGAAATGGCGATTTTAGAAGCATTAGAACTCTATTGCTTCGATACGTAGACATCTGCAAAGGCTATTTCCTAGGAAGGAAGTGTCGCATGTACATTCAATTGAAGTGTATGCGAGGTATACATGGCACTTCGCTATGAATATTATATCTTATCATGAAACATAGAAATGAGATGCGATTTGACGATTTAAGAAGCATTAGAACTCTATTGCTTATATAAGTAGACATCTGCAAACGCTATTTCCTAGGAAGGAAGTGTCGCATGTACATTCAATTGAAGTGTATGCGGGGTATACATGGCATTCCGCAATGAATATTATATATTATCATGAAACAAAGAAATGAGAAGCCATATCGCGTTTAGAGAAGCATTAGAACTCTAATGCCACGAAACGTAGACATCCTCAAACGCTATTTCCTGGCAAGGTAGTGTCGCGTTTACATTCTTTTGAAGTGAATACGAGGTATACATAACACTCCACAATGAATATTATATCTTATCATGAAACATAGATATGAGATGCAATATCGTGAATTAGCAAGCTTTAGAGACCTATTGCTTCGCTAAGTAGACATCTGCAAACGCTATTTCCTAGGAAGGAAGTGTCGCATTTACATTCTTTTGAAAGGAATACGAGGCATACATGACACTTCGCAATGAATATTATATCTTATCATGAAACATAGAAATGAAATGCGATATGACGACATAAGAAGCATTAGAATTCTATTGCTTCGATACGTAGACATCTGCAAACGCTACTTCGAAGCAAGGAAGTGTCGCATTTACATTCTTTAGAAGTGAATACGAGGTATTCATAACACTGCACTATGAATATTATATCTTATCGTGAAACATAGAAATGAGATGCGATATGGCGATTTATTAAGCATTAGATATCTATCGGTTCGATACGTAGACATCTGCAGACGCTACATCCTACCATGGAAGTGTCGCATTTACGTTCTTTTGAAGTGAATACGATGTATTCATAACACTGCACAATGAATATTATATCTTATCATGAAACTTAGAAATGAGATGCGATATCACGATTTAAGAAGCTTTAGAACACTATTGCCTCGATACGTAGATATCTGTAAACACTATTTCCTAGCAAGGAACTGTCGCATTCACATTCATTTGAAGTGTATGCGAGGTATACATGACACTTCGCAATGTATATTATATATTGTCATGAAACACAGATATGAGATGCGATATGGTGAATTAGCAAGCTTTAGAAATCTATTGCTTCGATACGTAGACATCTGCAAACGCTACTTCCTAGCAACGAAGTGTCGCATTTACGTTCATTTGAATTGAGTACGAGATAAACATGACACTTCGCAATGAATATTGTATCTTATCATGAAACATAGAAATGAGATGCGATATCGCGATTTAGAAAGCATTAGAACTTTATTTCTACGATACGTAGTCATCTGCAGACGCTATTTCCTAGCAAGGAAGTGTCGCATTTACATTCTTTTGAAGTGAATACGAGGTATACATGGTATTCGCAATGACTATAATATATTATCATGAAACATAGAAATGAGATGCGATTGGCGATTTATGAAGCATTAGATGTCTATCGGTTCGATACGTAGACATCTGCAAACGCTACATCCTAGCAGCGAAGTGCCGCATTTACATTCATTTTAAGTGTATGCGAGGTATACATGACACATCGCAATGAATATTATATATTATCATGAAACATAGATATGAGATGCGATATCGCGAATTAGCAAGCTTTAGAATACTATTGCTTCGATACGTAGACATCTGCAAACGCTACTCCCTAGCAAGGAAGTGTCGCATTTACATTCTTTTGAAAGGAATACGAGGTGTACATGACACTTCGCAATGAATATTGTATCTTATCATGAAACGTAGATATGAGATGCGATATGACGATTTAAGAAGCATTAGAAAACTATTGCTTCGATTAGTAGGCATCTGCAAACCCTATTTCCTAGCAAGGAACTGTCGCATTCACATTCGTTCGAATTGTATGCAAGGTATACATGAAATTTCGCAATGAATATTATATATTATCATGAAACATAGATATGAGATGCGATATCGCGAATTAGCAAGCTTTATAAATCTATTGCTTCGATACGTAGACATCTGCAAGCGATATTTCTTGGCAAGGAAGTGTCGCGTTTACATTCTTTTGAAGTGAATACGAGGTATACATAACACTCCACAATGAATATTATATCTTACCATGAAACATAGAAATGAGATGCGATATGGCGATTTAAGAAGCATTAGAAATCTATTGGTTCGATACGAAGACATCTGCAAACGCTACTTCCTAGCAAGGATGTGTCGCATTTACATTCCTTTGAAAGGAATACGAGGTATACATGACACTTCGTCATGAATATTGTATCTTATCATGAAACGTAGATATGGGATGCGATATGACGATTTAAGGAGCATTAGAAAACTAGTGCTTCGATACGTAGGCATCTGCAAACCCTATTTCCTAGCAAGGAACTGTCGCATTCACATTCGTTCGAATTGTATGCGAGGTATACATGAAACTTCGCAATGAATATTATATATTATCATGAAACATAGATATGAGATGCGATATCGCGAATTAGCAAGCTTTAGAAATCTAATGCTACGATACGTAGACATCTGCAAGCGCTACTTCCTAGCAAGGAAGTGTCGCATTTACATTCTGTTGATAGGTATACGAGGTATACATGACACTTCGCAATGAATATTATATCTTATCATGAAACATAGAAATGAGATGCAACATGACGATTTAAGAAGCATTAGAATCCTATTGCTTCGATACGTAGACATCGGCAAACGCTATTTCCTAGCAAGGAAGTGTCGTATGTACATTCAATTAAAGTATATGCGAGGTATACATGACACTTCGCAATGAATATTATATACTATCATGAAACATAGAAATGGGAAGCGATTTCGCGTCCTGAAGAGCATTAGATCACAAATGCCACGATACGTAGACATCTGCAAACGCTATTTCCTAGCAAGGAAGTGTCGCGTGTACATTCAATTTAAATGTATGCGAGGTATACATGACACTTCGCAATGAATATTATATATTATCATGAAACATAGAAATGAGAAGCGATTTCGCGTCTTGAGGAGCATTAGAACACTAATGCCACGATACGTAGACATCTGCAAACGCTATTTCCTAGCAAGGAAGTGTCGCATTTACATTCATTTGAAGTATAGACGAGATATACATAACACTGCACAATGAATATTATATCCTATCATGAAACATAAAAATGAGATGAGATATGGCGATTTAAGAAGCATTAGAAAAATTATTGGTTCGATACGTAGACATCTGCAAACGCCACTTCCTAGCTAGGAAGTGTCGCATTTACATTCTTATGAAAGGAATACGAGGTACACATGACACTTCGCAATGAATATTATATCTTATCATGAAACATGGAAATGAGATGCGATATGACGATTTAAGAAGCATTAGAACTCTATTGCTTCGATACGTAGACATCTGCAAACGCTACTTCCTAGCAAGGAAGTGTCGCATTTGCATTCTTTTGAAGTGAATACGAGGTAAGCATAACACTGCACAATGAATATTATACCCTATCATGAAACATAAAAATGAGATGAGATATGGCGATTTAAGAAGCATTAGAAAAATTATTGGTTCGATACGTAGACATCTGCAAACGCCACTTCCTAGCTAGGAAGTGTCGCATTTGCATTCTTTTGAAGTGAATACGAGGTAAGCATAACACTGCACAATGAATATTATATCTTATCATGAAACATAGAAATGAGATGCGATATGGCGATTTAAGAAGCATTAGAACTCTATTGCTTCGATACGTAGCCATCTGCAAACGCTACTTCCTAGCAAGGAAGTGTCGCATTTGCATTCTTTTGAAGTGAATACGAGGTAAGCATAACACTGCACAATGAATATTATATCTTATCATGAAACATAGAAATGAGATGCGATATCGCGATTTAGGAAGCATTAGAACACAATTGCTTTGATAGACATCTGCAAACACTATTTCCTAGCAAGGAACTGTAGCATTCACATTCGTTTGAATTGTATGCGAGGTGTACATTAAACTTCGCAATGAATATTAGATATTAACATGAAACATAGATATGAGATGCGATATCGCGAATTAGCATGCTTTAGGAATCTATTGCTTCGATACGTAGACATCTGCAGACGCTATTTCCTGGCAAGGAAGTGTCGCATTTACATTCTTTTGATGTGAATACGAGGTATACATAACACTGCACAATGAATATTATATGTAATCATGAAACACAGAAATGAGATGCGACATCGCTTTTTGAGAAGCATTAGAACACTATTGCTTCGATACGGAGACATCTTCAAACGCTAATTCCTAACAAGGAAGTGTCGCATTTACATTCTGTTGAAGTGAATACGAGGTATACATGACACTTCGCAATGAATATTATATCTTATCATGAAACATAGAAATGAGTAGCGATATCGCGTTCTGAGAAGCATTATAACACTAATGCTACGATACGTAGACATCTGCTAGCGCTACTTCCTAGCAAGGAAGTGTCGCATTTACATTCTTTTGAAAGGAATACGAAGTATACATGACACATCGCAATGAATATTATATCTTATCATGAAACATAGAAATGAGATGCGATATGACGATTTGAGAAGCATTAGAATTCTATTGCTTCGATACGTAGACATCTGCAGACGCCATTTCCTAGCAAGGAAGTGTCGCATTTACATTCTTTTGATGTGAATACGAGGTATACATATCACTGCACAATGAATATTATTTCTTATCATGAAACATAGAAATGAGATGCGATATCGCGATTTGAAAAGCATTAGAACACAATTGCTTCGATACGTAGACATCTGCAAACACTATTTCCTAGCAGGGAACTGTCGCATTCACATTCTTTTGAATTGTATGCTAGGTGTACATTAAACTTCGCAATGAATATTATATATTATCATGAAACATAGATATCAAATGCGATATTGGGAATTAGAAAGCTTTAGAAACCTATTGCTTCGATACGTAGACATCTGCAAACGCTATTTCCTAGCAAGGAAGTGTCGCATTTACATTCACTTGAAGTGTATGCGAGGTGTACATGACACTAGGCAATGAATATTATATACTATCATGAAACATAGAAATGAGAAACGATGTCGCGTTTTGAGAAGCATTGGAGGACTAATGCTACGATACGTAGACATCTGGCAACGCTATTTCCTGGCAAGGAAGTGTCGCGTTTACATTCTTTTGAAGTGAATACGAGGTATACATAACACTCCACAATGAAAATTATATCTTATAATGAAACATAGAAATGAGATGCGATATGACGATATAAGAAGCATTAGAATTCTATTGCTTCGATACGTAGACATCTGCAAACGCTATTTGCTAGCAAAGAAGTGTCGCATGTACATTCAATTGAAGTGTATGCGAGGTATACATGGCACTTCGCAATGAATATTATATCTTATCATGAAACATAGAAATGAGATGCGATTGGCGATTTATGAAGCATTAGATGTCTATCGGTTCGATACGTAGACATCTGCAAACGCTACATCCTACCAGGGAAGTGCCGCATTTACATTCATTTTAAGTGTATGCGAGGTATACATGACACATCGCAATGAATATTATATATTATCATGAAACATAGATATGAGATGCGATATCGCGAATTAGCAAGCTTTAGAATTCTATTGCTTCGATACGTAGACATCTGCAAACGCTACTCCCTAGCAAGGAAGTGTCGCATTTACATTCTTTTGAAAGGAATACGAGGTATACATGACACTTCGCAATGAATATTGTATCTTATCATGAAACGTAGATATGAGATTCGATATGACGATTTAAGAAGCATTAGAAAACTATTGCTTCGATACGTAGACATCCGCAAACGCTGTTTCCTAGCATGGAAGGGTCGCATTTACATTCTTTTGAAGTGAATACGAGGTATACATAACACTCCACAATGAATATTATACATTATCACGAAACATAGAAATGAGAAACGATGTCGCGTTTTGAGAAGCATTAGAGAACTAATGCTACGATACGTAGACATCTGCAAACGCTATTTCCTTGCAAGGAAGTGTCGCGTTTACATTCTTTTGAAGTGAATACGAGGTATACATAACACTCCACAATGAATATTATATCTTATCATGAAACATATTGATGAAATGCGATATGGCGATTTATGAAACATTAGATGCCTATTGCTTCGACACGTAGACATCTGCAAACGCTATTTCCTATAAAGGAAGTGTCGCATTTACATTCTTTTGAAAGGAATACGAGGAATTCATGACACTTCGCAATGAATATTACATCTTATCATGAAACATAGAAATGAGATGCTATATGGCGATTTGTGAAGCATTAGAATTCTATTGCTTGGATACGTAGACATCTGCAAACGCTATTTCCTAGCAAGGAAGAGTCGCATTTACAATCTTTTGAAAGGAATACGAGGTATACATGACACTTCGCAATGAATATTCTATATTATCATGAAACATGGAAATGAGAAGCGATTTCGCGTCTTGTGGAGCATTAGAACACTAATGCCACGATACGTAGACATCTGCAAACGCTATTTCCTAGCAAGGAAGTGTCGCATTTACATTCATTTGAAGTATAGACGAGATATACATAACACTGCACAATGAATATTATATCCTATCATGAAACATAGAAATGAGATGAGATATGGCGATTTAAGAAGCATTAGAAATCTATTGGTTCGATACGTAGACTTCTGCAAACGCTACTTCCTAGCAAGGAAGTGTCGCATTTACATTCTTATGAAAGGAATACGAGGTACACATGACACTTCGCAATGAATATTATATACTATCATGAAACATAGAAATGAGATGCGATATGGCGATTTAAGAAGCATTAGAAATCTATTGGTTCGATACGTAGACATCTGCAAACGCTACTTCCTAGCAAGGAAGTATCGCATTTGCATTCTTTTGAAGTGAATACGAGGTAAGCATAACACTGCTCAATGAATATTGTATCTTATCATGAAACATAGAAATGAGATGCGATATGGCGATTTAAGAAGCATTTGAACTCTATTGCTTCGATACGTAGACATCTGCAAACGCCACTTCCTAGCAAGGAAGTGTCGCATTTACATTCTTATGAAAGGAATACGAGGTACACATGACACTTCGCAATGAATATTATATCTTATCATGAAACATGGAAATGAGATGCGATATGACGATTTAAGAAGCATTAGAACTCTATTGCTTCGATACGTAGACATCTGCAAACGCTACTTCCTAGCAAGGAAGTGTTGCATTTACATTCTTTTGAAAGGAATACGAGGTATACATGACACTTCGCAATGAATATTATATATTATCATGAAACATAGAAATGAGAAGCGATTTCGCGTCTTGAGGAGCATTAGAACACTAATGCCACGATACGTAGACATCTGCAAACGCTATTTCCTGGCAAGGAAGTGTCGCATTTACATTCATTTGAAGTATAGACGAGATATACATAACACTGCACAATGAATATTATATCCTATCATGAAACATAGAAATGAGATGAGATATGGCGATTTAAGAAGCATTAGAAATCTATTGGTTCGATACGTAGACTTCTGCAAACGCTACTTCCTAGCAAGGAAGTGTCGCATTTACATTCTTATGAAAGGAATACGAGGTACACATGACACTTCGCAATGAATATTATATCTTATCATGAAACATGGAAATGAGATGCGATATCGCGATTTAGGAAGCATTAGAACACAATTGCTTTGATAGACATCTGCAAACACTATTTCCTAGCAAGGAACTGTAGCATTCACATTCGTTTGAATTGTATGCGAGGTGTACATTAAACTTCGCAATGAATATTAGATATTAACATGAAACATAGATATGAGATGCGATATCGCGAATTAGCATGCTTTAGGAATCTATTTCTTCGATACGTAGACATCTGCAGACGCTATTTCCTGGCAAGGAAGTGTCGCATTTACATTCTTTTGATGTGAATACGAGGTATACATAACACTGCACAATGAATATTATATGTAATCATGAAACACAGAAATGAGATGCGACATCGCTTTTTGAGAAGCATTAGAACACTATTGCTTCGATACGGAGACATCTTCAAACGCTAATTCCTAACAAGGAAGTGTCGCATTTACATTCTGTTGAAGTGAATACGAGGTATACATGACACTTCGCAATGAATATTATATCTTATCATGAAACATAGAAATGAGTAGCGATATCGCGTTCTGAGAAGCATTATAACACTAATGCTACGATACGTAGACATCTGCTAGCGCTACTTCCTAGCAAGGAAGTGTCGCATTTACATTCTTTAGAAAGGAATACGAAGTATACATGACACATCGCAATGAATATTATATCTTATCATGAAACATAGAAATGAGATGCGATATGACGATTTGAGAAGCATTAGAATTCTATTGCTTCGATACGTAGACATCTGCAGACGCCATTTCCTAGCAAGGAAGTGTCGCATTTACATTCTTTTGATGTGAATACGAGGTATACATATCACTGCACAATGAATATTATTTCTTATCATGAAACATAGAAATGAGATGCGATATCGCGATTTGAAAAGCATTAGAACACAATTGCTTCGATATGTAGACATCTGCAAACACTATTTCCTAGCAGGGAACTGTCGCATTCACATTCTTTTGAATTGTATGCGAGGTGTACATTAAACTTCGCAATGAATATTATATATTATCATGAAACATGGATATCAAATGCGATATTGGGAATTAGAAAGCTTTAGAAACCTATTGCTTCGATACGTAGACATCTGCAAACGCTATTTCCTAGCAAGGAAGTGTCGCATTTACATTCACTTGAAGTGTATGCGAGGTGTACATGACACTAGGCAATGAATATTATATACTATCATGAAACATAGAAATGAGAAACGATGTCGCGTTTTGAGAAGCATTGGAGGACTAATGCTACGATACGTAGACATCTGCCAACGCTATTTCCTGGCAAGGAAGTGTCGCGTTTACATTCTTTTGAAGTGAATACGAGGTATACATAACACTCCACAATGAAAATTATATCTTATAATGAAACATAGAAATGAGATGCGATATGACGATATAAGAAGCATTAGAATTCTATTGCTTCGATACGTAGACATCTGCAAACGCTATTTCCTAGCAAAGAAGTGTCGCATGTACATTCAATTGAAGTGTATGCGAGGTATACATGGCACTTCGCAATGAATATTATATCTTATCATGAAACATAGAAATGAGATGCGATTGGCGATTTATGAAGCATTAGATGTCTATCGGTTCGATACGTAGACATCTGCAAACGCTACATCCTACCAGGGAAGTGCCGCATTTACATTCATTTTAAGTGTATGCGAGGTATACATGACACATCGCAATGAATATTATATATTATCATGAAACATAGATATGAGATGCGATATCGCGAATTAGCAAGCTTTAGAATTCTATTGCTTCGATACGTAGACATCTGCAAACGCTACTCCCTAGCAAGGAAGTGTCGCATTTACATTCTTTTGAAAGGAATACGAGGTATACATGACACTTCGCAATGAATATTGTATCTTATCATGAAACGTAGATATGAGATTCGATATGACGATTTAAGAAGCATTAGAAAACTTTTGCTTCGATACGTAGACATCCGCAAACGCTGTTTCCTAGCATGGAAGGGTCGCATTTACATTCTTTTGAAGTGAATACGAGGTATACATAACACTCCACAATGAATATTATACATTATCACGAAACATAGAAATGAGAAACGATGTCGCGTTTTGAGAAGCATTAGAGAACTAATGGTACGATACGTAGACATCTGCAAACGCTATTTCCTTGCAAGGAAGTGTCGCGTTTACATTCTTTTGAAGTGAATACGAGGTATACATAACACTCCACAATGAATATTATATCTTATCATGAAACATATTGATGAAATGCGATATGGCGATTTATGAAACATTAGATGCCTATTGCTTCGACACGTAGACATCTGCAAACGCTATTTCCTATAAAGGAAGTGTCGCATTTACATTCTTTTGAAAGGAATACGAGGAATTCATGACACTTCGCAATGAATATTACATCTTATCATGAAACATAGAAATGAGATGCTATATGGCGATTTGTGAAGCATTAGAATTCTATTGCTTGGATACGTAGACATCTGCAAACGCTATTTCCTAGCAAGGAAGAGTCGCATTTACAATCTTTTGAAAGGAATACGAGGTATACATGACACTTCGCAATGAATATTCTATATTATCATGAAACATAGAAATGAGAAGCGATTTCGCGTCTTGTGGAGCATTAGAACACTAATGCCACGATACGTAGACATCTGCAAACGCTATTTCCTAGCAAGGAAGTGTCGCATTTACATTCATTTGAAGTATAGACGAGATATACATAACACTGCACAATGAATATTATATCCTATCATGAAACATAGAAATGAGATGAGATATGGCGATTTAAGAAGCATTAGAAATCTATTGGTTCGATACGTAGACTTCTGCAAACGCTACTTCCTAGCAAGGAAGTGTCGCATTTACATTCTTATGAAAGGAATACGAGGTACACATGACACTTCGCAATGAATATTATATACTATCATGAAACATAGAAATGAGATGCGATATGGCGATTTAAGAAGCATTAGAAATCTATTGGTTCGATACGTAGACATCTGCAAACGCTACTTCCTAGCAAGGAAGTATCGCATTTGCATTCTTTTGAAGTGAATACGAGGTAAGCATAACGCTGCTCAATGAATATTATATCTTATCATGAAACATAGAAATGAGATGCGATATGGCGATTTAAGAAGCACTAGAACTCTATTGCTTCGATACGTAGACATCTGCAAACACTATTTCCTAGCAAGGAACTGTAGCATTCACATTCGTTTGAATTGTATGCGAGGTGTACATTAAACTTCGCAATGAATATCAGATATTAACATGAAACATAGATATGAGATGCGATATCGCGAATTAGCATGCTGTAGGAATCTATTGCTTCGATACGTAGACATCTGCAGACGCTATTTCCTGGCAAGGAAGTGTCGCATTTACATTCTTTTGATGTGAATACGAGGTATACATAACACTGCACAATGAATATTATATGTAATCATGAAACACAGAAATGAGTTGCGACATCGCTTTTTGAGAAGCATTAGAACAGTATTGCTTCGATACGGAGACATCTTCAAACGCTAATTCCTAACAAGGAAGTGTCGCATTTACATTCTGTTGAAGTGAATACGAGGTATACTTGACACTTCGCAATGAATATTATATCTTATCATGAAACATAGAAATGAGTAGCGATATCGCGTTCTGAGAAGCATTATAACACTAATGCTACGATACGTAGACATCTGCTAGCGCTACTTCCTAGCAAGGAAGTGTCGCATTTACATTCTTTTGAAAGGAATACGAAGTATACATGACACATCGCAATGAATATTATATCTTATCATGAAACATAGAAATGAGATGCGATATGACGATTTGAGAGGCATTAGAATTCTATTGCTTCGATACGTAGACATCTGCAGACGCCATTTCCTAGCAAGGAAGTGTCGCATTTACATTCTTTTGATGTGAATACGAGGTATACATATCACTGCACAATGAATATTATTTCTTATCATGAAACATAGAAATGAGATTCGATATCGCGATTTGAAAAGCATTAGAACACAATTGCTTCGATACGTAGACATCTGCAAACACTATTTCCTAGCAGGGAACTGTCGCATTCACATTCTTTTGAATTGTATGCGAGGTGTACATTAAACTTCGCAATGAATATTATATATTATCATGAAACATAGATATCAAATGCGATATTGGGAATTAGAAAGCTTTAGAAACCTATTGCTTCGATACGTAGACATCTGCAAACGCTATTTCCTAGCAAGGAAGTGTCGCATTTACATTCACTTGAAGTGTATGCGAGGTGTACATGACACTAGGCAATGAATATTATATACTATCATGAAACATAGAAATGAGAAACGATGTCGCGTTTTGAGAAGCATTGGAGGACTAATGCTACGATACGTAGACATCTGCCAACGCTATTTCCTGGCAAGAAAGTGTCGCGTTTACATTCTTTTGAAGTGAATACGAGGTATACATAACACTCCACAATGAAAATTATATCTTATAATGAAACATAGAAATGAGATGCGATATGACGATATAAGAAGCATTAGAATTCTATTGCTTCGATACGTAGACATCTGCAAACGCTATTTCCTAGCAAAGAAGTGTCGCATGTACATTCAATTGAAGTGTATGCGAGGTATACATGGCACTTCGCAATGAATATTATATCTTATCATGAAACATAGAAATGAGATGCGATTGGCGATTTATGAAGCATTAGATGTCTATCGGTTCGATACGTAGACATCTGCAAACGCTACATCCTACCAGGGAAGTGCCGCATTTACATTCATTTTAAGTGTATGCGAGGTATACGTGACACATCGCAATGAATATTATATATTATCATGAAACATAGATATGAGATGCGATATCGCGAATTAGCAAGCTTTAGAATTCTATTGCTTCGATACGTAGACATCTGCAAACGCTACTCCCTAGCAAGGAAGTGTCGCATTTACATTCTTTTGAAAGGAATACGAGGTATACATGACACTTCGCAATGAATATTGTATCTTATCATGAAACGTAGATATGAGATTCGATATGACGATTTAAGAAGCATTAGAAAACTATTGCTTCGATACGTAGACATCCGCAAACGCTGTTTCCTAGCATGGAAGGGTCGCATTTACATTCTTTTGAAGTGAATACGAGGTATACATAACACTCCACAATGAATATTATACATTATCACGAAACATAGAAATGAGAAACGATGTCGCGTTTTGAGAAGCATTAGAGAACTAATGCTACGATACGTAGACATCTGCAAACGCTATTTCCTTGCAAGGAAGTGTCGCGTTTACATTCTTTTGAAGTGAATACGAGGTATACATAACACTCCACAATGAATATTATATCTTATCATGAAACATATTGATGAAATGCGATATGGCGATTTATGAAACATTAGATGCCTATTGCTTCGACACGTAGACATCTGCAAACGCTATTTCCTATAAAGGAAGTGTCGCATTTACATTCTTTTGAAAGGAATACGAGGAATTCATGACACTTCGCAATGAATATTACATCTTATCATGAAACATAGAAATGAGATGCTATATGGCGATTTGTGAAGCATTAGAATTCTATTGCTTGGATACGTAGACATCTGCAAACGCTATTTCCTAGCAAGGAAGAGTCGCATTTACAATCTTTTGAAAGGAATACGAGGTATACATGACAGTTCGCAATGAATATTCTATATTATCATGAAACATAGAAATGAGAAGCGATTTCGCGTCTTGTGGAGCATTAGAACACTAATGCCACGATACGTAGACATCTGCAAACGCTATTTCCTAGCAAGGAAGTGTCGCATTTACATTCATTTGAAGTATAGACGAGATATACATAACACTGCACAATGAATATTATATCCTATCATGAAACATAGAAATGAGATGAGATATGGCGATTTAAGAAGCATTAGAAATCTATTGGTTCGATACGTAGACTTCTGCAAACGCTACTTCCTAGCAAGGAAGTGTCGCATTTACATTCTTATGAAAGGAATACGAGGTACACATGACACTTCGCAATGAATATTATATACTATCATGAAACATAGAAATGAGATGCGATATGGCGATTTAAGAAGCATTAGAAATCTATTGGTTCGATACGTAGACATCTGCAAACGCTACTTCCTAGCAAGGAACTGTCGCATTTACATTCTTATGAAAGGAATACGAGGTACACATGGCACTTCGCAATGAATATTATATCTTATCATGAAACATAGAATTGAGATGCTATATGACGATTTAAGAAGCATTAGAACTCTATTGCTTCGATACGCAGACATCTGCAAACGCTACTTCCTAGCATGGAAGTGTCGCATTTACATTCTTCTGAAAGGAATACGAGGTATACATGACACTTCGCCATGAATATTATATCTTATCATGAAACATAGAAATGAGATGCAACATGACGATTTAAGAAGCATTAGAACTCTATTGCTTCGATACCTAGACATCTGCAAACGCTACATTCTGACAAGGAAGTGTCGCATTTGCATTCTTTGAAGTGAATACGAGGTAAGCATAACACTGCACAATGAATATTATATCTTATCATGAAACATAGAAATCAGATGCGATATCGCGATTTAAGAAGCATTAGAACACAATTGCTTCGATACGTAGACATCTGCAAACACTATTTCCGAGCAAGGAACTGTCGCATTCACATTCGTTTGAATTGTATGCGAGGTGTACATTAAACTTCGCAATGAATATTAGATATTAACATGAAACATAGATATGAGATGCGATATGGCGAATTAGCATGCTTTAGGAATCTATTGCTTCGATACGTAGACATCTGCAAACGCCGTTTCCTACCAAGGAAGTGTCGCATTTACATCCATTTGAAGTATAGACGAGATATACATGACACTGCGCAATGAATATTATATATTATCATGAAACATAGATATGAGCTGCGATATCGCGAATTAGCAAGCTTTAGAATCCTATTGCTTTGATACGTAGACATCTGCAAACGCTATTTCCTAGCAAGGAATTGTAGCATTTACATTCTATTGAAGTGAATTCGAGGTATACATAACACAGCACAATGAATATTATATCTTATCATGAAACATAGAAATGAGATGCGATATGGCGGTTTAAGAAGCATTAAAAATCTATTGGTTCGATACGTAGACATCTGCAAACGCTACTTCCTAGCAAGGAACTGTCGCATTTACATTCTTATGAAAGGAATACGAGGTACACATGACACTTCGCAATGAATATTATATCTTATCATGAAACATAGAAATGAGATGCGATATGACGATTTAAGAAGCATTAGAACTCTATTGCTTCGATACGTAGACATCGGCAAACGCTATTTCCTAGCAAGGAAGTGTCGTATGTACATTCAATTAAAGTGTATGCGAGGTACACATGACACTTCGCAATGATTATTATATCTTATCATGAAACATGGAAATGAGATGCGATATGACGATTTAAGAAGCATTAGAACTCTATTGCTTCGATACGTAGACATCTGCAAACGCTACTTCCTAGCAGGGAAGTGTCGCGTTTGCATTCTTTTGAAGTGAATACGAGGTAAGCATAACACTGCACAATGAATATTATATCTTAGCATGAAACATAGAAATGAGATGCGATATGGCGATTTAAGAAGCATTAGAACTCTATTGCTTCGATACGTAGACATTTGCAAACGCTACTTCCTAGCAAGGAAGTGTTGCATTTACATTCTTTTGAACGGAATACGAGGTATACATGGCACTTCGCAATGAATATTATATCTTATCATGAAACATAGAAATGAGATGCGATATGGCGATTTAAGAAGCATTAGAAATCTATTGGTTCGATACGTAGACATCTGCAAACGCTACTTCCTAGCAAGGAACTGTCGCATTTACATTCTTTTGAAAGGAATACGAGGTATACATGGCACTTCGCAATGAATATTATATCTTATCATGAAACATAGAAATGAGATGCGATATGGCGATTTAAGAAGCATTAGACATCTACTGCTTCGATACGTAGACATCTGCAAACGCTATTTCCTAGCAAGGAAGTGTCGCGTGTACATTCAATTTAAATGTATGCGAGGTATACATGACACTTCGCAATGAATATTATATATTATCATGAAACATAGAAATGAGAAGCGATTTCGAGTCTTGAGGAGCATTAGAACACTAATGCCACGATACGTAGACATCTGCAAACGCTATTTCCTAGCAAGGAAGTGTCGCATTTACATTCATTTGAAGTATAGACGAGATATACATAACACTGCACAATGAATATTATATCCTATCATGAAACATAGAAATGAGATGAGATATGGCGATTTAAGAAGCATTAGAAATCTATTGGTTCGATACGTAGACATCTGCAAACGCCACTTCCTAACTAGGAAGTGTCGCATTTACATTCTTATGAAAGGAATACGAGGTACACATGACACTTCGCAATGAATATTATATCTTATCATGAAACATGGAAATGAGATGCGATATGACGATTTAAGAAGCATTAGAACTCTATTGCTTCGATACGTAGACATCTGCAAACGCTACTTCCTAGCAAGGAAGTATCGCATTTGCATTCTTTTGAAGTGAATACGAGGTAAGCATAACACTGCTCAATGAATATTATATCTTATCATGAAACATAGAAATGAGATGCGATATGGCGATTTAAGAAGCATTAGAACTCTATTGCTTCGATACGTAGACATCTGCAAACGCCACTTCCTAGCAAGGAAGTGTCGCATTTACATTCTTATGAAAGGAATACGAGGTACACATGACACTTCGCAATGAATATTATATCTTATCATGAAACATGGAAATGAGATGCGATATGACGATTTAAGAAGCATTAGATCTCTATTGCTTCGATACGTAGACATCTGCAAACGCTACTTCCTAGCAAGGAAGTGTTGCATTTACATTCTTTTGAAAGGAATACGAGGTATACATGACACTTCGCAATGAATATTATATATTATCATGAAACATAGAAATGAGAAGCGATTTCGCGTCTTGAGGAGCATTACAACACTAATGCCACGATACGTAGACATCTGCAAACGCTATTTCCTTGCAAGGAAGTGTCGCATTTACATTCATTTGAAGTATAGACGAGATATACATAACACTGCACAATGAATATTATATCCTATCATGAAACATAGAAATGAGATGAGATATGGCGACTTAAGAAGCATTAGAAATCTATTGGTTCGATACGTAGACTTCTGCAAACGCTACTTCCTAGCAAGGAAGTGTCGCATTTACATTCTTATGAAAGGAATACGAGGTACACATGACACTTCGCAATGAATATTATATCTTATCATGAAACATGGAAATGAGATGCGATATGACGATTTAAGAAGCATTAGAACTTTATTGCTTCGATACGTAGACATCTGCAAACGCTACGTCCTATCAAGGAAGTGTCGCATTTGCATTCTTTTGAAGTGAATACGAGGTAAGCATAACGCTGCACAATGAATATTATATCTTATCATGAAACATAGAAATGAGATGCGATATCGCGATTTAGGAAGCATTAGAACACAATTGCTTTGATAGACATCTGCAAACACTATTTCCTAGCAAGGAACTGTAGCATTCACATTCGTTTGAATTGTATGCGAGGTGTACATTAAACTTCGCAATGAATATTAGATATTAACATGAAACATAGATATGAGATGCGATATCGCGAATTAGCATGCTTTAGGAATCTATTGCTTCGATACGTAGACATCTGCAGACGCTATTTCCTGGCAAGGAAGTGTCGCATTTACATTCTTTTGATGTGAATACGAGGTATACATAACACTGCACAATGAATATTATATGTAATCATGAAACACAGAAATGAGATGCGACATCGCTTTTTGAGAAGCATTAGAACACTATTGCTTCGATACGGAGACATCTTCAAACGCTAATTCCTAACAAGGAAGTGTCGCATTTACATTCTGTTGAAGTGAATACGAGGTATACATGACACTTCGCAATGAATATTATATCTTATCATGAAACATAGAAATTAGTAGCGATATCGCGTTCTGAGAAGCATTATAACACTAATGCTACGATACGTAGACATCTGCTAGCGCTACTTCCTAGCAAGGAAGTGTCGCATTTACATTCTTTTGAAAGGAATACGAAGTATACATGACACATCGCAATGAATATTATATCTTATCATGAAACATAGAAATGAGATGCGATATGACGATTTAAGAATCATTAGAATTCTATTGAATCGATACGTAGATATCTGCAAACGCTATTTCCTAGCAAGGAAGTGGCGCATTTACATTCTTTTGAAGTGAATACGAGGTATACATGACACTTCGCAATGAATATTATATCTTATCTCGAAACATAGAAATGACATGCGAAATCGCGATTTAAAAAGCATTAGAACTCTCTTGCTTCGATACGTAGACATGTGCAAACGCTACGTCCTAGCAAGGAAGTGTCGCATTTACATTCTTTTGAAGTGAATACGAGGTATACATGACACTTCGCAATGAATATTATATCTTATCATGAGACATAGAGATGAGGTGCGATATCGCGTTTTAAGGAGAATTAGAACTCTATAGCTTCGATACAGAGTAATATTGGGAACTGAATTTCCTAGAGAGGATGTGTCGCATTTTGTGACGTCAGGCGTACCACCTGCCACCCATCAACCTTCTCGCACCCACCAGCATCAACCCCTGGACGCATGCAACCAGCCAAACTCGCCTGCAGAACCAGCAACTGTAAGTGTTCGCACGCGCATACCTGCACGCGCTCACTCACACCGAGTTCCGCTGCCTCACTCGCACCACCGAGTATACCTGTCTCGCCCGCACCAAGGACGGGCAGCCCTATCTCCCTCGCACCGAGGATTCCGTCCAGCAGGAAGTCGTAGCCGCAGCCCATCACCTGAATGGGGTCTTTTCCAATTCGGGGAACAGGATCTGCTAGAACCTATATATTACTTCTAAGCTAGGACATACATACCATATCATGACGCATATATAAGAATTCGTAGATCTAAGTTACACTAAGTAAGATGCGTCCGGCATGCGGCATGCGCCGCTAGCCCCACCACGAGCCGCGGGTCCCCACTCGCTGGGCCGGGCGCTCTCCGCCTCGAGACGCGAGTCCCCCACTCGCGGGACCGCGATCTCCCTACCACGAGCGTTCTCGACCGTAGCGTCCCGCGAACCGAGGAGGTCAGAGACGCGTCTCCAGAGCACACACTCTGACTCGAGATCTCCTACCGAGGAGTCGAAACCTCTACTTCTAGATCGTTAGCCACCTCAATGTGAAGTTCAGGCATCTTATTTCTATTTCCGAAAAATAGGCTCGTGTCTTAAAGCCTCCGGAGCAACGGAAAATAGTTTCACCGGACGTGATACCTCGTATTCACCTCAAAAGAATGTAAATGCGACACTACCTTCCTAGGAAATAAGGTTAGCAGATATCTACGTGTCGAAGAAATAGAGCTCCAATGCTTCTTGAAACGCCATATCGTATCTCATTTCTATGTTTTATCATAAGATATAATATTCACTGCGAAGTGTCATGTATACCTCGTATTCAGTTCAAAAGAATGTAAGTACGACATTTCCTTGCTAGGAAATAGAGGTTCCAGGTGTCTACGTATATTAGCAATAGAGTCCTAATGCTTCTTAAAACGAGATGTCGTATTTCATTTCTATGTTTCGTAATAAGATATAATATTCATCGTGGAATGTTATATAAACCTCGTATTTACTTCAAAAGAATGTAAATGCGGCATTTCCCTGCTAGGAAATAGCGTTTGCAGATGTCTACGTATCGTAGCAATAGAGTTCTAATCCTTCTTAAAACGCGATATCGCATCTCACTTCCATGTTTCATGACAAGATATAATATTCATTGCCAAGAGTCATGTATACCTCGTACTCACTTCAAAAGAATGTAAATGCGACACTTGCATGCTAGGAAATAGCGTTTGCAGATGTCTACGTATCGTAGCAATAGAGTTCTAATGCTTCTTAAAACGCGCTATCGAATCTAATTTATATGTTTCATGATAAGATATAATATCCATTGCGAAGTGTTATGTATATCTCGTATTCACTTCAAAAGAATGTAAATGCGACACTTCCATGCTAGGAAATAGCGTTCACAGGTGTCTACGTATCGTAGCAATAGAGTTCTAATGCTTCTTAAAACGCGATATCACATCTCACTGCTATGTTTCATGATAAGATATAATATTTATTATGGAGAGTTATATATACCTCGTATTCTCTTCAAAAGAATGTAAATACGACCCTTCCATGCTAGGAAATAGCCTTTGCAGATGTCTACGTATCGTAGCAATAGAGTTTTACTGCTTCCTATAACGCAATATCGCATCTCACTGCTATGTTTCATGATAAGATATAATATTTATTATGGAGTGTTATATATACCTCGTATTCACTTCAAAAGAATGTAAATACGACCCTTCCATGCTAGGAAATAGCCTTTGCAGATGTCTACGTATCGTAGCAATAGAGTTCTAATGCTTCTTCGAACGCGATATCGCATCTCACTTCTATGTTTCATGATAAGATATAGTATCCATTGAGAGGTGTCATGTTTACCTCGTATTCACTTCAATGGAATGTAAATGCGACACTTCCTTGCTAGGAAATAGCGTTTGCAGATGTCTACATATCGAAGCAATAGGGTTCTAATGCTTCTCAAAACGCAATATCGAATCTCACTGCTATGTTTCATGATAAGATATAATATCCATTGCCAAGAGTCATGTATACCTCGTACTCACTTCAAAAGAATGTAAATGCGACACTTGCATGCTAGGAAATAGCGTTTGCAGATGTCTACGTATCGTAGCAATAGAGTTCTAATGCTTCTTAAAATGCGATATCGAATCTCATTTATATGTTTCATGATAAGATATAATATCCATTGCGAAGTGTTATGTATATCTCGTATTCACTTCAAAAGAATGTAAATGCGACACTTCCATGCTAGGAAATAGCGTTCGCAGGTGTCTACGTATCGTAGCAATAGAGTTCTAATGCCTCTTAAAACGCGATATCGCATCTCACTGCTATGTTTCATGATAAGATATAATATTTATTATGGAGAGTTATATATACCTCGTATTCTCTTCAAAAGAATGTAAATACGACCCTTCCATGCTAGGAAATAGCTTTTGCAGATGTCTACGTATCGTAGCAATAGAGTTTTACTGCTTCCTATAACGCAATATCGCATCTCACTGCTATGTTTCATGATAAGATATAATATTTATTATGGAGTGTTATATGTACCTCGTATTCACTTCAAAAGAATGTAAATACGACCCTTCCATGCTAGGAAATAGCCTTTGCAGATGTCTACGTATCGTAGCAATAGAGTTCTAATGCTTCTTAAAACGCGATATCGAATCTCATTTATATGTTTCATGATAAGATATAATATCCATTGCGAAGTGTTATGTATATCTCGTATTCACTTCAAAAGAATGTAAATGCGACACTTCCATGCTAGGAAATAGCTTCTGCAGATGTCTACGTATCATAGCATTAGAGTTCTTATGCTTCTTAAAACGCAATATCGCATCTCACTTCTATGTTTCATGATAAGGTATGATATTCATTGTGCAGTGTTATGTATACCTCGTATTCACTTCAGAAGAATGTAAATGCGACTCTTCCTTGCTAGGAAATAGCGTTTCCAGATGACTACGTGTCGAAACAATAGTGTTCTAATGATTCTTAAAACGCGATATCGCATCTCACTTCTATGTTTCGTGATAAGATATAATGTTCATGGCGAAGTGTCATGTATATCTCGTATTCACTTCAAATGAATGTAAATGCGAAACCTCCATGCTAGGAAATAGCGTTTGCAGATGTCTTCGTATCGTAGCAATAGAGTTCTAACTCTTCTTAAAACGCGATATCACATCTCATTTCTATGTTTCATGATAAGATATAATACTCATTGCGAAGTGTCATGCATACTTCGTATTCACTTCAAAAGTATGTAAATACGACACATCCTTGCTAGGAAATAGCGTTTACAGATGTCTACGTATCGTAGCAATAGAGTTCTAATGCTTCTTAAAACGCGATATCGCATCTCATTCCTAAGTTTCATGATAAGGTATAATATTCATTGCGAAGTGTCATGTAAACCTCGTATTCAATTCAAAAGAATGTAAATGCGACACTTCCTTGCTAGGAAATAGCGTTTGCAGATGTCTCCGTATCGAAGCAATAGAGCTCTAATGCTTCTTAAATAGCGATATCGCATCTCATTTCTATGTTTCATGATCAGATATAATATTCATTGTGGAGACGTAGGTATACCTCGTATTCACTTCAAAAGAATGTAAATGCGACACTTCCTTGCTAGGAAATAGCGTTTGCAGATGTCTGCGTATCGAAGCAATAGAGTTCTAATGCTTCCTAAAACGCGATATCGCACCTCACTTCTATGCTTCATGATAAGATATAACATTCATTGCGAAGTGTCATGTATACCTCGTATTCACTTCAAATGAATGTAAATGCGACACTTCCATGCTAGAAAATAGCGTTTGCAGATGTCTACGTATCGTAACGATAGAGTTCTAATGCTTCTTAGAACGCGATATCGCATCTCACTTCTATGTTTCCTGATAAGATATAATATTCATTGCGAAGTGTCATGTATACCTCGCACTCACTTCAAAAGAATGTAAATAAGACACTTCCATGCTAGGAAATAGCGTTTGCAGATGTCTACGTATCGTAGCAATAGAGTTCTAATGCTTCTTGAAACGAGATGCCGCATTTCATTTCTATGTTTCGTGATAAGATATAATATTCATTGTGGAGTGTCATGTATATCTCGTATTCACTTCAAAAGAATGTAAATGCGACACTTCCTTGCTAGGAAATAACATTTCCAGATGTCTACGCATCGTAGCTATAGAGTTATAGCGCTTCTTAAATCGCGATATCGCATCTCACTTCTATGTTTCGTGATAAGATATAATATTTATTGTAGAGTGTTATGTATACCTCGAATTCACTTCAAAAGAATGTAAATGCGACACTTACATGCTAGGAAATAGCGTCTGCAGATGTCTACGCGTCGAGGCAATAGTGTCCTAATGCTTCTTAAAACGCGATATCGCATCTCTCTTCTATGTTTCATGATAAGATATAATATTCATTGGGAAGTGTCATGTATACCTCGTATTCACATCAAAAGAATGTAAATGCGACTATTCCTTGCTAGGGCATAGCGTTTGCAGATGCCTACGTATCGTAGCAATAGAGTTCTAATGCTACTTAAATCTCGATATCGCATCTCATTTATATGTTTCGTGATAAGTTATAATATTCATTCCGAAGTGTCATGTAAACCTCGAATTCATTTCAAAAGAATGTAAATGCGAATCTTCCTTGCTAGGAAAAAGCGCTTGCAGATGTCTACGTTTCGAAGCAATAGTGTTCTAATGCTTCTAAAAACGCGATATCGCATCTCACTTCTATGCTTCATGATAAGATATAATATTCATTGCGAAGTGTCATGTGTACCTCATATTCACATCAAAAGAATGTAAATGCGAATCTTCCTTGCTAGGAAATAGCGTTTGCAGATGTCTACGTATCGGAGCAATGGAGTTCTAATGCTTCTCAAAACGCGATATCGCATCTCATTTCTATGCTTCATGATAAGATATAATATTCATTGCGAAGTGTCATGTATGCCTCGTATTCACTTCAAAAGAATGTAAATGCGACACTTTCTTACTAGGAAATAGCGTATTCAGATGTCTACGTATCGTAGCAATAGATTTCTAATGCTTCTTAAAACGAGATGTCGCATTTCATCTCTATGTTTCGTAATAAGATATAATATTCATTGTGTAGTGTTATGTATACCTCGTATTCACTTCAAAAGAATGTAAATGCGACACTTCCATTCTAGGAAATAGGGTTTGCAGATGTCTACGTATCGTAGCAATAGAGTTCTAATGATTCTTAAAACGCGATATCGCATCTCACTTCTATGTTTCATGATAAGATACAATATTCATTGCGAAGTGTCATGTATACCTCGTATTCACTTCAAAAGAATGTAAATGCGACACTTCCTTGCTAGGAAATATTGTTTGCAGATGTCTACGTATCACAGCAATAGAGATCCAATGCTTCTTAAAACGAGATGCAGCATTTCATTTCTATGATTTGTGATAAGATATAATATTCATTGCGAAGTGTCATGTATACCTCGTATTCACTTCAAATGAATGTAAATGCGACACTTATATGCTAGAAAATAGCGTTTGCAGATGTCTACGTATCGTAGCCATAGAGTTCTAATGCTTCTTAAAACGAGATGTCGCATTTCATCTCTATGTTTCGTGATAAGATATAATATTCATTGTGGAGTGTTATGTATACTTCGTATTCACTTCAAAAGAATGTAAATGCGACACTTCCTTGCTAGGAAATATTGTTTGCAGATGTCTACGTATCGTAGAAATAGAGTTCTAATGCTTCTTAAAACGCGATATCGCATCTCACTTCTATGTTTCATGATAAGATACAGTATTCATTGCGAAGTGTCATGTATACCTCGTATTCACTTCAAAAGAATGTAAATGCGACACTTCCATGCTAGGAAATACTGTTTACTGATGTCTACGTATCGTAGCAAGAGAGTACTAATGCTCCTTAAAACGCGATATCGCATCTCACTTCTATGTTTAATGATAAGATATAATATTCATTGCGAAGTGTCATGTATACCTCGTATTCACTTCAAATGAATGTAAATGCGACACTTCCATGCTAGAAAATAGCGTTTGCAGATGTCTACGTATCGTAACGATAGAGTTCTAATGCTTCTTAGAACGCGATATCGCATCTCACTTCTATGTTTCCTGATGAGATATAATATTCATTGCGAAGTGTCATGTATACCTCGTATTCACTTCAAAAGAATGTAAATAAGACACTTCCATGCTAGGAAATAGCGTTTGCAGATGTCTATGTATCGTAGCAATAGAGTTCTAATGCTTCTTAAAACGAGATGCCGCATTTCATTTCTATGTTTCGTGATAAGATATAATATTCATTGTGGAGTGTCATGTATATCTCGTATTCACTTCAAAAGAATGTAAATGCGACACTTCCTTGCTAGGAAATAACATTTCCAGATGTCTACGCATCGTAGCTATAGAGTTATAGCGCTTCTTAAATCGCGATATCGCATCTCACTTCTATGTTTCGTGATAAGATATAATATTTATTGTAGAGTGTTATGTATACCTCGAATTCACTTCAAAAGAATGTAAATGCGACACTTACATGCTAGGAAATAGCGTCTGCAGATGTCTACGCGTCGAGGCAATAGTGTCCTAATGCTTCTTAAAACGCGATATCGCATCTCTCTTCTATGTTTCATGATAAGATATAATATTCATTGGGAAGTGTCATGTATACCTCGTATTCACATCAAAAGAATGTAAATGCGACTATTCCTTGCTAGGGCATAGCGTTTGCGGATGCCTACGTATCGTAGCAATAGAGTTCTAATGCTACTTAAATCTCGATATCGCATCTCATTTATATGTTTCGTGATAAGTTATAATATTCATTCCGAAGTGTCATGTAAACCTCGAATTCATTTCAAAAGAATGTAAATGCGAATCTTCCTTGCTAGGAAAAAGCGCTTGCAGATGTCTACGTTTCGAAGCAATAGTGTTCTAATGCTTCTAAAAACGCGATATCGCATCTCACTTCTATGCTTCATGATAAGATATAATATTCATTGCGAAGTGTCATGTGTACCTCATATTCACTTCAAAAGAATGTAAATGCGAATCTTCCTTGCTAGGAAATAGCGTTTGCAGATGTCTACGTATCGGAGCAATGGAGTTCTAATGCTTCTCAAAACGCGATATCGCATCTCATTTCTATGCTTCATGATAAGATATAATATTCATTGCGAAGTGTCATGTATGCCTCGTATTCACTTCAAAAGAATGTAAATGCGACACTTTCTTACTAGGAAATAGCGTATTCAGATGTCTACGTATCGTAGCAATAGATTTCTAATGCTTCTTAAAACGAGATGTCGCATTTCATCTCTATGTTTCGTAATAAGATATAATATTCATTGTGGAGTGTTATGTATACCTCGTATTCACTTCAAAAGAATGTAAATGCGACACTTCCATTCTAGGAAATAGGGTTTGCAGATGTCTACGTATCGTAGCAATAGAGTTCTAATGATTCTTAAAACGCGATATCGCATCTCACTTCTATGTTTCATGATAAGATACAATATTCATTGCGAAGTGTCATGTATACCTCGTATTCACTTCAAAAGAATGTAAATGCGACACTTCCTTGCTAGGAAATATTGTTTGCAGATGTCTACGTATCACAGCAATAGAGATCTAATGCTTCTTAAAACGAGATGCAGCATTTCATTTCTATGATTTGTGATAAGATATAATATTCATTGCGAAGTGTCATGTATACCTCGTATTCACTTCAAATGAATGTAAATGCGACACTTATATGCTAGAACATAGCGTTTGCAGATGTCTACGTATCGTAGCCATAGAGTTCTAATGCTTCTTAAAACGAGATGTCGCATTTCATCTCTATGTTTCGTGATAAGATATAATATTCATTGTGGAGTGTTATGTATACTTCGTATTCACTTCAAAAGAATGTAAATGCGACACTTCCTTGCTAGGAAATATTGTTTGCAGATGTCTACGTATCGTAGAAATAGAGTTCTAATGCTTCTTAAAACGCGATATCGCATCTCACTTCTATGTTTCATGATAAGATACAGTATTCATTGCGAAGTGTCATTTATACCTCGTATTCACTTCAAAAGAATGTAAATGCGACACTTCCATGCTAGGAAATACTGTTTACTGATGTCTACGTATCGTAGCAAGAGAGTTCTAATGCTCCTTAAAACGCGATATCGCATCTCACTTCTATGTTTAATGATAAGATATAATATTCATTGCGAAGTGTCATGTATATCTCGTATTCACTTCAAAAGTATGTAAGTGCGACACTTCCATGCTAGGAAATAGCGTTTGCAGATGTCTACGTATCGTAGCAATAGAGTTCTAATGCTTCCTAAAACGCGATATCGCACCTCACTTCTATGCTTCATGATACGATATAACATTCATTGCGAAGTGTCATGTATACCTCGTATTCACTTCAAATGAATGTAAATGCGACACTTCCATGCTAGAAAATAGCGTTTGCAGATGTCTACGTATCGTAACAATAGAGTTCTAATGCTTCTTAGAACGCGATATCGCAACTCATTTTTATGTTTCGTGATAAGTTACAATATTCATTCCGAAGTGTCATGTATACCTCGAATTCACTTCAAAGGAATCTAAATGCGACATTTCCATGCTAGGAAATAGCCCTTGCAGATATCACCGCATTGAGGCAATAGAGCCCTAATGCTTCTTAAAACGAGATGTCGCATTTCATTTCTATGTTTCGTGATAAGATATAATATTCATTGCGAAGTGTCATGCATACCTCCTATTCGCTCCAAACTAATGTAAATGCAACACTTCCTTGCTAGGAAATAGCGTCTGCAGATGTCTACGCATCGAGGCAATAGAGTTCTATTGCTTCTTAAAAGGCGATATCGCATCGCATTTCTATGTTTCATTATAAGATATAATATTCATTGCGAAGTGTCATGTATACCTCGTATTCACTTCAAAAGAATGTAAATGCGACTATTCCTTGCTAGGGCATAGCGTTTGCGGATGCCTACGTATCGTTGCAATAGAGCTCTAATGCTTCTTAGATCGCGATATCGCATCTCATTTTTATGTTTCGTGATAAGTTATAATATTCATTCCGAAGTGTCATGTAAACCTCGAATTCATATCAAAAGAATGTAAATGCGACTATTGCTTGCTAGGAAATAGCGTATTCAGATGTCTACGCATCGTAGCAATAGAGTTCTAATGCTACTTAAATCGCGATATCGCATCTCATTTCTATGTTTCGTGATAAGATATAATATTCACTGCGAGGTGTCATGTACACCTCGTATTCACTTCAAAAGAATGTAAATGCGACACATCCTTGTTAGGAAATAGCGTATTCAGATGTCTACGTATCGTGGCATTAGAGTTCTAATGCTACTTAAATCGCGATATCGCATCTCATTTCTATGTTTCCTGATAAGATATAATATTCATTGCGAAGTGTCATGTATACCTCGTATTCTCTCCAAACGAATGTAAATGCGACACTTCCTTGCTAGGAAATGGCATATTCAGATGTCTACGTATCGTAGCAATATAGTTCTAACGCTACTTAAATCTCGATATCGCATCTCATTTATATGTTTCGTGATAAGTTATAATATTCATTCCGAAGTGTCATGTAAACCTCGAATTCACTTCAAAGGAATGTAAGTGCGACACTTCCATGCTAGGAAATAGCGTTTGCTGATGTCTCCGCATCGATGCCATAGAGTTCTAATGCTTCTTAAAACGCGATATCGCATCTCTCTTCTATGTTTCATGATAAGATATAATATTCATTGCGAAGTGTCATGTATACCTCGTATTCACAACAAAAGAATGTAAATGCGACTATTCCTTGCTAGGGCATAGCGTTTGCAAATGCCTACGTATCGTAGCAATGGAGTTCTAATGCTTCTTAGATCGCGATATTGCAACTCATTTTTATGTTTCGTGATAAGTTATAATATTCATTCCGAAGTGTCATGTATACCTCGAATTCACTTCAAAGGAATCTAAATGCGACATTTCCATGCTAGGAAATAGCCCTTGCAGATATCACCGCATTGGGGCAATAGAGTCCTAATGCTTCTCAAAACGCGATACCGCATCTCATTTCTATGTTTCATGTAAAGATATAATATTCATTGCGAAGTGTCATGTATACCACGCATTCACTCCAAACGAATGTAAATGCGACACTTCCTTGCTAGGAAATATCGCATTCAGATGTCCACGCATCGTAGCAATAGGGTTCTAATGCTACTTAAATCGCGATATCGCATCTCATTTCTATGTTTCGTGATAAGTTATAATATTCATTCCGAAGTGTCATGTATACCTCGAATTCCCTTCAAAAGAATGTAAATGCGATACTTCCATGCTAGGAAATAGCGTTTGCAGATATCTGCGCATCGAGGCAATAGGGATCTAATGCTTCTTTAAACGCGATATCGCATCTCACTTCTATGTTTCATGATAAGATATAATATTCATTGCGAAGTGTCATGTATACCTCGCATTCACTCCAAACGAATGTAAATGCGACACTTCCATGCTAGGAAATAGCGTATTCAGATGTCCACGTTTCGCAGCAATAGAGTTCTAATGCTACTTAAAACGCGATATCGCATCACTCTTCCGTGTTTCGTGATAAGATATAATGTTCTTGGCGAAGTGTCATGTATACTTCGTATTCACTTCAAGAGAAAGTAAATGCGAATCTTCCTTGCTAGGAAATAGCGTTTGCAGATGCCTACGTATCGTAGCAATAGAGTTCTAATGCTCCTTAGATCGCGATATCGAATCTCTCTTCTATGTTTCATGATAAGATATAATATTCATTGCGAAGTGTCATGTATACCTCGCATTCACTACAAAAGAATGAAAATGCGACAGTTCCATGCTAGGAAATAGCGTCTGCAGATGTCTACGCGTCGAGCTAATAGAGTTCTAATGCTTCTTAGATCACGATATCGCATCTCATTTCTATGATTCATTATAAGATATAATATTCATTGCGAAGTGTCATTGTATACGTCGTATACACATCAAAAGAATGTAAATGCGACTATTCCTTGCTAGGGCATAGCGTATTCAGATGTCCACGTATCGTAGCAATAGAGTTCTAATGCAACTTAAATCGCGATATCGCAACTCATTTCTACGTTTAGTGATAAGATATAATATTCATTGCGAAGTGTCATGTACACCTCGTATTCACTTCAAAAGAATGTAAATGCGACACTTTGATGCTAGGAAATAGCGTCTGCAGATGTCTCCGCATCGAGGCCATAGAGTTCTAATGCTTCCTAAAACGCGATATCGCATCTCTCTTCTATGTTTCATGATAAGATATAATATTCATTGCGAAGTGTCATGTATACCTCGTATTCTCTCCAAACGAATGTAAATGCGACACTTCCTTGCTAGGAAATGGCGTTTTCAGATGTCTACGTATCGTAGCAATGGAGTTCTAATGCTTCTTAGATCGCGATATCGCATCTCATTTCCATGTTTCGTGATAAGTTATAATATTCATTCCGAAGTGTCATGTATACCTCGAATTCCCTTCAAAAGAATGTAAATGCGACACTTCCTTGCTAGGAAATAGCGTTTGCAGATGTCTCCGTATCGAAGCAATAGAGCTCTAATGCTTCTTAAATAGCGATATCGCATCTCATTTCTATGTTTCATGATCAGATATAATATTCATTGTGGAGACGTAGGTATACCTCGTATTCACTTCAAAAGAATGTAAATGCGACACTTCCTTGCTAGGAAATAGCGTTTGCAGATGTCTGCGTATCGAAGCAATAGAGTTCTAATGCTTCCTAAAACGCGATATCGCACCTCACTTCTATGCTTCATGATAAGATATAACATTCATTGCGAAGTGTCATGTATACCTCGAATTCCCTTCAAAAGAATGTAAATGCGACACTTCCTTGCTAGGAAATAGCGTTTGCAGATGTCTCCGTATCGAAGCAATAGAGCTCTAATGCTTCTTAAATAGCGATATCGCATCTCATTTCTATGTTTCATGATCAGATATAATATTCATTGTGGAGACGTAGGTATACCTCGTATTCACTTCAAAAGAATGTAAATGCGACACTTCCTTGCTAGGAAATAACATTTCCAGATGTCTACGCATCGTAGCTATAGAGTTATAGCGCTTCTTAAATCGCGATATCGCATCTCACTTCTATGTTTCGTGATAAGATATAATATTTATTGTAGAGTGTTATGTATACCTCGAATTCACTTCAAAAGAATGTAAATGCGACACTTACATGCTAGGAAATAGCGTCTGCAGATGTCTACGCGTCGAGGCAATAGTGTCCTAATGCTTCTTAAAACGCGATATCGCATCTCTCTTCTATGTTTCATGATAAGATATAATATTCATTGGGAAGTGTCATGTATACCTCGTATTTACATCAAAAGAATGTAAATGCGACTATTCCTTGCTAGGGCATAGCGTTTGCAGATGCCTACGTATCGTAGCAATAGAGTTCTAATGCTACTTAAATCTCGATATCGCATCTCATTTATATGTTTCGTGATAAGTTATAATATTCATTCCGAAGTGTCATGTAAACCTCGAATTCATTTCAAAAGAATGTAAATGCGAATCTTCCTTGCTAGGAAAAAGCGCTTGCAGATGTCTACGTTTCGAAGCAATAGTGTTCTAATGCTTCTAAAAACGCGATATCGCATCTCACTTCTATGCTTCATGATAAGATATAATATTCATTGCGAAGTGTCATGTGTACCTCATATTCACTTCAAAAGAATGTAAATGCGAATCTTCCTTGCTAGGAAATAGCGTTTGCAGATGTCTACGTATCGGAGCAATGGAGTTCTAATGCTTCTCAAAACGCGATATCGCATCTCATTTCTATGCTTCATGATAAGATATAATATTCATTGCGAAGTGTCATGTATGCCTCGTATTCACTTCAAAAGAATGTAAATGCGACACTTTCTTACTAGGAAATAGCGTATTCAGATGTCTACGTATCGTAGCAATAGATTTCTAATGCTTCTTAAAACGAGATGTCGCATTTCATCTCTATGTTTCGTAATAAGATATAATATTCATTGTGGAGTGTTATGTATACCTCGTATTCACTTCAAAAGAATGTAAATGCGACACTTCCATTCTAGGAAATAGGGTTTGCAGATGTCTACGTATCGTAGCAATAGAGTTCTAATGATTCTTAAAACGCGATATCGCATCTCACTTCTATGTTTCATGATAAGATACAATATTCATTGCGAAGTGTCATGTATACCTCGTATTCACTTCAAAAGAATGTAAATGCGACACTTCCTTGCTAGGAAATATTGTTTGCAGATGTCTACGTATCACAGCAATAGAGATCTAATGCTTCTTAAAACGAGATGCAGCATTTCATTTCTATGATTTGTGATAAGATATAATATTCATTGCGAAGTGTCATGTATACCTCGTATTCACTTCAAATGAATGTAAATGCGACACTTATATGCTAGAAAATAGCGTTTGCAGATGTCTACGTATCGTAGCCATAGAGTTCTAATGCTTCTTAAAACGAGATGTCGCATTTCATCTCTATGTTTCGTGATAAGATATAATATTCATTGTGGAGTGTTATGTATACTTCGTATTCACTTCAAAAGAATGTAAATGCGACACTTCCTTGCTAGGAAATATTGTTTGCAGATGTCTACGTATCGTAGAAATAGAGTTCTAATGCTTCTTAAAACGCGATATCGCATCTCACTTCTATGTTTCATGATAAGATACAGTATTCATTGCGAAGTGTCATGTATACCTCGTATTCACTTCAAAAGAATGTAAATGCGACACTTCCATGCTAGGAAATACTGTTTACTGATGTCTACGTATCGTAGCAAGAGAGTACTAATGCTCCTTAAAACGCGATATCGCATCTCACTTCTATGTTTAATGATAAGATATAATATTCATTGCGAAGTGTCATGTATACCTCGTATTCACTTCAAATGAATGTAAATGCGACATTTCCATGCTAGAAAATAGCGTTTGCAGATGTCTACGTATCGTAACGTTAGAGTTCTGATGCTTCTTAGAACGCGATATCGCATCTCACTTCTATGTTTCCTGATGAGATATAATATTCATTGCGAAGTGTCATGTATACCTCGTATTCACTTCAAAAGAATGTAAATAAGACACTTCCATGCTAGGAAATAGCGTTTGCAGATGTCTACGTATCGTAGCAATAGAGTTCTAATGCTTCTTAAAACGAGATGCCGCATTTCATTTCTATGTTTCGTGATAAGATATAATATTCATTGTGGAGTGTCATGTATATCTCGTATTCACTTCAAAAGAATGTAAATGCGACACTTCCTTGCTAGGAAATAACATTTCCAGATGTCTACGCATCGTAGCTATAGAGTTATAGCGCTTCTTAAATCGCGATATCGCATCTCACTTCTATGTTTCGTGATAAGATATAATATTTATTGTAGAGTGTTATGTATACCTCGAATTCACTTCAAAAGAATGTAAATGCGACACTTACATGCTAGGAAATAGCGTCTGCAGATGTCTACGCGTCGAGGCAATAGTGTCCTAATGCTTCTTAAAACGCGATATCGCATCTCTCTTCTATGTTTCATGATAAGATATAATATTCATTGGGAAGTGTCATGTATACCTCGTATTCACATCAAAAGAATGTAAATGCGACTATTCCTTGCTAGGGCATAGCGTTTGCGGATGCCTACGTATCGTAGCAATAGAGTTCTTATGCTACTTAAATCTCGATATCGCATCTCATTTATATGTTTCGTGATAAGTTATAATATTCATTCCGAAGTGTCATGTAAACCTCGAATTCATTTCAAAAGAATGTAAATGCGAATCTTCCTTGCTAGGAAAAAGCGCTTGCAGATGTCTACGTTTGGAAGCAATAGTGTTCTAATGCTTCTAAAAACGCGATATCGCATCTCACTTCTATGCTTCATGATAAGATATAATATTCATTGCGAAGTGTCATGTGTACCTCATATTCACTTCAAAAGAATGTAAATGCGAATCTTCCTTGCTAGGAAATAGCGTTTGCAGATGTCTACGTATCGGAGCAATGGAGTTCTAATGCTTCTCAAAACGCGATATCGCATCTCATTTCTATGCTTCATGATAAGATATAATATTCATTGCGAAGTGTCATGTATGCCTCGTATTCACTTCAAAAGAATGTAAATGCGACACTTTCTTACTAGGAAATAGCGTATTCAGATGTCTACGTATCGTAGCAATAGATTTCTAATGCTTCTTAAAACGAGATGTCGCATTTCATCTCTATGTTTCGTAATAAGATATAATATTCATTGTGGAGTGTTATGTATACCTCGTATTCACTTCAAAAGAATGTAAATGCGACACTTCCATTCTAGGAAATAGGGTTTGCAGATGTCTACGTATCGTAGCAATAGAGTTCTAATGATTCTTAAAACGCGATATCGCATCTCACTTCTATGTTTCATGATAAGATACAATATTCATTGCGAAGTGTCATGTATACCTCGTATTCACTTCAAAAGAATGTAAATGCGACACTTCCTTGCTAGGAAATATTGTTTGCAGATGTCTACGTATCACAGCAATAGAGATCTAATGCTTCTTAAAACGAGATGCAGCATTTCATTTCTATGATTTGTGATAAGATATAATATTCATTGCGAAGTGTCATGTATACCTCGTATTCACTTCAAATGAATGTAAATGCGACACTTATATGCTAGAAAATAGCGTTTGCAGATGTCTACGTATCGTAGCCATAGAGTTCTAATGCTTCTTAAAACGAGATGTCGCATTTCATCTCTATGTTTCGTGATAAGATATAATATTCATTGTGGAGTGTTATGTATACTTCGTATTCACTTCAAAAGAATGTAAATGCGACACTTCCTTGCTAGGAAATATTGTTTGCAGATGTCTACGTATCGTAGAAATAGAGTTCTAATGCTTCTTAAAACGCGATATCGCATCTCACTTCTATGTTTCATGATAAGATACAGTATTCATTGCGAAGTGTCATTTATACCTCGTATTCACTTCAAAAGAATGTAAATGCGACACTTCCATGCTAGGAAATACTGTTTACTGATGTCTACGTATCGTAGCAAGAGAGTTCTAATGCTCCTTAAAACGCGATATCGCATCTCACTTCTATGTTTAATGATAAGATATAATATTCATTGCGAAGTGTCATGTATATCTCGTATTCACTTCAAAAGTATGTAAGTGCGACACTTCCATGCTAGGAAATAGCGTTTGCAGATGTCTACGTATCGTAGCAATAGAGTTCTAATGCTTCTTAGAACGCGATATCGCAACTCATTTTTATGTTTCGTGATAAGTTATAATATTCATTCCGAAGTGTCATGTATACCTCGAATTCACTTCAAAGGAATCTAAATGCGACATTTCCATGCTAGGAAATAGCCCTTGCAGATATCACCGCATTGAGGCAATAGAGTCCTAATGCTTCTTAAAACGAGATGTCGCATTTCATTTCTATGTTTCGTGATAAGATATAATATTCATTGCGAAGTGTCATGCATACCTCCTATTCGCTCCAAACTAATGTAAATGCAACACTTCCTTGCTAGGAAATAGCGTCTGCAGATGTCTACGCATCGAGGCAATAGAGTTCTATTGCTTCTTAAAAGGCGATATCGCATCGCATTTCTATGTTTCATTATAAGATATAATATTCATTGCGAAGTGTCATGTATACCTCGTATTCACTTCAAAAGAATGTAAATGCGACTATTCCTTGCTAGGGCATAGCGTTTGCGGATGCCTACGTATCGTTGCAATAGAGCTCTAATGCTTCTTAGATCGCGATATCGCATCTCATTTTTATGTTTCGTGATAAGTTATAATATTCATTCCGAAGTGTCATGTAAACCTCGAATTCATATCAAAAGAATGTAAATGCGACTATTGCTTGCTAGGAAATAGCGTATTCAGATGTCTACGCATCGTAGCAATAGAGTTCTAATGCTACTTAAATCGCGATATCGCATCTCATTTCTATGTTTCGTGATAAGATATAATATTCACTGCGAGGTGTCATGTACACCTCGTATTCACTTCAAAAGAATGTAAATGCGACACATCCTTGTTAGGAAATAGCGTATTCAGATGTCTACGTATCGTGGCATTAGAGTTCTAATGCTACTTAAATCGCGATATCGCATCTCATTTCTATGTTTCCTGATAAGATATAATATTCATTGCGAAGTGTCATGTATACCTCGTATTCTCTCCAAACGAATGTAAATGCGACACTTCCTTGCTAGGAAATGGCATATTCAGATGTCTACGTATCGTAGCAATATAGTTCTAACGCTACTTAAATCTCGATATCGCATCTCATTTATATGTTTCGTGATAAGTTATAATATTCATTCCGAAGTGTCATGTAAACCTCGAATTCACTTCAAAGGAATGTAAGTGCGACACTTCCATGCTAGGAAATAGCGTTTGCTGATGTCTCCGCATCGATGCCATAGAGTTCTAATGCTTCTTAAAACGCGATATCGCATCTCTCTTCTATGTTTCATGATAAGATATAATATTCATTGCGAAGTGTCATGTATACCTCGTATTCACAACAAAAGAATGTAAATGCGACTATTCCTTGCTAGGGCATAGCGTTTGCAAATGCCTACGTATCGTAGCAATGGAGTTCTAATGCTTCTTAGATCGCGATATTGCAACTCATTTTTATGTTTCGTGATAAGTTATAATATTCATTCCGAAGTGTCATGTATACCTCGAATTCACTTCAAAGGAATCTAAATGCGACATTTCCATGCTAGGAAATAGCCCTTGCAGATATCACCGCATTGGGGCAATAGAGTCCTAATGCTTCTCAAAACGCGATACCGCATCTCATTTCTATGTTTCATGTAAAGATATAATATTCATTGCGAAGTGTCATGTATACCACGCATTCACTCCAAACGAATGTAAATGCGACACTTCCTTGCTAGGAAATATCGCATTCAGATGTCCACGCATCGTAGCAATAGGGTTCTAATGCTACTTAAATCGCGATATCGCATCTCATTTCTATGTTTCGTGATAAGTTATAATATTCATTCCGAAGTGTCATGTATACCTCGAATTCCCTTCAAAAGAATGTAAATGCGATACTTCCATGCTAGGAAATAGCGTTTGCAGATATCTGCGCATCGAGGCAATAGGGATCTAATGCTTCTTTAAACGCGATATCGCATCTCACTTCTATGTTTCATGATAAGATATAATATTCATTGCGAAGTGTCATGTATACCTCGCATTCACTCCAAACGAATGTAAATGCGACACTTCCATGCTAGGAAATAGCGTATTCAGATGTCCACGTTTCGCAGCAATAGAGTTCTAATGCTACTTAAAACGCGATATCGCATCACTCTTCCGTGTTTCGTGATAAGATATAATGTTCTTGGCGAAGTGTCATGTATACTTCGTATTCACTTCAAGAGAAAGTAAATGCGAATCTTCCTTGCTAGGAAATAGCGTTTGCAGATGCCTACGTATCGTAGCAATAGAGTTCTAATGCTCCTTAGATCGCGATATCGAATCTCTCTTCTATGTTTCATGATAAGATATAATATTCATTGCGAAGTGTCATGTATACCTCGTATTCTCTCCAAACGAATGTAAATGCGACACTTCCTTGCTAGGAAATGGCGTTTTCAGATGTCTACGTATCGTAGCAATGGAGTTCTAATGCTTCTTAGATCGCGATATCGCATCTCATTTCCATGTTTCGTGATAAGTTATAATATTCATTCCGAAGTGTCATGTATACCTCGAATTCCCTTCAAAAGAATGTAAATGCGATACTTCCATGCTAGGAAATAGCGTTTGCAGATATCTGCGCATCGAGGCAATAGGGATCTAATGCTTCTTTAAACGCGATATCGCATCTCACTTCTATGTTTCATGATAAGATATAATATTCATTGCGAAGTGTCATGTATACCTCGCATTCACTCCAAACGAATGTAAATGCGACACTTCCATGCTAGGAAATAGCGTATTCAGATGTCCACGTTTCGCAGCAATAGAGTTCTAATGCTACTTAAAACGCGATATCGCATCACTCTTCCGTGTTTCGTGATAAGATATAATGTTCTTGGCGAAGTGTCATGTATACTTCGTATTCACTTCAAGAGAAAGTAAATGCGAATCTTCCTTGCTAGGAAATAGCGTTTGCAGATGCCTACGTATCGTAGCAATAGAGTTCTAATGCTCCTTAGATCGCGATATCGAATCTCTCTTCTATGTTTCATGATAAGATATAATATTCATTGCGAAGTGTCATCTATACCTCGCATTCACTACAAAAGAATGAAAATGCGACAGTTCCATGCTAGGAAATAGCGTCTGCAGATGTCTACGCGTCGAGCTAATAGAGTTCTAATGCTTCTTAGATCACGATATCGCATCTCATTTCTATGATTCATTATAAGATATAATATTCATTGCGAAGTGTCATTGTATACGTCGTATACACATCAAAAGAATGTAAATGCGACTATTCCTTGCTAGGGCATAGCGTATTCAGATGTCCACGTATCGTAGCAATAGAGTTCTAATGCAACTTAAATCGCGATATCGCAACTCATTTCTACGTTTAGTGATAAGATATAATATTCATTGCGAAGTGTCATGTACACCTCGTATTCACTTCAAAAGAATGTAAATGCGACACTTTGATGCTAGGAAATAGCGTCTGCAGATGTCTCCGCATCGAGGCCATAGAGTTCTAATGCTTCCTAAAACGCGATATCGCATCTCTCTTCTATGTTTCATGATAAGATATAATATTCATTGCGAAGTGTCATGTATACCTCGTATTCTCTCCAAACGAATGTAAATGCGACACTTCCTTGCTAGGAAATGGCGTTTTCAGATGTCTACGTATCGTAGCAATGGAGTTCTAATGCTTCTTAGATCGCGATATCGCATCTCATTTCCATGTTTCGTGATAAGTTATAATATTCATTCCGAAGTGTCATGTAAACCTCGAATTCACTTCAAAAGAATGTAAATGCGACTATTGCTTGCTAGGAAATAGCGTTTGCAGATGTCTACGTATCATAGCAATAGAGTTCTAATGCTTCTCAAAACGCGATATCGCATCTCATTTCTATGTTTCACGATAAGATATAATATTAATTGCGAAAAGTCATGTATACCTCGTATTCACTTCAAAAGAATGTAAATGCGAATCTTCCTTCCTAGGATATAGCGTTTGCAGATGTCTACGTATCGTAGCAATAGAGTTTTAATGCTACTTAAATCGCGATATCGCATCTCATTTATATGTTTCGTGATAAGATATAATATTCATTGCGAAGCGTCATGTACACCTCGTATTCACTTCAAAAGAATGTAAATGCGACATTTCCTAGCTAAGAAATAGCGTATTCAGATGTCTACGCATCGAGGCAATAGAGTTCTAATGCTTCTTAAATGCGATATCGCATCTCACTTCTACGTTTCACGATAAGATATAATATTAATTGCGAAAAGTCATGTATACCTCGTATTCACTTCAAAAGAATGTAAATGCGACTATTCCTTGCTAGGAAATGACGTCTGCAGATGCCTACGTTTCGTAGAAATAGAATACTAATGCTTTTTAGATCGCGATATCGCATCTCATTTCTATGTTTCGTGATAAGTTATAATATTCATTCCTAACTATCATGTATACTTCGAATTCACTTCAAAAGAATGTAAATGCGACACTTCCATGCTAGGAAATAGCGTTTGCAAATATCTCCGCATCGAGGCAATAGGGTTCTAATGCTTCTTAAAACGGGATATCGCATCTCATTTCGATGTCTCATGATAAGATATAATATTCATTGCGGATTGTCATGTATTCTCGTCTACGCTTCAAAGGAATGTAAAGGCGACTCTCCCTTGCTAGGAAATAGCGTTTGCAGATGACTACCTATCGTAGCAATAGAGTTCTAATGCTTGTTAAAACCCGATATCGCATCTCACTTCTGTGTTTCACGATAAGATATAATATTCATTGCGAATTGTTAAGTATGCCTCGTCTACACCTCAAAGGAATGTAAATGGCACACATCCTTGCGAGGAAATGCGTTTCCAGATGCCTACGTATCGAAGCGATAGTGTTCTAATGCTTCTTAAAACGCGATATCGCATCTCATTTCTGTGTCTCATGATAAGATATGATATTCATTGTGGACTGTCATGTATATCTCGCATATACTACAAATGAATGTAAATGCGACACTTCCTTGCTGGGAAATAGCGATGGCAGATGTCTACGTGTTGAAGCAATATAGTTCTAATGCTTCTTAAAACGAGATATCGCATCTCATTAGTATGCTTCATGATAAGATATAATATTCATAGGGAGGTGTTATGTATAGCTCGTATTCACCTCAAAAGAATATAGATGCGACACTTCCTTGCTAGGATATAGCGTTTGCAGATGTCTACCTAACGTAGCAATAGAGTTCTAATGCTTCTTAAATTGCGCTATCGCATCTCGTTTCTATGTTTCATGATATGATATAATATTCATTGCGAAGTGTCATGTATACCTCGTATTCACTTCAAAAGAATATAAATGCCACACTTCCTTGCTAGGGAATAGCGTTTGCAGTTGTTTACGTACCGGGGCAGTATTGTTCTAATGCTTCTTAAAACGCGATATCGCATCTCATTTCTATGTTGCATGCTAAGATGTATTATTCATTGCGAAGTGTTATGTATACCTCGTCCACACTTCAAAAGAATGTAAATGTCACACATCCTTGCTAGGCAATGCGTTTCCATGTTTCTAGGTATCGAAGCAATGGAGTTCTAAAGCTTCTTAAAACGCGATATCGCATCACATTTCTATGTTTCATGACAAGATATAATATTCATTGGGTAATTTTAGGTATGCCTCGTCTGCACTTCAAAGGTATGTAAATGCCACACATTCTTGCTAGGATATGCGTTTCCAGATGCCTACGTATCGAAGCAATAGAGTTCTAGTGCTTCTTAAATCGTGATACCGCATCTCATTTCTATGTTTCATGACAATATATAATAGTCATTGCGAAGTGTTATGTATACCTCGTCTACACCATAAGTAAACGTAAGTGCGACACTTCCTTGCTAGGAAATAGCGTTTCCATTTGCTTACTTATCGGAGCAATAGAGTTCTATTGCTTCATTCAACACGATGTCGCAAGTCATTTCAATGATTCATGGTAAATTGCAATGTTCTATGCAATATGTTACATTTATCTGCATCTGGACCTTAGAAGGATGTGAATCCTATAGTTACTTGCAACAGAATATCGTTTCCAGATCTCTACGTGTCCAAGCAAGACATTTCTAATACTTCAATCAGCGCGATGTCGCATCTCATTTCAACGTTTCAATGCAAAGAATCTGTAATCATATATCCATAACATTGTGCTTAGCTGTTAGAGGTCTTCAATAGAATGTGAACTATATAATTCCATGCAACGGTATGGCGCTCCGTAGTGTCTATCTGTTAAAGCAATCGAGCTAGAATTCTCCATGCAATGCGCTGGCGCATCCCATTTCATCGTTTCAAAGTAAGAATGCTGTAATCTCTTATGCATAGCTCTATGCTTATCTGCTTTAAAACTTCGTAAGAATGTAAATTCTACAGCTCCATGCAACAGGATTGCCCTTCGTAGTGTCTACATGTCGAGACAATCGAGTACTAATGCATCATACAATGCCAAGACTCATCTCATTTCAACGTTTCGAATTAAGTAAGCTGTAATCTTCTATGAAAAGCATTATAATTATCTGCTTCTACTCTACTAAAGAATGTGAATTCTATAGATCCAAGCAACAGGAGGGCAGGCCCTCCACCATCCTACAGCCTGCCCCAGGGCCACTCAAACCGCGACCAACATCTATCTTATACTCTAACCGATTCATCGTTATGCGTTTTCCATTAAGCTTGCCGGGATCAGTGATATTGATTCGCTCAATCTAAATTATTATTTTCTTTTTAAGTTTCTCGATTTTTTTAGTTTCTCTCACGATATCGTCTATTTCGTTAAACCTTACCCTTACAGTATGGTATATAATCTGTTGTTTTATATTTCTAGGATTTCCTCTTAATAAATGCAATGCTGCCACATATTCTCTTTCTCTTTCTCTTTAGTTACATTGTTGTTATTTTATGCTTTTCACCCTCCACATTAACTCTCTACACCATCTCGGAACAGGCGTTATACGATTACTGCAGGATGACGCCCCGGTCTCGTTACACCGAGATCGAGTGTTCTCTCTTGCATCCGTTGATTTATATATGTTATATATTGGAGAATATTTCCTCTTATCCTTTGTATTTTTCGATTGAAATTACATTGACAGAAGTACGAGCTAGTTCTGCACGCCTATTTGAAACAACATTAAATCACCTTGTTAAACAATAATATATTAAATGTGACTTGGACTTTTAAATTTGAATTTATAAACATCTAACAGGTAAATATGTTTTTCTTACTATTCATATCATTATACATTCAGTGATTTATTGTGTGCAGTGATTTGATATATTAACTGCTTGATCATATTTTGCAATGAACTTTGCGTACCAAACATTGTTTTTACTCCTGATGGGAGTGGATATTTCATCGTTTTATATTCTTATATGGCATTGATTATAAAAGTATATGACATCCTTTTTATGCAGTCATGTATAATTATGTACTGTGACGGTTTTTCCCGTTACAATCCGCAAGAAAAGGGTATATAGAACCAATAATAACGGGGTATCCAGAAGTTTAGTCCGGGGTTATATCGGAGTACAGAATATCCGCGTGCTTCGGCAACGCGAAGTACAGAGCAATAAATTTCCTATCCAGCAAGTATTTCGAAGCTGCGAGGTTGGGACTTTTTGGGCGCCAGCTATTCAAGAAGTAGCAAAAACTAATAAACCACGCAACCCGGGGAAACCCGGTGCAAGATAACCCTCGAAATTTCGAAATACTCTTTCGCTCGACTGCTTCTAGCCGAGTGCGCAAATTAGGGTCGCGGGATACTGAACTCACGGCTTCTTTCTAGATTGCCTCGACGCGGTATTACAAAAGGGTATACGACACGCCGCGAATGACAGGGGATCACCACCCGTTATACAATACAAATTACAATACGCGATATCACAATTGCGGCAGGGAACAAATGGGACGCTTTAGCGTATAAGGACTCACGTTCTCGTTTCCAACAAGTATGGATCTCGTTCAGTCCGTCTACCTCTCTCTCTCTCTCTCTCTCTCTCTCTCTCTCTCTCTCTCTCTCTCTCTCTCTCTCTCTCTCTCTCTCTCTCTCGCTAAGTAGTCGCTAAGTCGTTCAGAAGAATAAGAGGCTGTCTTCGTGCTGGCTAGCTCATTATATAGGTTTGCTGGGGGTCTTCGGATCCCCTTAGATCCTCCTTAGGGCTCCTTGATGGGGTAGGGCCATACGCTTTGGTATTGTTCGGGGCATCGATCGGTGGATTTCGGCGATCTTCCCTGATCACCCCCTCTGGTGTGTCTAGAGGGGGTCCTCTGGATTATTTGAACTGCGGCGCGTGTCGCGCGCCGCGCTTTCCACGGCTCACCTGCAATTCCGCTGCGCATCTTGAGTTTTCCTCTCCATGGGCTCAAGGGAGGGGTAGAGGTCCTTCTCACACCCGAGAACCATCCTGTTTGTCTCCATGGACTATGGCAGCGGTCTTATCGTTGCAGAGCTCTGGGTCGTATCCTTCGGGCTTCAGGGTCTCTTCTTGCTCACTTCCCGACTCCTCCACCTTCGAGCCCGTCGCGCTACCTCGGCGCACAGCCCTTCCGCGAACCTGCGGTCTTATTATCCGCCGAAGAGGGACGAACGGGGGGGGGGGGGGGGAAAGGTTCTACCATCGTGTATTTCACGCTCCTCGCAAATACAGCTATCGCGATGGTCCGTGTCGCGCTTCTCGTATGGGTGGTGATCTGCAAGCTAGTCTAACCGAAGCAGGTGGGGGGGAGCGAGCCTTGTGACTTCACCACGTCACAGTACATACAAATTTGCGATTAAGTAGCTATGTGTTCAAATTCAATTCCGAATAATGCACTAAAAAGCATCCCAGATAACAAACGGCAAGATAGTATCGACACCATGCCGGCACTATATTGCCACTTCCGAGGAGTGTCAACTGATTCGTAGTCATCTGTGACCGGATTCGTTGACTAAAATGCCAGAACGTGTTACCAGCACGTTCTAGACAAGCGAATCGCGCAGCACCAGCACCATGGTGACACGCGTATCATCGCTCCATTCATGAATCTCTTCAGCAATGACGCAGGATCACATTTGGCAATGGGGAACCTGTGCTTTCATACAAATTAGAACCGTTAGATGTCAGTAGATGTTCAGCATATGAGTATTGATAGACATTTTGATGGTCGTTTTCCTATATTTATAGTTATTGAGCGAGTCGTATATATTTCTTTCAATCCATCATAGACTAAAAATATTAATTATAAAAAAATATTACTTATAAAATAAAAATTCATGCTGTTGCGTCCCTAACTTCGCCTTGTGTAATTTTTGAAATAACATGCTGTCATCGTATTTAATGTAACCCTCAATTGCTTGAATTTGCAACAATAAATTGAAGAAAATATATATAAAATAAGTGTGTATATGACAAAGTAATTATCGACTTTATGGAAAAAATCGCCCTATCGAGCTAGTTTATAGAAAATAATAAAATCGAGTTCTTATATCTTTGTTTTGTGCCGGTGTATCTATTTTGGAATCAAAATAAGTAAATTGCACAGTTTAGTTATTTTTCATATTTGCTTATAATTTTTATGGAAACAGCTTCCCCATTAGTAAATGTCAGCCTACGCCACAACCACGCGTGTAGCTATGGTGAGCTGATAGTGTCATTGTCACGGCCGTGTTGCCCGTGTGCTATATCTCGGTGCTTTAATAGAGATATCTAGGAACATAAGTAATTTGTAAGTAACACATCTTTTCTCTTTGAAATATTTGCCTTTGCATAGAGTAGAACGTATAGATATAATGGCCTGTTTTGTACCCATTTCGGTCCAATTTTATTATAGCCTTTGAGCAGAAGTAATATTGATTATACTTGATTTTTGCAATAGTTCTTTGATTAACAGATTTTATTAACCTAGAATCATCGTTTGACGGATGTATCAATCTACTTTGTAGCTCCATCAGTTTCTTTTTCTGCTCGCTACTTTCCATTTTCAGTTCCGTATAGTTATCCTTTATCACCATCATATATGTTGCGTAAAATTACAATAACTTTTTGTCCTCAAATTTTGCGGATATTTCAATTAAATTTCCTTTGATTAAATAAACTGAAATTAAAGAACAGTGGCACGTACCATTTCTTGGAAACGTTGTATCGTAATTTGCATCTGACTGTTTTGAAAGGCACGCACTTTACTTAACGTTTGCAATGATTCGGTTAGCGAAATAAAGAAATATTCTACTTTCGAAATTGTTGGCTCTTGTAATTCTAAGGCAAATATATTCATCTGTCGACATCGTGAACATTGTTTTTTGGCAAAATTCCAGAAAAACAAATATACTATGAGTAAAATAATAAGCATCATAATATTAAATTTAACTCTGTTCATCGTTGCCTTGTTGGACACATCCATAACAATATACAGGGTGGGGCAGTAATAAGTAGCACCTCAGATAACCACGAAACTATAAGTTTCATAGAAGTTTTTGCTAATATAAAATTGCATAGTACAAAGGGGCCATCCGTTGATGAAAATAGTTTTTTTGTAAGTGGAGTTATGTTGGACATATGAAGGTTACCTTCATTTTTTAAAATGAATTGGTATGTCCATTCTTCCGTAATACGATAGAGCATTTTAAAGCAAGTTTAACGATCTGTAACATGAAGGCATTGAAGGTTGCAAAAAGTAAAGAAAGGCGATAATACTCACGGTTTTGATAGTAAATGAAACATACGTATTGTAAACAGTGGTGGAAGGCGTAATACTTACCGTTTACTTCACTGTGAATAAATACTTTTCGAAGGGCATTTCAATAGTTTGCAGCATAAGTTAAACATGATAAGATTAGTATTGAAAAATCGGTTCGTATACGTTTGGTTAGGCTGTTCTTTGTGTCGTTCATTTTATAAGTACTGAGCTGCGGAATCCTGAGGACAGCTCACAAAATTGTTGAACTATGGAAGATTATCATTGTGAATTTGAATCAAAAGGTAATTAAATTCCATTAGATTGTAAACAGATCTCAATGTTTCATTTTAGATATTAAGATTAAATACTCTCTACAAAACTACACGAATGGATACATACCTTTCTGTTATTATTACTTCATAAAGAATTATAATTGCAATTATATAGTTCATTACGATAAAAAATATTTCTCAGAAAATTCTAAATATTAAATAAAAGAATCAAGTAAAACATTTTTAATAATTACGAATATGAAAAATACTTGAACATTCCAATAGAAAGATGTCTAAACAGGAGCTAGAAAAGTCAAACATTCAATTTCAATTCCAGAATTCATCTATAAGAGGTAAAATGTTTCGAAAGCTTTAATTACAGTCTTTAATGCAAGCAGTTGGGCAGTTTTTCAATTTTTAAGAAAATTGATGAAAGTCAACCATTTTGAAGTGGTCAGAATCTTTGTCGTTTGAGCAATAAGTGAATAACAAATAACTGCATAAATTCCAGGCTTAAAAACTTATGGATTAAATCCTATGCAGACTCGTTTATGAGCGAGTTACTAAATAATAATCCACACTAAGTAATCATTTTAAAACTTAAACGATTACATCTCGCGAACTTTCAAAGATATCAGAAGCGTGAAAAGTATGTGGTTTATCAAAAACTCTTCTAAAAGAACGGACGAAGCCAATAGAAATCTTTGTTGAAGTAAGCAAGTTCTAAAGTTCTAAGCAACGCGATGGCCCTTATCTGCCTATGTCTCATAGCAAGTAAGTTCTGAATTTCTATGAAATCCGATGGAATTCCTCACTACTAACGTTTCAAAGTAAGTTCTCAAATTCTCAATTCTACGTTTAAAACTGTGTGTGTTCTATATATCTATGTAAAGTGATGGTTCCTATTAGTTGTGACGGAAACCTATATATAGTAAGTCAGGGAAACTCGAAGGGGTTAATTATCAAAATGCTTTAAGGTGTAAAACGTACTTTAATCTAAAGCAATCTATGGTTCCAAGGTATCCGCTCACGTACAACTTTTCTTGGGCGCCAGCTGCTCAGAAAGTAGCAAAGGGATAGACTACACGACCCCGAGAACCCTGTAGCGGAACAACCCTTGAAACTTCGAAATGCTCCTCTTCTCGACTACGCCTAGCCAAGTACACACACTCAGGTCGCGAGATACTGAAGTCACGGCATGTCTATTTATGGTCTCGACGTGGGTTTAACTAACAAGGGCTACGGGAAACTACGCAACACGCCGCAAATTACCGGGTATCATAACTCGCTTCACGATATAAGATACAATATACAATATGCGACACAAGAAATGGGACGCTTTAGTGAATAAGCTCTCACGTTCTCTTCTTCAGGTTCCTTGAATTCGCTGGTGGTCCTCGGGTCTCCTGCATCCTCCTCGGGGCTCCTTGGTGGAGTGGGCTGTAGGATTCGGTATTGTTCGGGTCCATCGATCAGTGGATTTCGGCGATTTCCTCTTCTCGCCCCCTTGGGTGTCCCCGTGGGGATCCTCCTGACAATTTAAATTGCGTAGCGCCTCGCGCGCCGCGCTCCCATGGCCCACCTGCAAGGCCGCTGGACTTTTGACTTCTCTTCAGGGGGTTAAGGATGGTTGAGGACCTTCTCACATCCCAGAGCATTATAAAGCACAAAAGCAGATAAGCATAATGCGATGCATAGAGCTTTACAACCTTCTAACTTACTTTGAACTGTTTATATGAAATGCGATATTGAGGTGCATGAAGCATGGCAAACTAAATGCTTCGGCATCTGGACATCTAGAAACGCTATCCCCGGGCAAGAAAGTGTAGGGTTCACACTCAATTCATGTGCAGAAGCAGATAAACATAACGCGATGCTATGAATATTACATCTTATCATGAAATATAGAAGTAAGATGCGCAGCCGCGTTTTACGAAGCATTAGAACTCTATTGCTTCAAAACCTTCAGATATAGAAACAAAATTCCGTAGCAAGGAAGTGATGCATTTACATTCATTTGAAGTGTAGGGGAGATATACATAACGCGTTGCATTGAAATTACATCTTATCATGTGACTTAGAACTGATATGCGATATCGCGTTTTATAAGAGTTAGAAATCTATTGCTTCGATGCGTAGACATCTAGAAACGCAATTTCCTAGCCAAGAAGTGTGGCATTTGCATTCTTTTGAAGTGTAGACGAGGTATACATAACACTTCGCAATGAATATTATATCTTATCATGAAACACAGAAATGAGATGCTAGTGCTTCGATACGTACATATCTGGAAACGCATTTCCTAGCAAGGATGTGTGGCATTTACAATCTTTTGAAGTGTAGACGAGGTATACATAATACTTCGCAATGAATATTATATCTTATCATGAAACATAGAAATAAGATCCGATATCGGGTTTTAAGAAGCAATAGAAATACATTGCTTCGATACGTAGACATCTGGAAACGCATTTCCTAGCAAGGATGCGTGGCATTTTCATTCCTTTGAAGTGTAGACGATGTATGCAACACGTCCCGATGAATATTATATCTTACCATGAAACATAGAAATGAGATGCGGTATCGAGTTTTAAGAAGCATTAGATCTCCATTTCTTCGATATGTAGACATCTGGAAATGCATTTCCTAGCAAGGAAGTGTGCATTTACATTCTTTTGAAGTGTAGACGAGGTATAAATAACACTTCGTAATGAATCTTGTATTATATCATGAAACATAGAATTGCGATGCGACATCGCGTTTTAAGAAGCAATAGAACTCCACTGCTTCGATAGGTAGATATCTGCATACGCTACTTTCTGGCAAGAAAGTGTGGCATTTACATTCTTTTGAAGTGTAGAGGAGGTATACATAACACATCGCAATGATTATTATATCTTATCATAAAACATAGAACTGATATACGTTATCGCGTTTCAAGTAGCATTAGAACTACATTGCTTCGATACGTAGTCATCTGGAAACGCATTTCCTGGCAAGAATGTGTGGCATTCACATTCACTTGAAGTGTAGACGTGGTATACGTAACATTTCGCAATGAATATTATGTCTTATCGTACAACATAAAACTGAGGTGCGATATCGCGCTTTAAGAAGCATTAAAACGCTATTGCTTCTATACGCAGAAATCTGGAAACGCTATTCCCTAGCAAGGAAGTGTGGCATTTATATTCATTTGAAGTGTATACGTCTTATACATAACACTTCGCTGTGAATATTATAACTTATCATGCAACATAAAATTGAGATGCGATATCGCGATTAAAGGAGCATTAGAACTGTATTGCTTCGATACGTAGCAATCTGGAAACGCTATTTCCTAGGAAGGAAATGTGGCATTTACATTCTTTTGACGTGTAAACAAGGTAGGCATAACACTTCACAATGAATTTTATATCATATCGTGAAACATAGAAATGAGACACGATATCGCGTTTTAAGCAGCATTACAACTCTATTGCTTCGATACGTAGACATCTGGAAACGCATTTCCTAGAAAGGAAGTGTGGCATTTACATTCTTTTGAAGCGTATTCGAGGTATACCTAACACTTCGCAATGAATATTATATTTTATCGTGAAACAAAAGTGAAACGCGTTATCACGTTTTAAGCAGCATTACAACTCTATTGGTTCGATATGTAGGCATCTGGAAACGATATTTCCTAGCAAGTAAGTGTGGCATTTACATTCTTTTGAATTGTAGACGAGGTATACATAACACTTCGCTATGAATATTATATCTCATCATGAAACATACAAATGAGATGCGATATCGCGCTTGAATAAGCATTGGAACTCCACTGCTTCGAAACGTAGACATCTGGAAACGCATTTCCTGGCAAGGAATTGTGGCATTTACATTCTTTTGATGTGTACTCGAGGTGTACGTAACAGTTCGCAATGAATATTATATCTTATCGTGATACATAGAATTGAGATGCGATGTCGCGTTTTAAGAAGCATTACAACCATATATCTTCGATACGTAGAAATCTGGAAACGCATTTCCTAGAAAGGAGGTGTGGCATTTACATTCTTTGGAAATGTAGACGAGGTATACATAACACTTCGCTATGATTATTATATCTTATCGTGATACATAGAATTGAGAGGCGATATCGCGTTTTAAGAAGCATTACAACCCTATATCTTCGATACGTAGAAATCTGGGAACGCTATTCCCTAGAAAGGAAGTGTGGCATTTAAATTCATTCGAAGTGTATACGAGGTATACATAACACTTCGCAATAAATATTACATCTTATCATGCAACATAGAACTGAGATACCATATCGCATTTCAAGAAGCATTAGAACTCCATTGCTTCGTTGGTAGAGATCTGGAATCGCATCTCCTAGCAAGGAAGTGTGGCATTTACATTATTTTGAAGTGTATTCGAGGTATACATATCACTTCGCAATGAATACTATATCTTATCATGAAACATAGGAGTGAGATGCGATATCGCGTCTTAAGAAGAATTAGGACCCTATTGCTACGACACTTAGACATTCTGCAAACGCTATTTCCTAGCATGGAAGTGTCGCATTTACATTCTTTTGATGTGAATACGAGGAGTATATATCACTTCGCAATGAATATTATATCTTATCATGTAACATAGAAATGAGATGCGATATCGCGCTTTAGGAAGCGTTAGAAATCTATTGCTACGATACGTAGACATCTGCAAACGCTATTTCCTAGCATAGAAGTGTCGCATTTACATTCTTTTGAAGTTAATACGAGGTATACTAGACACCTCGCAATGAATAGTATATCCTATCATGAAACATAGAAATGGGAAGCGATATCTCGTTTTAAGATGCATTAGATCTCTATTGCTACGATACGTAGACATCTGCAAACACTATTTCCAAGGAAGGAAGTGTCGCACTTACATTCTTTTGAAGTGAATTCGAAGTATACATGATAGTTAGGAATGAATATTATAACTTATCACGAAACGTAGAAATGAGATGCGATATCGCGATCTAAAAAGCATTAGTATTCTATTTCTACGAAACGTAGGCATCTGCAGACGTCATTTCCTAGCAAGGAATAGTCGCATTTACATTCTTTTGAAGTGAATACGAGGTATACATGACTTTTCGCAATTAATATTATATCTTATCGTGAAACATAGAAGTGAGATGCGATATCGCATTTAAGAAGCATTAGAACTCTATTGCCTCGATGCGTAGACATCTGAATACGCTATTTCTTAGCTAGGAAATGTCGCATTTACATTCTTTTGAAGTGAATACGAGGTGTACATGACTCTTCGCAATGAATATTATATCTTATCACGAAACATAAATGAGATGCGATATCGCGATTTAAGTAGCATTAAAACTCTATTGCTACGATACGTAGACATCTGCAAACGCTATATCCTAGGAAGGAAGATTCGCATTTACATTCTTTTGAAGTGAATACGAGGTATACATGACTTTTCGCAATTAATATTATATCTTATCGTGAAACATAGAAATGAGATGCGATATCGCGTTTTGAGAAGCATTAGAACTCTATTGCTACGATACGTAGACATCTGCAAACGCTATTTCCTAGCAAGGAAGTGTCGCATTTACATTCACTTGAAGTGAATGCGAGGTATGCATGACACTTCGCAATGAACATTGTATCTTATCATGTAACATAGAAGTGAGATGCGATATCGCGTTTTAAGAAGCATTAGATCTCTGTTGCCTCGATGCGTAGACATCTGCAGACGCTACTTCCTAGCAAGGAATAGTCGCATTTACATTCTTTTGAGGCGAATACGAGGCATATATGACACTTCGCAATGAATATTATATCTTATCATGAAACATAGAAATGGGATGCGATATCGCGTTTTGAGAAGCATTAGAACTCTATTGTTTCGATACGAAGATATCTGCAAACGCTATTTCCTAGAGAGGAAGTGTCGCATTTACATTCATTTGAAGTGAATACGACCTATAAGTGAAAGTTCGCAGTGAATATTATATCTTATCATGAAACATAGAAATGAGATGCGATATCGCGTTTTAAGGAGTGTCGGAACGCTGTTGCTACGATACGAAGACATCTGCAAACGCTATTTCCTAGAAAGGAAGTGTCGCATTTACATTCATTTGAAGTGAATACGAGCTATAAGTGAAAGTTCGCAATGACTATTATATCTTATCATGAAACATAGAAATGGGATGCGATATCGCGTTTTAAGAAGCGTTAGATACTTATTAGTACGATACGTAGACATCTGCAAACGCTATTTCCTAGCAAGGAATTGTCGCATTTACCTTCTGTTGAAGCGAATACGAGGCATACATGATACTTCGCAATGAATATTATATTTTATCATGAAACATAGAAATGAGATGCGATATCGCGTTTTATGAAGCATTAGAACTCTAGTGCTACGAAACGTCGACATCTGCAAACGCTATTTCCTAACAAGGAAGTGTCGCAGTTACGTTCATTTGAAGTGTATGCGAGGTATACATGACACTTCGCAATGAATATTATATCTTCTCATGATACATTGAAATGAGATGCGATATCGCGTTCTAAGAAGCATTAGAACTCTATTGCCTCGACGAGTAGACATCTGCAGACGCTATTTACTAGCATGGAAGTGTCGCATTTACATTCCTTTGGAGTGAATACGAGGTGTACATGACACTTCGCAATTAATATTATATCTCATCACGAAACATAGAAATGAGAGGCGATATCGCGATTTAAGTAGCATTAGAACTCTATCGCTACGATACGTAGACATCTGCAAACGCTACTTCCTAGCATGGAAGTGTCGCACTTACATTCTTTTCAAGTGAATACGGGGTATACACGACACTTCTTAAGGAATATTATATCTTATCATGAAACATAGAAGAGAGATGTGATATCGCGTTTTAAGAAGCATTAGAACCCTATGGCCTCGATGCGGAGACATCTGCAAACGCTATTTCCTAGCATGGAAGTGTTGCACTTACATTCTTTTGAAGTGAATACGAGGTATACATGACACTTCGCAATGAATATTAAATCTTATCACGAAACATATAAATGAGATGCGATATCGCGATTTAAGTAGCATTAGAACTCTATTGCCACGATACGTAGACATCTGCAAACGCTATTTCCTAGCAAGCAATAGTCGCATTTACAATCTTTTGAAGTGAATACGAGGTATGCATGGCACTTCGCAATGAACATTATATCCTATCATGCAACATAGTAGTGTGATGCGATATCGCGTTTTAAGAAGCATTAGTTTCCTATTGCCTCGTTGCGCAGATATCTGCAAACGCTATTTCCTAGCAAGGAATAGTCGCATTTACATTCTTTTGAAGTGAATACGAGGTATACGTGTCACTTCGGAATGAATATTATAACTTATCACGAAACATAGAAATGTGATGCGATATCGCGATCTAAGAAGCATTAGAACTCTATTGCTACGATACGTAGGCATCTGCAAACGCAATTTCCTAGCAAGGGAGATTCGCATTTCCATTCTTTTGAAGTGAATACGAGGTATACATGACACTTCGCAATGAATATTAAATCTTATCACGAAACATATAAATGAGATGCGATATCGCGATTTAAGTAGCATTAGAACTCTATTGCCACGATACGTAGACATCTGCAAACGCTATTTCCTAGCAAGCAATAGTCGCATTTACAATCTTTTGAAGTGAATACGAGGTATACATGACACTTCGCAATGAAAATTATATCTTATCATGAAACATAGAAGAGAGATGCGATATCGCGTTTTAAGAAGCATTAGAACGCTATTGCTACGTTACGTAGACTTCTGCAAACGCTATTTCCTAGCAAGCAATAGTCGCATTTACATTCTTTTGAAGTGAATACGAGGTATACATGACACTTCGCAATGAATATTATATCTTATCACGAGACATAGAAACGAGATGCGAAATCGCGTTTTAAGAAGCATTAGAACTCTATTGCCTCGACGCGTAGACATCTGCAGACGCTATTTCCTAGCAAGGAATAGTCGCATTTACATTCTATTGAAGTGAATACGAGGTATACATGACACTTCGCAATGAATATTAAATCTTATCATGAAACATAGATGTGAGATGCGATATCGCGTTTTAAGAAGCATTAGAACTCCATGGCCTCGATGCGGAGACATCTGCAAACGCTATTTCCTAGCATGGAAGTGTCGCACTTACATTCTTTTGAAGTGAATACGGGGTATACACGACACTTCGCAATGAATATTATATCTTATCACGAAACATATAAATGAGATGCAATATCGCGATTTAAGTAGCATTAGAACGCTATTGCTACGATACGTAGACATCTGCAAACGCTATTTCCTAGCAAGCATTAGTCGCATTTACATTCTTTTGAAGTGAATACGAGGTGTACATGACACTTCGCAATGAATATTATATCTTATCACGAAACATAGAAATGGGATGCGATATCGCGATTTAAGAAGCATTAGAACTCTATTGCTACAATATGTAGACATCTGAATACGCCATTTCCAAAGGAAGGAAGTGTCGCATTTACATTCGTTTGGAGAGAATACGTGGTATACATGACACTTCTTAAGGAATATTATATCTTATCATGAAACATAGAAGAGAGATGCGACATCGCGTTCTAAGAAGCATTAGAACTCTATGGCCTCGATGCGGAGACATCTGCAAACGCTACTTCCTAGCATGGAAGTGTCGCACTTACATTCTTTTGAAGTGAATACGAGGTATACATGACACTTCGCAATGAATATTAAATCTTATCACGAAACATATAAATGAGATGCGATATCGCGATTTAAGTAGCATTAGAACTCTATTGCCACGATACGTAGACATCTGCAAACGCTATTTCCTAGCAAGCAATAGTCGCATTTACAATCTTTTTAAGTGAATACGAGGTATACATGACACTTCGCAATGAAAATTAAATCTTATCATGAAACATAGAAGAGAGATGCGATATCGCGTTTTAAGAAGCATTAGAACGCTATTGCTACGTTACGTAGACTTCTGCAAACGCTATTTCCTAGCAAGCAATAGTGGCATTTACATTCTTTTGAAGTGAATATTTCGTTCGTTTGGAGAGAATACGAGGTAAACGTGACACTTCGCAATGAATATTATACCTTATCATGAAGCATAGAAATGAGATGCGATATCGCGATCTAAGAAGCATTAGAATTCTATTGCTACGATATGTAGGCATCTGCAAACGCTATTTCCTTGCAAGGAAGAGTCGCATTTACACTCTTTTGAAGTGAATACGAGGTATACATGACACTTCGCAATGAATATTATATCTTATCATGCAACATAGTAGTGTGATGCGATATCGCGTTTTAAGAAGCATTAGGTTCCTATTGCCTCGTTGCGCAGATATCTGCAAACGCTATTTCCTAGCAAGGAATAGTCGCATTTACATTCTTTTGAAGTGGATACGAGGTATACATGTCACTTCGGAATGAATATTATAACTTATCACGAAGCACTGAAATGAGATGCTATATCGCGGTTTAAGAAGCATTAGAACTCTATTGCTACGATACGTATTCATCTGCAAACGCTATTTCCTAGCAAGGAATAGTCGCATTTACATTCTTTTGAAGTGAATACGAGGTATACATGACACTTCGCAATGAATATTATATCTTATCATGAAACACAGATGTGAGATGCGTAATCGCGTTATAAGAAGCATTAGAACTCTATTGCCTCGATGCGGAGATATCTGCAAAACGCTATTTCCTAGCATGGAAGTTTCACAATTACATTCTTTTGAAGTGAATACGAGGTATACATGACACTTCGCAATGAATATTATATCTTATCATGAAACATAGAAGAGAGATGCGATATCGCGTTTTAAGAAGCATTAGAAATCTATGGCCTCGATGCGGAGACATCTGCAAACGCTATTTCCTAGCATGGATGTGTCGCACTTACATTCTTTTGAAGTGAATACGGGGTATACACGACACTTCGCAATGAATATTATACCTTATAACGAAACATATAAATGAGATGCGATATCGCGATTTAAGTAGCATTAGAACGCTATTGCTACGATACGTAGACTTCTGCAAACGCTATTTCCTAGCAAGCAATAGTCGCATTTACATTCTTTTGAAGTGAGTACGAGGTATACATGACACTCCGCAATGAATATTATATCTTATCATGAAACATAGAAGAGAGATGCGATATCGCGATTTATTAAGCATTAGATCTCTATTGCTACGATACGTAGTCATCTGAATACGCCATTTCCTAGCTAGGAAGTGTCGCATTTACATTCGTTTGGAGTGAATACGAGGTATACATGACCCTTCGCAATGAATATTATATCTTATCATGAAGCATAGAAATGGTATGCAATATCGCGTTTTGAGAAGCACAACAACTCTATTGCTACGATGCGTAGGCATCTGCAAACGCTATTTTCTAGTATGGAAGTGTCGCATTTACATTCCTTTGAAGTGAATACGAGGTATACATGACACTTTGCAATGAATATTGTATCTCATCATGAAACATAGAAGTGAGATGAGATATCGCGTTTTAAGAAGCTTTAGAACACTATTGCCCCGATGCGGAGATATCTGCAAACGCTATTTCCTAGCAAGGAATAGTCGGATTTACATTCTTTTGAAGCGAATACGAGGTATACATGACACTTTGCAATGAATATTATATCTTATCATGAAACATAGAAGTGAGATGCGATATCGCGTTTTAAGAAGCATTAGAACGCTATTGCTACGTTACGTAGACTTCTGCAAACGCTATTTCCTAGCAAGCAATAGTCGCATTTACATTCTTTTGAAGTGAATACGAGGTATACATGACACATCGCAATGAATATTATATCTTATCACGAGACATAGAAATGAGATGCGAAATCGCGATTTATGTAGCATTAGAACTCTATAGCTACGATACGTAGACATCTGAATACGCTATTTCCTAGCTAGGAAGTGTCGCATTTTCATTCGTTTGGAGTGAATACGAGGTAAACGTGACACTTCGCAATGAATATTATATCTTATCATGAAGCATAGAAATGAGATGCGATATCGCGATCTAAGAAGCATTAGAATTCTATTGCTACGATATGTAGGCATCTGCAAACGCTATTTCCTTGCAAGGAAGAGTCGCATTTACACTCTTTTGAAGTGAATACGAGGTATACATGACACTTCGCAATGAATATTATATCTTATCATGCAACATAGTAGTGTGATGCGATATCGCGTTTTAAGAAGCATTAGGTTCCTATTGCCTCGTTGCGCAGATATCTGCAAACGCTATATCCTAGCAAGCAATAGTCGCATTTACAATCTTTTGAAGTGAATACGAGGTATACATGACACTTCGCAATGAAAATTATATCTTATCACGAAACATAGAAGAGAGATGCGATATCGCGTTTTAAGAAGCATTAGAGCGCTATTGCTACGATACGTAGACATCTGCAAACGCTATTTCCTAGCAACCAGTAGTCGCATTTACATTCTTTTGACGTGAATACGAGGTATACATGACACTTCTCAATGAATATTATATCTTATCACGAAACATATAAACGAGATGTGATATCGCGATTTAAGTAGCATTAAAACGCTTTTGCTACGATACGTAGACATCTGCAAACGCTATTTCCTAGCAAGCAATAGTCGCATTTGCATTCTTTTGACGTGAATACGAGGTATACATGACACTTCTCGATGAATATTATATCTTATCACGAAACATAGGAATGAGATGCGAAATCGCGATTTATGATGCATTAGAACTCTATTGCTGCGATACGTAGACATCTGAATACGCTATTTCCTAGCTAGGAAGTGTCGCATTTACATTCGTTTGGAGTGAATACGAGGTATACATGACACTTCGCAATGAATATTACATCTTATCATGAAGCATAGAAATGGGATGCAATATCGCGTTTTGAGAAGCACTACAACTCTATTGCTACGATGCGTAGGCATCTGCAAACGCTATTTCCTAGTATGGAAGTGTCGCATTTACATTCTTTTGAAGTGAGTACGAGGTATACATGACACTTCGCAATGAATATTGTATATCATCATGAAACATAGAAGTGAGATGCGATATCGCGTTTTAAGAAGCATTAGAACACTATTGCCTCGATGCGGAGACATCCGCAAACGCTATTTCCTAGCATGGAAGTGTTGCACTTACATTCTTTTGAAGTGAAGACGAGGTATACATGACACTTCGCAATGAATATTAAGTCTTATCACGAAACATATAAATGAGATGCGATATCGCGATTTAAGTAGCATTAGAACTCTATTGCTACGATACGTAGACATCTGCAAACGCTATTTCCTAGCAAGCAATAGTCGCATTTACAATCTTTTGAAGTGAATACGAGGTATACATGACACTTCGCAATGAAAATTATATCTTATCATGAAACATAGAAGAGAGATGCGATATCGCGTTTTAAGAAGCATTAGAACGCTATTGCTACGATACGTAGACTTCTGCAAACGCTATTTCCTAGCAAGCAATAGTCGCATTTACATTCTTTTGAAGTGAATACGAGGTATACATGACACTTCGCAATGAATATTATATCTTATCACGAAACATAGAAATGAGATGCGAAATCGCGATTTATGTAGCATTAGAACTCTATTGCTACGATACGTAGACATCTGAATACGCTATTTCCTAGCTAGGAAGTGTCGCATTTACATTCGTTTGGAGTGAATACGAGGTAAACGTGACACTTCGCAATGAATATTATATCTTATCATGAAGCATAGAAATGAGATGCGATATCGCGATCTAAGAAGCATTAGAATTCCATTGCTACGATATGTAGGCATCTGCAAACGCTATTTCCTTGCAAGGAAGAGTCGCATTTACACTCTTTTGAAGTTAATACGAGGTATACATGACACTTCGCAATGAATATTATATCTTATCATGAAACATAGATGTGAGATGCGATATCGCGTTTTAAGAAGCATTAGAACTCTATTGGCTCGATGCGGAGATATCTGCAAACGCTATTTCCTTGCATGGAAGTGTCGCATTTACAATCCTTTGAAGTGAATTCGAGGTATACATGTCACTTCGGAATGAATATTATAACTTATCACGAAACATAGAAATGAGATGCGATATCGCGTTTTAAGAAGCACTAGAAACCTATTACCTCGATGCGGAGATATCTGCAAACGCTATTCCCTGGAATGGAAGTGTCGCATTTACATTCTTTTGAAGTGAATTCGAGGTATACATGTCACTTCGGAATGAATATTATAACTTATCACGAAACATAGAAATGAGATGCGATATCGCGATCTAAGAAGCATTAGAACTCTATTGCTACGGTACGTAGTCATCTACAAACGCTATTTCCTAGCAAGGAAGATTCGCATTTACATTCTTTAGAAGTGAATAAGAGGTACACATGACACTTCGCAATGAATATTATATCATATCATGAAGCATAGAAATGAGATGCGATATCGCGTTTTAAGAAGCATTAGAACTCTATTGCTACGATACGTAGGCAGCTGCAAACGCTATTTCCTAGCAAGGAAGATTCTCATTTACATTCCTTTGAAGTGAATACGAGGTATACATGATACTTCGCAAAGAACATTATATCTTCTCGAGAAACAGAAGTGAGATGCGATATCGCGTTTTAAGAAGCATTAGAACTCTATTGCCTCGACGCGTAGAGATCTGCAGACGCTATTTCCTAGCATGGAAGTGTCGCACTTACATTCTTTTGAAGTGAATACGAGGTATACATGACACTTCGCCATCAACATTATATCTTATCATGTGACATAGAATTCAGATGCGATATCGCGTTTTAAGAAGCATTAGAACCCTATTGCCTCGAAGCGCAGATATCTGCAAACGTTATTTCCTTGCGTGGAAGTGAAGCATTTACATTCTTTTGAAGTGAATACGAGGTATTCATGACTCTTCGCAAAGAACATTATATCTTATCGTGAAACATAGAAGTGAGATGCGATATCGCGTTTTAAGAAGCATTAGATCTCTATTGCCACGACGCGTAGAGATCTGCAGACGCTATTTCCTAGCACGGAAGTGGCGCATTTACATTCGTTTGGAGTGAATAGGAGGTATACATGACACTCCGCAATGAATATCATATCTTATCACGAAACATAGAAATGAAATGCGACATCTCGTTTTAAGAAGCATTAGGACTCTATTGCTACAATACGTGGGCATCAGCAAACGCTACTTCCTAGCAAGAAAAATTCGCATTTACATTATTTTGAAGTGAATACGAGGTATACATGACACTTCGCAAAGAACATTATATCTTATCGTGAAACATAGAAGTGAGATGCGATATCGCGTTTTAAGAAGCATTAGAACTCTATTGCCTAGACGCGTAGAGATCTGCAGACGCTATTTCCGAGCATGGAAGTGTCGCACTTACATTCTTTTGAAGTGAATACGAGGTATACATGACACTTCGCAATCAACATTATATCTTATCACGAAACGTATAGATGAGATGCGTTATGGCGTTTTAAGAAGCATTAGAACTCTATTGCTACGATACGTAGGCATCTCCAAACGCTATTTCCTAGCAAGGAATAGTCGCATTTACATTCTTTTGAAGTGAATACGAGGTACACATGACACTTCTCGATGAATATTATATCTTATCACGAAACATAGGAATGAGATGCGAAATCGCGATTTATGATGCATTAGAACTCTATTGCTGCGATACGTAGACATCTGAATACGCTATTTCCTAGCTAGGAAGTGTCGCATTTACATTCGTTTGGAGTGAATACGAGGTATACATGACACTTCGCAATGAATATTACATCTTATCATGAAGCATAGAAATGGGATGCAATATCGCGTTTTGAGAAGCACTACAACTCTATTGCTACGATGCGTAGGCATCTGCAAACGCTATTTCCTAGTATGGAGGTGTCGCATTTACATTCTTTTGAAGTGAGTACGAGGTATACATGACACTTCGCAATGAATATTGTATATCATCATGAAACATAGAAGTGAGATGCGATATCGCGTTTTAAGAAGCATTAGAACTCTATTGCCTCGATGCGGAGATATCTGCAAACGTTATTTCCTAGCATGGAAGTTTCGCACTTACATTCTTTTGAAGTGAATACGAGGTATACATGACACTTCGCAATGAATATTATATCTTATCACGAAACGTATAGATGAGATGCGTTATCGCGTTTTAAGAAGCATTAGAACTCTATTGCTACGATACGTAGGCATCTCCAAACGCTATTTCCTAGCAAGGAATAGTCGCATTTACATTCTTTTGAAGTGAATACGAGGTGCACATGACACTTCGCAATGAATATTATATCATATCATGAAGCATAGAAATGAGATGCGATATCGCGTTTTAAGAAGCATTAGAACTCTATTGCTACGATACGTAGGCAGCTGCAAACGCTATTTCCTAGCAAGGAAGATTCACATTTACATTCTTTTGAAGTGAATACGAGGTATACATGACACTTCGCAAGGAACATTATATCTTCTCGAGAAACAGAAGTGAGATGCGATATCGCGTTTTAAGAAGCATTAGAACTTTATTGCCTCGACGCGTAGAGATCTGCAGACGCTATTTCCTAGCATGGAAGTGTCGCACTTACATTCTTTTGAAGTGAATACGAGGTATACATGACACTTCGCAATCAACATTATATCTTATCATGTGACATAGAATTGAGATGCGATATTGCGTTTTAAGAAGCATTAGAACACTATTGCCTCGACGCGCAGATATCTGCAAACGCTATTTCCTTGCATGGAAGTGTCGCATTTGCATTCTTTTGAAGTGAATACGAAGTATACATGACACTTCGCAATGAATATTATATCTTATCACGAAACATAGAAATGAGATGCGAAATCGCGATTTGTGTAGCATTAGAACTCTATTGCTACGATACGTAGACATCTGAATACGCTATTTCCTATCTAGGAAGTGTCGCATTTACATTCGTTTGGAGTGAATACGAGGTAAGCGTGACACTTCGCAATGAATATTATATCTTATCATGAAGCATAGAAATGAGATGCGATATCGCGATCTAAGAAGCATTAGAATTCTATTGCTACGATATGTAGGCATCTGCAAACGCTATTTCCTTGCAAGGAAGAGTCGCATTTACACTCTTTTGAAGTTAATACGAGGTATACATGACACTTCGCAATGAATATTATATCTTATCATGAAAGATAGATGTGAGATGCGATATCGCGTTTTAAGAAGCATTAGAACTCTATTGGCTCGATGCGGAGATATCTGCAAACGCTATTTCCTTGCATGGAAGTGTCGCATTTACAATCCTTTGAAGTGAATTCGAGGTATACATGTCACTTCGGAATGAATATTATAACTTATCACGAAACATAGAAATGAGATGCGATATCGCGTTTTAAGAAGCACTAGAAACCTATTGCCTCGATGCGGAGATATCTGCAAACGCTATTCCCTGGAATGGAAGCGTCGCATTTACATTCTTTTGAAGTGAATTCGAGGTATACATGTCACTTCGGAATGAATATTATAACTTATCACGAAACATAGAAATGAGATGCGATATCGCGATCTAAGAAGCATTAGAACTCTATTGCTACGGTACGTAGTCATCTACAAACGCTATTTCCTAGCAAGGAAGATTCGCATTTACATTCTTTAGAAGTGAATAAGAGGTACACATGACACTTCGCAATGAATATTATATCATATCATGAAGCATAGAAATGAGATGCGATATCGCGTTTTAAGAAGCATTAGTACTCTATTGCTACGATACGTAGGCAGCTGCAAACGCTATTTCCTAGCAAGGAAGATTCTCATTTACATTCTTTTGAAGTGAATACGAGGTATACATGATACTTCGCAAAGAACATTATATCTTCTCGAGAAACAGAAGTGAGATGCGATATCGCGTTTTAAGAAGCATTAGAACTCTATTGCCTCGACGCGTAGAGATCTGCAGACGCTATTTCCTAGCATGGAAGTGTCGCACTTACATTCTTTTGAAGTGAATACGAGGTATACATGACACTTCGCCATCAACATTATATCTTATCATGTGACATAGAATTCAGATGCGATATCGCGTTTTAAGAAGCATTAGAACCCTATTGCCTCGAAGCGCAGATATCTGCAAACGCTATTTCCTTGCATGGAAGTGAAGCATTTACATTCTTTTGAAGTGAATACGAGGTATTCATGACTCTTCGCAAAGAACATTATATCTTATCGTGAAACATAGAAGTGAGATGCGATATCGCGTTTTAAGAAGCATTAGATCTCTATTGCCACGACGCGTAGAGATCTGCAGACGCTATTTCCTAGCACGGAAGTGGCGCATTTACATTCGTTTGTAGTGAATAGGAGGTATACATGACACTCCGCAATGAATATCATATCTTATCACGAAACATAGAAATGAAATGCGACATCTCGTTTTAAGAAGCATTAGGACTCTATTGCTACAATACGTGGGCATCAGCAAACGCTACTTCCTAGCAAGAAAAATTCGCATTTACATTATTTTGAAGTGAATACGAGGTATACATGTCACTTCGCAAAGAACATTATATCTTATCGTGAAACATAGAAGTGAGATGCGATATCGCGTTTTAAGAAGCATTAGAACTCTATTGCCTAGACGCGTAGAGATCTGCAGACGCTATTTCCGAGCATGGAAGTGTCGCACTTACATTCTTTTGAAGTGAATACGAGGTATACATGACACTTCGCAATCAACATTATATCTTATCACGAAACGTATAGATGAGATGCGTTATCGCGTTTTAAGAAGCATTAGAACTCTATTGCTACGATACGTAGGCATCTCCAAACGCTATTTCCTAGCAAGGAATAGTCGCATTTACATTCTTTTGAAGTGAAGACGAGGTACACATGACACTTCGCAATGAATATTATGTCATATCATGAAGCATAGAAATGAGATGCGGATATCGCGTTTTGAGAAGCATTAGAACTCTATTGCTACGATACGTAGGCATCAGCAAACGCTATTTCCTAGCAAGGAATAGTCGCATTAACATTCTTTTGAAGTGAATACGAGGTATACATGACACTTCGCAATGAATATTATATCTTATCGTGAAACATAGATGTGAGATGCGATATCGCGTTTTAAGAAGCATTAGAACTCTATTGCCTCGATGCGGAGATATCTGCAAACGTTATTTCCTAGCATGGAAGTTCGCACTTACATTCTTTTGAAGTGAATACGAGGTATACATGACACTTCGCAATGAATATTATATCTTATCACGAAACGTATAGATGAGATGCGTTATCGCGTTTTAAGAAGCATTAGAACTCTATTGCTACGATACGTAGGCATCTCCAAACGCTATTTCCTAGCAAGGAATAGTCTCATTTACATTCTTTTGAAGTGAATACGAGGTACACATGACACTTCGCAATGAATATTATATCATATCATGAAGCATAGAAATGAGATGCGATATCGCGTTTTAAGAAGCATTAGAACTCTATTGCTACGATACGTAGGCAGCTGCAAACGCTATTTCCTAGCAAGGAAGATTCACATTTACATTCTTTTGAAGTGAATACGAGGTATACATGACACTTCGCAAAGAACATTATATCTTCTCGAGAAACAGAAGTGAGATGCGATATCGCGTTTTAAGAAGCATTAGAACTCTATTGCCTCGACGCGTAGAGATCTGCAGACGCTATTTCCTAGCGTGGAAGTGTAGCACTTACATTCTTTTGAAGTGAATACGAGGTATACATGGCACTTCGCAATCAACATTATATCTTATCATGTGACATAGAATTGAGATGCGATATTGCGTTTTAAGAAGCATTAGAACACTATTGCCTCGACGCGCAGATATCTGCAAACGCTATTTCCTTGCATGGAAGTGTCGCATTTGCATTCTTTTGAAGTGAATTCGAGGTATACATGTCACTTCGGAATGAATATTATAACTTATCACGGAACATAGAAATGAATATGCTATATCGCGTTTTAAGAAGCATTAGAAACCTATTGCCTCGATGCGGAGATATCAGCAAACGCTATTTCCTTGCATGGAAGTGTCGCATTTACACTCTTTTGAAGTGAATTCGAGGTATACATGTCACTTCGGAATGAATATTATAACTTATCACGAAACATAGAAATGAGGTGCGATATCGCGATCTAAGAAGCATTAGAACTCTATTGCTACGATACGTAGGAATCTACAAACGCTATTTCCTAGCAAGGAAGATTCGCATTTACAATCTTTTGAAGTGAATACGAGGTGTACATGACAATTCGCAAAGAACATTATATCTTATCGAGAAACATAGAAGTGAGATGCGATATCGCGTTTTAAGAAGCATTAGAACCCTATTGCCTCGAAGCGCAGATATCTGCAAACGCTATTTCCTTGCATGGAAGTGTCGCATTTACATTCTTTTGAAGTGAATACGAGGTATTCATGACTCTTCGCAAAGAACATTATATCTTATCGTGAAACATAGAAGTGAGATGCGATATCGCGTTTTAAGAAGCATTAGATCTCTATTGCCACGAAGCGTAGAGATCTGCAGACGCTATTTCCTAGCACGGAAGTGGCGCATTTACATTCGTTTGGAGTGAATAGGAGGTATACATGACACTCCGCAATGAATATCATATCTTATCACGAAACATAGAAATGAAATGCGACATCTCGTTTTAAGAAGCATTAGGACTCTATTGCTACAATACGTGGGCATCAGCAAACGCTACTTCCTAGCAAGAAAAAATTCGCATTTACATTATTTTGAAGTGAATACGAGGTATACATGACACTTCGCAAAGAACATTATATCTTATCGTGAAACATAGAAGTGAGATGCGATATCGCGTTTTAAGAAGCATTAGAACTCTATTGCCTAGACGCGTAGAGATCTGCAGACGCTATTTCCGAGCATGGAAGTGTCGCACTTACATTCTTTTGAAGTGAATACGAGGTATACATGACACTTCGCAATCAACATTATATCTTATCACGAAACGTATAGATGAGATGCGTTATCGCGTTTTAAGAAGCATTAGAACTCTATTGCTACGATACGTAGGCATCTCCAAACGCTATTTCCTAGCAAGGAATAGTCGCATTTACATTCTTTTGAAGTGAATACGAGGTACACATGACACTTCGCAATGAATATTATATCATATCATGAAGCACAGAAATGAGATGCGATATCGCGTTTTAAGAAGCATTAGAACTCTATTGCTACGATACGTAGGCAGCTGCAAACGCTATTTCCTAGCAAGGAAGATTCACATTTACATTCTTTTGAAGTGAATACGAGGTATACATGACACTTCGCAAAGAACATAATATCTTCTCGAGAAACAGAAGTGAGATGCGATATCGCGTTTTAAGAAGCATTAGAACTCTATTGCCTCGACGCGTAGAGATCTGCAGACGCTATTTCCTAGCATGGAAGTGTCGCACTTACATTCTTTTGAAGTGAATACGAGGTATACATGACACTTCGCAATCAACATTATATCTTATCATGTGACATAGAATTGAGATGCGATATTGCGTTTTAAGAAGCATTAGAACCCTATTGCCTCGACGCGCAGATATCTGCAAACGCTATTTCCTTGCATGGAAGTGTCGCATTTGCATTCTTTTGAAGTGAATTCGAGGTATACATGTCACTTCGGAATGAATATTATAACTTATCACGAAACATAGAAATGAATATGCGATATCGCGTTTTAAGAAGCATTAGAAACCTATTGCCTCGATGCGGAGATATCAGCAAACGCTATTTCCTTGCATGGAAGTGTCGCATTTACATTCTTTTGAAGTGAATTCGAGGTATACATGTCACTTCGAATGAATATTATAACTTATCACGAAACATAGAAATGAGGTGCGATATCGCGATCTAAGAAGCATTAGAACTCTATTGCTACGATACGTAGGCATCTACAAACGCTATTTCCTAGCAAGGAAGATTCGCATTTACAATCTTTTGAAGTGAATACGAGGTGTACATGACAATTCGCAAAGAACATTATATCTTATCGAGAAACATAGAAGTGAGATGCGATATCGCGTTTTAGATGCATTAGAACCCTATTGCCTCGACGCGCAGATATCTGCAAACGCTATTTCCTTGCATGGAAGTGTCGCATTTGCATTCTTTTGAAGTGAATTCGAGGTATACATGTCACTTCGGAATGAATATTATAACTTATCACGAAACATAGAAATGAATATGCGATATCGCGTTTTAAGAAGCATTAGAACCCTATGGCCTCGATGCGGAGACATCTGCAAACGCTATTTCCTAGCATGGAAGTGTTGCACTTACATTCTTTTGAAGTGAATACGAGGTATACATGACACTTCGCAATGAATATTAAATCTTATCACGAAACATATAAATGAGATGCGATATCGCGATTTAAGTAGCATTAGAACTCTATTGCCACGATACGTAGACATCTGCAAACGCTATTTCCTAGCAAGCAATAGTCGCATTTACAATCTTTTGAAGTGAATACGAGGTATGCATGGCACTTCGCAATGAACATTATATCCTATCATGCAACATAGTAGTGTGATGCGATATCGCGTTTTAAGAAGCATTAGGTTCCTATTGCCTCGTTGCGCAGATATCTGCAAACGCTATTTCCTAGCAAGGAATAGTCGCATTTACATTCTTTTGAAGTGAATACGAGGTATACGTGTCACTTCGGAATGAATATTATAACTTATCACGAAACATAGAAATGAGATGCGATATCGCGATCTAAGAAGCATTAGAACTCTATTGCTACGATACGTAGGCATCTGCAAACGCAATTTCCTAGCAAGGGAGATTCGCATTTCCATTCTTTTGAAGTGAATACGAGGTATACATGACACTTCGCAATGAATATTAAATCTTATCACGAAACATATAAATGAGATGCGATATCGCGATTTAAGTAGCATTAGAACTCTATTGCCACGATACGTAGACATCTGCAAACGCTATTTCCTAGCAAGCAATAGTCGCATTTACAATCTTTTGAAGTGAATACGAGGTATACATGACACTTCGCAATGAAAATTATATCTTATCATGAAACATAGAAGAGAGATGCGATATCGCGTTTTAAAAAGCATTAGAACGCTATTGCTACGTTACGTAGACTTCTGCAAACGCTATTTCCTAGCAAGCAATAGTCGCATTTACATTCTTTTGAAGTGAATACGAGGTATACATGACACTTCGCAATGAATATTATATCTTATCACGAGACATAGAAACGAGATGCGAAATCGCGTTTTAAGAAGCATTAGAACTCAATTGCCTCGACGCGTAGACATCTGCAGACGCTATTTCCTAGCAAGGTATAGTCGCATTTACATTCTATTGAAGTGAATACGAGGTATACATGACACTTCGCAATGAATATTAAATCTTATCATGAAACATAGATGTGAGATGCGATATCGCGTTTTAAGAAGCATTAGAACTCCATGGCCTCGATGCGGAGACATCTGCAAACGCTATTTCCTAGCATGGAAGTGTCGCACTTACATTCTTTTGAAGTGAATACGGGGTATACACGACACTTCGCAATGAATATTATATCTTATCACGAAACATATAAATGAGATGCAATATCGCGATTTAAGTAGCATTAGAACGCTATTGCTACGATACGTAGACATCTGCAAACGCTATTTCCTAGCAAGCATTAGTCGCATTTACATTCTTTTGAAGTGAATACGAGGTGTACATGACACTTCGCAATGAATATTATATCTTATCACGAAACATAGAAATGGGATGCGATATCGCGATTTAAGAAGCATTAGAACTCTATTGCTACAATATGTAGACATCTGAATACGCCATTTCCAAAGGAAGGAAGTGTCGCATTTACATTCGTTTGGAGAGAATACGTGGTATACATGACACTTCTTAAGGAATATTATATCTTATCATGAAACATAGAAGAGAGATGCGACATCGCGTTCTAAGAAGCATTAGAACTCTATGGCCTCGATGCGGAGACATCTGCAAACGCTATTTCCTAGCATGGAAGTGTCGCACTTACATTCTTTTGAAGTGAATACGAGGTATACATGACACTTCGCAATGAATATTAAATCTTATCACGAACATATAAATGAGATGCGATATCGCGATTTAAGTAGCATTAGAACTCTATTGCCACGATACGTAGACATCTGCAAACGCTATTTCCTAGCAAGCAATAGTCGCATTTACAATCTTTTTAAGTGAATACGAGGTATACATGACACTTCGCAATGAAAATTATATCTTATCATGAAACATAGAAGAGAGATGTGATATCGCGTTTTAAGAAGCATTAGAACGCTATTGCTACGTTACGTAGACTTCTGCAAACGCTATTTCCTAGCAAGCAATAGTGGCATTTACATTCTTTTGAAGTGAATATTTCGTTCGTTTGGAGAGAATACGAGGTAAACGTGACACTTCGCAATGAATATTATACCTTATCATGAAGCATAGAAATGAGATGCGATATCGCGATCTAAGAAGCATTAGAATTCTATTGCTACGATATGTAGGCATCTGCAAACGCTATTTCCTTGCAAGGAAGAGTCGCATTTACACTCTTTTGAAGTGAATACGAGGTATACATGACACTTCGCAATGAATATTATATCTTATCGTGAAACATAGATGTGAGATGCGATATCGCGTTTTAAGAAGCATTAGAACTCTATTGCCTCGATGCGGAGATATCTGCAAACGTTATTTCCTAGCATGGAAGTTTCGCACTTACATTCTTTTGAAGTGAATACGAGGTATACATGACACTTCGCAATGAATATTATATCTTATCACGAAACGTATAGATGAGATGCGTTATCGCGTTTTAAGAAGCATTAGAACTCTATTGCTACGATACGTAGGCATCTCCAAACGCTATTTCCTAGCAAGGAATAGTCTCATTTACATTCTTTTGAAGTGAATACGAGGTACACATGACACTTCGCAATGAATATTATATCATATCATGAAGCATAGAAATGAGATGCGATATCGCGTTTTAAGAAGCATTAGAACTCTATTGCTACGATACGTAGGCAGCTGCAAACGCTATTTCCTAGCAAGGAAGATTCACATTTACATTCTTTTGAAGTGAATACGAGGTATACATGACACTTCGCAAAGAACATTATATCTTCTCGAGAAACAGAAGTGAGATGCGATATCGCGTTTTAAGAAGCATTAGAACTCTATTGCCTCGACGCGTAGAGATCTGCAGACGCTATTTCCTAGCGTGGAAGTGTAGCACTTACATTCTTTTGAAGTGAATACGAGGTATACATGGCACTTCGCAATCAACATTATATCTTATCATGTGACATAGAATTGAGATGCGATATTGCGTTTTAAGAAGCATTAGAACACTATTGCCTCGACGCGCAGATATCTGCAAACGCTATTTCCTTGCATGGAAGTGTCGCATTTGCATTCTTTTGAAGTGAATTCGAGGTATACATGTCACTTCGGAATGAATATTATAACTTATCACGGAACATAGAAATGAATATGCGATATCGCGTTTTAAGAAGCATTAGAAACCTATTGCCTCGATGCGGAGATATCAGCAAACGCTATTTCCATGCATGGAAGTGTCGCATTTACACTCTTTTGAAGTGAATTCGAGGTATACATGTCACTTCGGAATGAATATTATAACTTATCACGAAACATAGAAATGAGGTGCGATATCGCGATCTAAGAAGCATTAGAACTCTATTGCTACGATACGTAGGCATCTACAAACGCTATTTCCTAGCAAGGAAGATTCGCATTTACAATCTTTTGAAGTGAATACGAGGTGTACATGACAATTCGCAAAGAACATTATATCTTATCGAGAAACATAGAAGTGAGATGCGATATCGCGTTTTAAGATGCATTAGAACCCTATTGCCTCGACGCGCAGATATCTGCAAACGCTATTTCCTTGCATGGAAGTGTCGCATTTGCATTCTTTTGAAGTGAATTCGAGGTATACATGTCACTTCGGAATGAATATTATAACTTATCACGAAACATAGAAATGAATATGCGATATCGCGTTTTAAGAAGCATTAGAACCCTATGGCCTCGATGCGGAGACATCTGCAAACGCTATTTCCTAGCATGGAAGTGTTGCACTTACATTCTTTTGAAGTGAATACGAGGTATACATGACACTTCGCAATGAATATTAAATCTTATCACGAAACATATAAATGAGATGCGATATCGCGATTTAAGTAGCATTAGAACTCTATTGCCACGATACGTAGACATCTGCAAACGCTATTTCCTAGCAAGCAATAGTCGCATTTACAATCTTTTGAAGTGAATACGAGGTATGCATGGCACTTCGCAATGAACATTATATCCTATCATGCAACATAGTAGTGTGATGCGATATCGCGTTTTAAGAAGCATTAGGTTCCTATTGCCTCGTTGCGCAGATATCTGCAAACGCTATTTCCTAGCAAGGAATAGTCGCATTTACATTCTTTTGAAGTGAATACGAGGTATACGTGTCACTTCGGAATGAATATTATAACTTATCACGAAACATAGAAATGAGATGCGATATCGCGATCTAAGAAGCATTAGAACTCTATTGCTACGATACGTAGGCATCTGCAAACGCAATTTCCTAGCAAGGGAGATTCGCATTTCCATTCTTTTGAAGTGAATACGAGGTATACATGACACTTCGCAATGAATATTAAATCTTATCACGAAACATATAAATGAGATGCGATATCGCGATTTAAGTAGCATTAGAACTCTATTGCCACGATACGTAGACATCTGCAAACGCTATTTCCTAGCAAGCAATAGTCGCATTTACAATCTTTTGAAGTGAATACGAGGTATACATGACACTTCGCAATGAAAATTATATCTTATCATGAAACATAGAAGAGAGATGCGATATCGCGTTTTAAGAAGCATTAGAACGCTATTGCTACGTTACGTAGACTTCTGCAAACGCTATTTCCTAGCAAGCAATAGTCGCATTTACATTCTTTTGAAGTGAATACGAGGTATACATGACACTTCGCAATGAATATTATATCTTATCACGAGACATAGAAACGAGATGCGAAATCGCGTTTTAAGAAGCATTAGAACTCTATTGCCTCGACGCGTAGACATCTGCAGACGCTATTTCCTAGCAAGGTATAGTCGCATTTACATTCTATTGAAGTGAATACGAGGTATACACGACACTTCGCAATGAATATTATATCTTATCATGAAGCATAGAAATGGTATGCAATATCGCGTTTTGAGAAGCACAACAACTCTATTGCTACGATGCGTAGGCATCTGCAAACGCTATTTTCTAGTATGGAAGTGTCGCATTTACATTCCTTTGAAGTGAATACGAGGTATACATGACACTTTGCAATGAATATTGTATCTCATCATGAAACATAGAAGTGAGATGAGATATCGCGTTTTAAGAAGCTTTAGAACACTATTGCCTCGATGCGGAGATATCTGCAAACGCTATTTCCTAGCAAGGAATAGTCGGATTTACATTCTTTTGAAGCGAATACGAGGTATACATGACACTTTGCAATGAATATTATATCTTATCATGAAACATAGAAGTGAGATGCGATATCGCGTTTTAAGAAGCATTAGAACGCTATTGCTACGTTACGTAGACTTCTGCAAACGCTATTTCCTAGCAAGCAATAGTCGCATTTACATTCTTTTGAAGTGAATACGAGGTATACATGACACATCGCAATGAATATTATATCTTATCACGAGACATAGAAATGAGATGCGAAATCGCGATTTATGTAGCATTAGAACTCTATAGCTACGATACGTAGACATCTGAATACGCTATTTCCTAGCTAGGAAGTGTCGCATTTTCATTCGTTTGGTGTGAATACGAGGTAAACGTGACACTTCGCAATGAATATTATATCTTATCATGAAGCATAGAAATGAGATGCGATATCGCGATCTAAGAAGCATTAGAATTCTATTGCTACGATATGTAGGCATCTGCAAACGCTATTTCCTTGCAAGGAAGAGTCGCATTTACACTCTTTTGAAGTGAATACGAGGTATACATGACACTTCGCAATGAATATTATATCTTATCATGCAACATAGTAGTGTGATGCGATATCGCGTTTTAAGAAGCATTAGGTTCCTATTGCCTCGTTGCGCAGATATCTGCAAACGCTATATCCTAGCAAGCAATAGTCGCATTTACAATCTTTTGAAGTGAATACGAGGTATACATGACACTTCGCAATGAAAATTATATCTTATCACGAAACATAGAAGAGAGATGCGATATCGCGTTTTAAGAAGCATTAGAACGCTATTGCTACGATACGTAGACATCTGCAAACGCTATTTCCTAGCAACCAATAGTCGCATTTACATTCTTTTGACGTGAATACGAGGTATACATGACACTTCTCAATGAATATTATATCTTATCACGAAACATATAAACGAGATGTGATATCGCGATTTAAGTAGCATTAAAACGCTTTTGCTACGATACGTAGACATCTGCAAACGCTATTTCCTAGCAAGCAATAGTCGCATTTGCATTCTTTTGACGTGAATACGAGGTATACATGACACTTCTCGATGAATATTATATCTTATCACGAAACATAGGAATGAGATGCGAAATCGCGATTTATGATGCATTAGAACTCTATTGCTGCGATACGTAGACATCTGAATACGCTATTTCCTAGCTAGGAAGTGTCGCATTTACATTCGTTTGGAGTGAATACGAGGTATACATGACACTTCGCAATGAATATTACATCTTATCATGAAGCATAGAAATGGGATGCAATATCGCGTTTTGAGAAGCACTACAACTCTATTGCTACGATGCGTAGGCATCTGCAAACGCTATTTCCTAGTATGGAAGTGTCGCATTTACATTCTTTTGAAGTGAGTACGAGGTATACATGACACTTCGCAATGAATATTGTATATCATCATGAAACATAGAAGTGAGATGCGATATCGCGTTTTAAGAAGCATTAGAACACTATTGCCTCGATGCGGAGACATCCGCAAACGCTATTTCCTAGCATGGAAGTGTTGCACTTACATTCTTTTGAAGTGAAGACGAGGTATACATGACACTTCGCAATGAATATTAAGTCTTATCACGAAACATATAAATGAGATGCGATATCGCGATTTAAGTAGCATTAGAACTCTATTGCTACGATACGTAGACATCTGCAAACGCTATTTCCTAGCAAGCAATAGTCGCATTTACAATCTTTTGAGTGAATACGAGGTATACATGACACTTCGCAATGAAAATTATATCTTATCATGAAACATAGAAGAGAGATGCGATATCGCGTTTTAAGAAGCATTAGATCGCTATTGCTACGATACGTAGACTTCTGCAAACGCTATTTCCTAGCAAGCAATAGTCGCATTTACATTCTTTTGAAGTGAATACGAGGTATACATGACACTTCGCAATGAATATTATATCTTATCACGAAACATAGAAATGAGATGCGAAATCGCGATTTATGTAGCATTAGAACTCTATTGCTACGATACGTAGACATCTGAATACGCTATTTCCTAGCTAGGAAGTGTCGCATTTACATTCGTTTGGAGTGAATACGAGGTAAACGTGACACTTCGCAATGAATATTATATCTTATCATGAAGCATAGAAATGAGATGCGATATCGCGATCTAAGAAGCATTAGAATTCTATTGCTACGATATGTAGGCATCTGCAAACGCTATTTCCTTGCAAGGAAGAGTCGCATTTACACTCTTTTGAAGTTAATACGAGGTATACATGACACTTCGCAATGAATATTATATCTTATCATGAAACATAGATGTGAGATGCGATATCGCGTTTTAAGAAGCATTAGAACGCTATTGCTACGTTACGTAGACTTCTGCAAACGCTATTTCCTAGCAAGCAATAGTCGCATTTACATTCTTTTGAAGTGAATACGAGGTATACATGACACATCGCAATGAATATTATATCTTATCACGAGACATAGAAATGAGATGCGAAATCGCGATTTATGTAGCATTAGAACTCTATAGCTACGATACGTAGACATCTGAATACGCTATTTCCTAGCTAGGAAGTGTCGCATTTTCATTCGTTTGGAGTGAATACGAGGTAAACGTGACACTTCGCAATGAATATTATATCTTATCATGAAGCATAGAAATGAGATGCGATATCGCGATCTAAGAAGCATTAGAATTCTATTGCTACGATATGTAGGCATCTGCAAACGCTATTTCCTTGCAAGGAAGAGTCGCATTTACACTCTTTTGAAGTGAATACGAGGTATACATGACACTTCGCAATGAATATTATATCTTATCATGCAACATAGTAGTGTGATGCGATATCGCGTTTTAAGAAGCATTAGGTTCCTATTGCCTCGTTGCGCAGATATCTGCAAACGCTATATCCTAGCAAGCAATAGTCGCATTTACAATCTTTTGAAGTGAATACGAGGTATACATGACACTTCGCAATGAAAATTATATCTTATCACGAAACATAGAAGAGAGATGCGATATCGCGTTTTAAGAAGCATTAGAACGCTATTGCTACGATACGTAGACATCTGCAAACGCTATTTCCTAGCAACCAATAGTCGCATTTACATTCTTTTGACGTGAATACGAGGTATACATGACACTTCTCAATGAATATTATATCTTATCACGAAACATATAAACGAGATGTGATATCGCGATTTAAGTAGCATTAAAACGCTTTTGCTACGATACGTAGACATCTGCAAACGCTATTTCCTAGCAAGCAATAGTCGCATTTGCATTCTTTTGACGTGAATACGAGGTATACATGACACTTCTCGATGAATATTATATCTTATCACGAAACATAGGAATGAGATGCGAAATCGCGATTTATGATGCATTAGAACTCTATTGCTGCGATACGTAGACATCTGAATACGCTATTTCCTAGCTAGGAAGTGTCGCATTTACATTCGTTTGGAGTGAATACGAGGTATACATGACACTTCGCAATGAATATTACATCTTATCATGAAGCATAGAAATGGGATGCAATATCACGTTTTGAGAAGCACTACAACTCTATTGCTACGATGCGTAGGCATCTGCAAACGCTATTTCCTAGTATGGAAGTGTCGCATTTACATTCTTTTGAAGTGAGTACGAGGTATACATGACACTTCGCAATGAATATTGTATATCATCATGAAACATAGAAGTGAGATGCGATATCGCGTTTTAAGAAGCATTAGAACACTATTGCCTCGATGCGGAGACATCCGCAAACGCTATTTCCTAGCATGGAAGTGTTGCACTTACATTCTTTTGAAGTGAAGACGAGGTATACATGACACTTCGCAATGAATATTAAATCTTATCACGAAACATATAAATGAGATGCGATATCGCGATTTAAGTAGCATTAGAACTCTATTGCCACGATACGTAGACATCTGCAAACGCTATTTCCTAGCAAGCAATAGTCGCATTTACAATCTTTTGAAGTGAATACGAGGTATGCATGGCACTTCGCAATGAACATTATATCCTATCATGCAACATAGTAGTGTGATGCGATATCGCGTTTTAAGAAGCATTAGGTTCCTATTGCCTCGTTGCGCAGATATCTGCAAACGCTATTTCCTAGCAAGGAATAGTCGCATTTACATTCTTTTGAAGTGAATACGAGGTATACGTGTCACTTCGGAATGAATATTATAACTTATCACGAAACATAGAAATGAGATGCGATATCGCGATCTAAGAAGCATTAGAACTCTATTGCTACGATACGTAGGCATCTGCAAACGCAATTTCCTAGCAAGGGAGATTCGCATTTCCATTCTTTTGAAGTGAATACGAGGTATACATGACACTTCGCAATGAATATTAAATCTTATCACGAAACATATAAATGAGATGCGATATCGCGATTTAAGTAGCATTAGAACTCTATTGCCACGATACGTAGACATCTGCAAACGCTATTTCCTAGCAAGCAATAGTCGCATTTACAATCTTTTGAAGTGAATACGAGGTATACATGACACTTCGCAATGAAAATTATATCTTATCATGAAACATAGAAGAGAGATGCGATATCGCGTTTTAAGAAGCATTAGAACGCTATTGCTACGTTACGTAGACTTCTGCAAACGCTATTTCCTAGCAAGCAATAGTCGCATTTACATTCTTTTGAAGTGAATACGAGGTATACATGACACTTCGCAATGAATATTATATCTTATCACGAGACATAGAAACGAGATGCGAAATCGCGTTTTAAGAAGCATTAGAACTCTATTGCCTCGACGCGTAGACATCTGCAGACGCTATTTCCTAGCAAGGTATAGTCGCATTTACATTCTATTGAAGTGAATACGAGGTATACATGACACTTCGCAATGAATATTAAATCTTATCATGAAACATAGATGTGAGATGCGATATCGCGTTTTAAGAAGCATTAGAACTCCATGGCCTCGATGCGGAGACATCTGCAAACGCTATTTCCTAGCATGGAAGTGTCGCACTTACATTCTTTTGAAGTGAATACGGGGTATACACGACACTTCGCAATGAATATTATATCTTATCACGAAACATATAAATGAGATGCAATATCGCGATTTAAGTAGCATTAGAACGCTATTGCTACGATACGTAGACATCTGCAAACGCTATTTCCTAGCAAGCATTAGTCGCATTTACATTCTTTTGAAGTGAATACGAGGTGTACATGACACTTCGCAATGAATATTATATCTTATCACGAAACATAGAAATGGGATGCGATATCGCGATTTAAGAAGCATTAGAACTCTATTGCTACAATATGTAGACATCTGAATACGCCATTTCCAAAGGAAGGAAGTGTCGCATTTACATTCGTTTGGAGAGAATACGTGGTATACATGACACTTCTTAAGGAATATTATATCTTATCATGAAACATAGAAGAGAGATGCGACATCGCGTTCTAAGAAGCATTAGAACTCTATGGCCTCGATGCGGAGACATCTGCAAACGCTATTTCCTAGCATGGAAGTGTCGCACTTACATTCTTTTGAAGTGAATACGAGGTATACATGACACTTCGCAATGAATATTAAATCTTATCACGAAACATATAAATGAGATGCGATATCGCGATTTAAGTAGCATTAGAACTCTATTGCCACGATACGTAGACATCTGCAAACGCTATTTCCTAGCAAGCAATAGTCGCATTTACAATCTTTTTAAGTGAATACGAGGTATACATGACACTTCGCAATGAAAATTATATCTTATCATGAAACATAGAAGAGAGATGCGATATCGCGTTTTAAGAAGCATTAGAACGCTATTGCTACGTTACGTAGACTTCTGCAAACGCTATTTCCTAGCAAGCAATAGTGGCATTTACATTCTTTTGAAGTGAATATTTCGTTCGTTTGGAGAGAATACGAGGTAAACGTGACACTTCGCAATGAATATTATACCTTATCATGAAGCATAGAAATGAGATGCGATATCGCGATCTAAGAAGCATTAGAATTCTATTGCTACGATATGTAGGCATCTGCAAACGCTATTTCCTTGCAAGGAAGAGTCGCATTTACACTCTTTTGAAGTGAATACGAGGTATACATGACACTTCGCAATGAATATTATATCTTATCATGCAACATAGTAGTGTGATGCGATATCGCGTTTTAAGAAGCATTAGGTTCCTATTGCCTCGTTGCGCAGATATCTGCAAACGCTATTTCCTAGCAAGGAATAGTCGCATTTACATTCTTTTGAAGTGGATACGAGGTATACATGTCACTTCGGAATGAATATTATAACTTATCACGAAACATAGAAATGAGATGCGATATCGCGATCTAAGAAGCATTAGAACTCTATTGCTACGATACGTAGGCATCTGCAAACGCTATTTCCTAGCAAGGGAGATTCGCATTTCCATTCTTTTGAAGTGAATACGAGGTATACATGACACTTCGCAAAGAACATTATATCTTATCACGAAGCACTGAAATGAGATGCTATATCGCGGTTTAAGAAGCATTAGAACTCTATTGCTACGATACGTATTCATCTGCAAACGCTATTTCCTAGCAAGGAATAGTCGCATTTACATTCTTTTGAAGTGAATACGAGGTATACATGACACTTCGCAATGAATATTATATCTTATCATGAAACACAGATGTGAGATGCGTAATCGCGTTATAAGAAGCATTAGAACTCTATTGCCTCGATGCGGAGATATCTGCAAAACGCAATTTCCTAGCATGGAAGTTTCACAATTACATTCTTTTGAAGTGAATACGAGGTATACATGACACTTCGCAATGAATATTATATCTTATCATGAAACATAGAAGAGAGATGCGATATCGCGTTTTAAGAAGCATTAGAAATCTATGGCCTCGATGCGGAGACATCTGCAAACGCTATTTCCTAGCATGGATGTGTCGCACTTACATTCTTTTGAAGTGAATACGGGGTATACACGACACTTCGCAATGAATATTATACCTTATAACGAAACATATAAATGAGATGCGATATCGCGATTTAAGTAGCATTAGAACGCTATTGCTACGATACGTAGACTTCTGCAAACGCTATTTCCTAGCAAGCAATAGTCGCATTTACATTCTTTTGAAGTGAGTACGAGGTATACATGACACTCCGCAATGAATATTATATCTTATCATGAAACATAGAAGAGAGATGCGATATCGCGATTTATTAAGCATTAGATCTCTATTGCTACGATACGTAGTCATCTGAATACGCTATTTCCTAGCTAGGAAGTGTCGCATTTACATTCGTTTGGAGTGAATACGAGGTATACATGACCCTTCGCAATGAATATTATATCTTATCATGAAGCATAGAAATGGTATGCAATATCGCGTTTTGAGAAGCACAACAACTCTATTGCTACGATGCGTAGGCATCTGCAAACGCTATTTTCTAGTATGGAAGTGTCGCATTTACATTCCTTTGAAGTGAATACGAGGTATACATGACACTTTGCAATGAATATTGTATCTCATCATGAAACATAGAAGTGAGATGAGATATCGCGTTTTAAGAAGCTTTAGAACACTGTTGCCTCGATGCGGAGATATCTGCAAACGCTATTTCCTAGCAAGGAATAGTCGGATTTACATTCTTTTGAAGCGAATACGAGGTATACATGACACTTTGCAATGAATATTATATCTTATCATGAAACATAGAAGTGAGATGCGATATCGCGTTTTAAGAAGCATTAGAACGCTATTGCTACGTTACGTAGACTTCTGCAAACGCTATTTCCTAGCAAGCAATAGTCGCATTTACATTCTTTTGAAGTGAATACGAGGTATACATGACACATCGCAATGAATATTATATCTTATCACGAGACATAGAAATGAGATGCGAAATCGCGATTTATGTAGCATTAGAACTCTATAGCTACGATACGTAGACATCTGAATACGCTATTTCCTAGCTAGGAAGTGTCGCATTTTCATTCGTTTGGTGTGAATACGAGGTAAACGTGACACTTCGCAATGAATATTATATCTTATCATGAAGCATAGAAATGAGATGCGATATCGCGATCTAAGAAGCATTAGAATTCTATTGCTACGATATGTAGGCATCTGCAAACGCTATTTCCTTGCAAGGAAGAGTCGCATTTACACTCTTTTGAAGTGAATACGAGGTATACATGACACTTCGCAATGAATATTATATCTTATCATGCAACATAGTAGTGTGATGCGATATCGCGTTTTAAGAAGCATTAGGTTCCTATTGCCTCGTTGCGCAGATATCTGCAAACGCTATATCCTAGCAAGCAATAGTCGCATTTACAATCTTTTGAAGTGAATACGAGGTATACATGACACTTCGCAATGAAAATTATATCTTATCACGAAACATAGAAGAGAGATGCGATATCGCGTTTTAAGAAGCATTAGAACGCTATTGCTACGATACGTAGACATCTGCAAACGCTATTTCCTAGCAACCAATAGTCGCATTTACATTCTTTTGACGTGAATACGAGGTATACATGACACTTCTCAATGAATATTATATCTTATCACGAAACATATAAACGAGATGTGATATCGCGATTTAAGTAGCATTAAAACGCTTTTGCTACGATACGTAGACATCTGCAAACGCTATTTCCTAGCAAGCAATAGTCGCATTTGCATTCTTTTGACGTGAATACGAGGTATACATGACACTTCTCGATGAATATTATATCTTATCACGAAACATAGGAATGAGATGCGAAATCGCGATTTATGATGCATTAGAACTCTATTGCTGCGATACGTAGACATCTGAATACGCTATTTCCTAGCTAGGAAGTGTCGCATTTACATTCGTTTGGAGTGAATACGAGGTATACATGACACTTCGCAATGAATATTACATCTTATCATGAAGCATAGAAATGGGATGCAATATCGCGTTTTGAGAAGCACTACAACTCTATTGCTACGATGCGTAGGCATCTGCAAACGCTATTTCCTAGTATGGAAGTGTCGCATTTACATTCTTTTGAAGTGAGTACGAGGTATACATGACACTTCGCAATGAATATTGTATATCATCATGAAACATAGAAGTGAGATGCGATATCGCGTTTTAAGAAGCATTAGAACACTATTGCCTCGATGCGGAGACATCCGCAAACGCTATTTCCTAGCATGGAAGTGTTGCACTTACATTCTTTTGAAGTGAAGACGAGGTATACATGACACTTCGCAATGAATATTAAGTCTTATCACGAAACATATAAATGAGATGCGATATCGCGATTTAAGTAGCATTAGAACTCTATTGCTACGATACGTAGACATCTGCAAACGCTATTTCCTAGCAAGCAATAGTCGCATTTACAATCTTTTGAAGTGAATACGAGGTATACATGACACTTCGCAATGAAAATTATATCTTATCATGAAACATAGAAGAGAGATGCGATATCGCGTTTTAAGAAGCATTAGAACGCTATTGCTACGATACGTAGACTTCTGCAAACGCTATTTCCTAGCAAGCAATAGTCGCATTTACATTCTTTTGAAGTGAATACGAGGTATACATGACACTTCGCAATGAATATTATATCTTATCACGAAACATAGAAATGAGATGCGAAATCGCGATTTATGTAGCATTAGAACTCTATTGCTACGATACGTAGACATCTGAATACGCTATTTCCTAGCTAGGAAGTGTCGCATTTACATTCGTTTGGAGTGAATACGAGGTAAACGTGACACTTCGCAATGAATATTATATCTTATCATGAAGCATAGAAATGAGATGCGATATCGCGATCTAAGAAGCATTAGAATTCTATTGCTACGATATGTAGGCATCTGCAAACGCTATTTCCTTGCAAGGAAGAGTCGCATTTACACTCTTTTGAAGTTAATACGAGGTATACATGACACTTCGCAATGAATATTATATCTTATCATGAAACATAGATGTGAGATGCGATATCGCGTTTTAAGAAGAATTAGAACTCTATTGCTACGATACGTAGGCAGCTGCAAACGCTATTTCCTAGCAAGGAAGATTCTCATTTACATTCTTTTGAAGTGAATACGAGGTATACATGATACTTCGCAAAGAACATTATATCTTCTCGAGAAACAGAAGTGAGATGCGATATCGCGTTTTAAGAAGCATTAGAACTCTATTGCCTCGACGCGTAGAGATCTGCAGACGCTATTTCCTAGCATGGAAGTGTCGCACTTACATTCTTTTGAAGTGAATACGAGGTATACATGACACTTCGCCATCAACATTATATCTTATCATGTGACATAGAATTCAGATGCGATATCGCGTTTTAAGAAGCATTAGAACCCTATTGCCTCGAAGCGCAGATATCTGCAAACGCTATTTCCTTGCGTGGAAGTGAAGCATTTACATTCTTTTGAAGTGAATACGAGGTATTCATGACTCTTCGCAAAGAACATTATATCTTATCGTGAAACATAGAAGTGAGATGCGATATCGCGTTTTAAGAAGCATTAGATCTCTATTGCCACGACGCGTAGAGATCTGCAGACGCTATTTCCTAGCACGGAAGTGGCGCATTTACATTCGTTTGGAGTGAATAGGAGGTATACATGACACTCCGCAATGAATATCATATCTTATCACGAAACATAGAAATGAAATGCGACATCTCGTTTTAAGAAGCATTAGGACTCTATTGCTACAATACGTGGGCATCAGCAAACGGTACTTCCTAGCAAGAAAAATTCGCATTTACATTATTTTGAAGTGAATACGAGGTATACATGACACTTCGCAAAGAACATTATATCTTATCGTGAAACATAGAAGTGAGATGCGATATCGCGTTTTAAGAAGCATTAGAACTCTATTGCCTAGACGCGTAGAGATCTGCAGACGCTATTTCCGAGCATGGAAGTGTCGCACTTACATTCTTTTGAAGTGAATACGAGGTATAAATGACACTTCGCAATCAACATTATATCTTATCACGAAACGTATAGATGAGATGCGTTATGGCGTTTTAAGAAGCATTAAAACTCTATTGCTACGATACGTAGGCATCTCCAAACGCTATTTCCTAGCAAGGAATAGTCGCATTTACATTCTTTTGAAGTGAATACGAGGTACACATGACACTTCGCAATGAATATTATGTCATATCATGAAGCATAGAAATGAGATGCGATATCGCGTTTTGAGAAGCATTAGAACTCTATTGCTACGATACGTAGGCATCAGCAAACGCTATTTCCTAGCAAGGAATAGTCGCATTAACATTCTTTTGAAGTGAATACGAGGTATACATGACACTTCGCAATGAATATTATATCTTATCGTGAAACATAGATGTGAGATGCGATATCGCGTTTTAAGAAGCATTAGAACTCTATTGCCTCGATGCGGAGATATCTGCAAACGTTATTTCCTAGCATGGAAGTTTCGCACTTACATTCTTTTGAAGTGAATACGAGGTATACATGACTCTTCGCAATGAATATTATATCTTATCACGAAACGTATAGATGAGATGCGTTATCGCGTTTTAAGAAGCATTAGAACTCTATTGCTACGATACGTAGGCATCTCCAAACGCTATTTCCTAGCAAGGAATAGTCGCATTTACATTCTTTTGAAGTGAATACGAGGTACACATGACACTTCGCAATGAATATTATATCATATCATGAAGCATAGAAATGAGATGCGATATCGCGTTTTAAGAAGCATTAGAACTCTATTGCTACGATACGTAGGCAGCTGCAAACGCTATTTCCTAGCAAGGAAGATTCACATTTACATTCTTTTGAAGTGAATACGAGGTATACATGACACTTCGCAAAGAACATTATATCTTCTCGAGAAACAGAAGTGAGATGCGATATCGCGTTTTAAGAAGCATTAGAACTCTATTGCCTCGACGCGTAGAGATCTGCAGACGCTATTTCCTAGCATGGAAGTGTCGCACTTACATTCTTTTGAAGTGAATACGAGGTATACATGACACTTCGCAATCAACATTATATCTTATCATGTGACATAGAATTGAGATGCGATATTGCGTTTTAAGAAGCATTAGAACACTATTGCCTCGACGCGCAGATATCTGCAAACGCTATTTCCTTGCATGGAAGTGTCGCATTTGCATTCTTTTGAAGTGAATACGAAGTATACATGACACTTCGCAATGAATATTATATCTTATCACGAAACATAGAAATGAGATGCGAAATCGCGATTTGTGTAGCATTAGAACTCTATTGCTACGATACGTAGACATCTGAATACGCTATTTCCTATCTAGGAAGTGTCGCATTTACATTCGTTTGGAGTGAATACGAGGTAAGCGTGACACTTCGCAATGAATATTATATCTTATCATGAAGCATAGAAATGAGATGCGATATCGCGATCTAAGAAGCATTAGAATTCTATTGCTACGATATGTAGGCATCTGCAAACGCTATTTCCTTGCAAGGAAGAGTCGCATTTACACTCTTTTGAAGTTAATACGTGGTATACATGACACTTCGCAATGAATATTATATCTTATCATGAAAGATAGATGTGAGATGCGATATCGCGTTTTAAGAAGCATTAGAACTCTATTGGCTCGATGCGGAGATATCTGCAAACGCTATTTCCTTGCATGGAAGTGTCGCATTTACAATCCTTTGAAGTGAATTCGAGGTATACATGTCACTTCGGAATGAATATTATAACTTATCACGAAACATAGAAATGAGATGCGATATCGCGTTTTAAGAAGCACTAGAAACCTATTGCCTCGATGCGGAGATATCTGCAAACGCTATTCCCTGGAATGGAAGCGTCGCATTTACATTCTTTTGAAGTGAATTCGAGGTATACATGTCACTTCGGAATGAATATTATAACTTATCACGAAACATAGAAATGAGATGCGATATCGCGATCTAAGAAGCATTAGAACTCTATTGCTACGGTACGTAGTCATCTACAAACGCTATTTCCTAGCAAGGAAGATTCGCATTTACATTCTTTAGAAGTGAATAAGAGGTACACATGACACTTCGCAATGAATATTATATCATATCATGAAGCATAGAAATGAGATGCGATATCGCGTTTTAAGAAGCATTAGTGCTCTATTGCTACGATACGTAGGCAGCTGCAAACGCTATTTCCTAGCAAGGAAGATTCTCATTTACATTCTTTTGAAGTGAATACGAGGTATACATGATACTTCGCAAAGAACATTATATCTTCTCGAGAAACAGAAGTGAGATGCGATATCGCGTTTTAAGAAGCATTAGAACTCTATTGCCTCGACGCGTAGAGATCTGCAGACGCTATTTCCTAGCATGGAAGTGTCGCACTTACATTCTTTTGAAGTGAATACGAGGTATACATGACACTTCGCCATCAACATTATATCTTATCATGTGACATAGAATTCAGATGCGATATCGCGTTTTAAGAAGCATTAGAACCCTATTGCCTCGAAGCGCAGATATCTGCAAACGCTATTTCCTTGCATGGAAGTGAAGCATTTACATTCTTTTGAAGTGAATACGAGGTATTCATGACTCTTCGCAAAGAACATTATATCTTATCGTGAAACATAGAAGTGAGATGCGATATCGCGTTTTAAGAAGCATTAGATCTCTATTGCCACGACGCGTAGAGATCTGCAGACGCTATTTCCTAGCACGGAAGTGGCGCATTTACATTCGTTTGGAGTGAATAGGAGGTATACATGACACTCCGCAATGAATATCATATCTTATCACGAAACATAGAAATGAAATGCGACATCTCGTTTTAAGAAGCATTAGGACTCTATTGCTACAATACGTGGGCATCAGCAAACGCTACTTCCTAGCAAGAAAAATTCGCATTTACATTATTTTGAAGTGAATACGAGGTATACATGTCACTTCGCAAAGAACATTATATCTTATCGTGAAACATAGAAGTGAGATGCGATATCGCGTTTTAAGAAGCATTAGAACTCTATTGCCTAGACGCGTAGAGATCTGCAGACGCTATTTCCGAGCATGGAAGTGTCGCACTTACATTCTTTTGAAGTGAATACGAGGTATACATGACACTTCGCAATCAACATTATATCTTATCACGAAACGTATAGATGAGATGCGTTATCGCGTTTTAAGAAGCATTAGAACTCTATTGCTACGATACGTAGGCATCTCCAAACGCTATTTCCTAGCAAGGAATAGTCGCATTAACATTCTTTTGAAGTGAATACGAGGTATACATGACACTTCGCAATGAATATTATATCTTATCGTGAAACATAGATGTGAGATGCGATATCGCGTTTTAAGAAGCATTAGAACTCTATTGCCTCGATGCGGAGATATCTGCAAACGTTATTTCCTAGCATGGAAGTTTCGCACTTACATTCTTTTGAAGTGAATACGAGGTATACATGACACTTCGCAATGAATATTATATCTTATCACGAAACGTATAGATGAGATGCGTTATCGCGTTTTAAGAAGCATTAGAACTCTATTGCTACGATACGTAGGCATCTCCAAACGCTATTTCCTAGCAAGGAATAGTCGCATTTACATTCTTTTGAAGTGAATACGAGGTACACATGACACTTCGCAATGAATATTATATCATATCATGAAGCACAGAAATGAGATGCGATATCGCGTTTTAAGAAGCATTAGAACTCTATTGCTACGATACGTAGGCAGCTGCAAACGCTATTTCCTAGCAAGGAAGATTCACATTTACATTCTTTTGAAGTGAATACGAGGTATACATGACACTTCGCAAAGAACATTATATCTTCTCGAGAAACAGAAGTGAGATGCGATATCGCGTTTTAAGAAGCATTAGAACTCTATTGCCTCGACGCGTAGAGATCTGCAGACGCTATTTCCTAGCATGGAAGTGTCGCACTTACATTCTTTTGAAGTGAATACGAGGTATACATGACACTTCGCAATCAACATTATATCTTATCATGTGACATAGAATTGAGATGCGATATTGCGTTTTAAGAAGCATTAGAACCCTATTGCCTCGACGCGCAGATATCTGCAAACGCTATTTCCTTGCATGGAAGTGTCGCATTTGCATTCTTTTGAAGTGAATTCGAGGTATACATGTCACTTCGGAATGAATATTATAACTTATCACGAAACATAGAAATGAATATGCGATATCGCGTTTTAAGAAGCATTAGAAACCTATTGCCTCGATGCGGAGATATCAGCAAACGCTATTTCCTTGCATGGAAGTGTCGCATTTACATTCTTTTGAAGTGAATTCGAGGTATACATGTCACTTCGGAATGAATATTATAACTTATCACGAAACATAGAAATGAGGTGCGATATCGCGATCTAAGAAGCATTAGAACTCTACTGCTACGATACGTAGGCATCTACAAACGCTATTTCCTAGCAAGGAAGATTCGCATTTACAATCTTTTGAAGTGAATACGAGGTGTACATGACAATTCGCAAAGAACATTATATCTTATCGAGAAACATAGAAGTGAGATGCGATATCGCGTTTTAAGATGCATTAGAACCCTATTGCCTCGACGCGCAGGTATCTGCAAACGCTATTTCCTTGCATGGAAGTGTCGCGTTTACTTTCTTTTGAAGTGAATTCGAGGTATACATGTCACTTCGGAATGAATATTGTAACTTATCACGAAACATAGAAATGAGATGCGATATCGCGATCTAAGAAGGATTAGAAATCTATTCCTACGATACGTAGGCATCTGCAAACGCTATTTCCTAGCAAGCAAGTGTCGCATTTACATTCTTTTAAAAGGAATACGGGGTATACATGACGCTTCGCAATGAATATTATATCTTATCATCAAACATAGAAATGAGATGCGATATCCCGTTTTAAGAAGTAATAGAACTCTATTGCTTCGGTACGGAGACATCTGCAAACGCTATTTCCTAGCAAGGAAGTGTCGCATTTACATTCTTTGGAGTGAATACGAGGAATACATGACACTTCGCAATGAATATTATATCATGTCATGAAACATAGAAATGAGATGCGATATCGCGTTTTGAGAAGCAGTAGAACTCTATTGCCTCGACGCGGAGACATCTGCAAACGCTATTTCCTAGCATGGAAGTTTCGCACTTACATTCATTTGAAGTGAATACGAGGTGTACATGACACTTCGCAATGAATATTATATCTTATCAGGAAACATAAATGAGATGCGAAACCGCGATTTAAGTAGCATTAGAACTCTATTGCTACGATACGTATATATCTGCAAACACTACTTCCTAGCAAGCAATAGTCGCATTTACATTCTTTTGAAGTGGATACGAGGTTTAAGTGACACTTCGCAATGAATAATAGATCTTATCGTAAAACATAGAAATGTGATGGGATATCGCGTTTTAAGCAGTATTAGAACTCTATTGCTACGATACGTAGATATCTGGAGACGCTATTCCCTAGCAAGGAAGTGTCGCTTTTACATTCTTCTGAAGTGAATACGAGGCATACATGACACTTCGCAATGAATATTATATCTTATCATGAAACATAGAAATGAGATGCGATGTCGCGTTTTAAGAAGCGTTAGAACTCTATTGCTACGATACGTAGACATCTGCAAACGCTACTTCCAAGCAAGGAAGTGTCGCATTTACATTCATTTGAAGTGAATACGTGGTATACATGACACTTCGAAATGGATATTACAACTTTTCATGAAATATAGAATTGAGATGCGATATCGCGTTTTATGAAGCATTAGAATCCTATTTCTGCGATACGTAGACATTTGCAAACGCTATTTCCTAACAAGGAAGTGTCGCATTTACATTCTTTTGAAGTGAATACGAGGTATACATGACACTCCGCAATGAATATTATATCTTATCATGAAACAGGGAAATGAGGTGCGGCATCACGTTTTAAGAAGCATTGGAACTCTTTTGTTTCGATACTTAGTCATCTGGAAACGCTATTTCCTAGCAAGTAAGTGTCGCACTTACATTCTCTTGAAGCGAATACGAGGCATACATCACATTTCGCAATGGATATTATGTTTTATCATGGAACATAGAATTGAGATGCGATACATCTTATCATGAAACATAGAAACGAGATGCGACATCCCGTTTTAAGATGCATTAGATCTCTATTGCTACGATACGTAGACATCTGCAAACGCTATTTCCTAGCAAGGAAGTCTCGCATTTACATTCTTTTGAAGTACATACGAGCTATACATGACACTTCGCAATGAATATTATATCTTATCATGAAACAGCGAAATGAGGTGCGACATCACGTTTTAAGATGCATTGGAACTCTATTGTTTCGATACTTAGACATCTGGAAACGCTATTTCCTAGCAAGTAAGTGTCGCATTTACATTCTTTTGAAGTGAATAGGAGGTATACGTGACACTTCGCAATGAATATTATACCTTATCATGAAACATAGAAGTGTGACGCGATATGGCGTTTTAAGCAGTATTAGAAGACTATTGCTACCGTACGTAGACATCTGGAAACGCTATTTCCTAGCAAGTAACTGTCGCATTTACATTCTTTTGAAGCGAATACGAGGTATACATCACATTTCGCAATGGATATTATGGCTTATCATGAAACATAGAAATGAGATGCGATATCGCGTTTTATGAAGAATTAGAAACCTATTGCTCCGATACGTAGACATCTGCAAACGCTATTTCCTAGCAAGGAAGTGTCGCATTTACATTCTTTTGAAGTGAATACGAGGTATACATGACACTTCGCAATGAATATTATACCTTATCATGAAACATAGAATTGAGATGCAATATCTAGTTTTAAGAAGCAGAAGAAATATATTGCTACGGTACGTAGATATCTGGAAACGCTCTTTCCTAGCAAGGAAGTGTCTCATTTACATTCTTTTGAAACGAATAAGAGGCATACATGACACTTTGCAATGAATATTATACCTTATCACGAAACATAGGATTGAGATGCGATATAGCGATTTAAGAAGCATTAGAACTCTATTGCTTCGATACGGAGACATCTGCAGTCGCTATTTCCTAGTAAGGAAGTGTCGGATTTGCATTTATTTGAAGTGAATACGAGGTATACATGACACTTCGCAATGAATATTATATCTTATCATGAAACATCGAAATGAAATGCAATATCGCGTTTTAAGAATCGTTAGAACTCTTTTGCTACGATACGTAGACCTCTGCAAACGCTATTTCCTAGCAAGGAAGTGTCGCATTTACATTCTTTTGAAGCGAATACGAGGCATACACGACAATTCGCAATGAATATTATATCCCATCATGAAACATAGAAATGAGATGCGATATCGCGTTTTAAGAAGTTTCAGAACGCTATTGCTGCGATACGAAGATATCTGCAAACGCTATTTCCTAGAATGGAAGTGTCACATTTACATTTATTTGAAGTGAATACGAGGTATAAGTGAAACTTCGCAATGAATATTATATCTCATCATGAAACATAGAAATGAGATGCGATATCGCGTTTTAAGAAGCATTAGAACTCTATTGCTTCGATACGGAGACATCTGCAGTCGCTATTTCCTAGTAAGGAAGTGTCGCATTTACATTTATTTGAAGTGAGTACGAGGTATACATCACATTTCGCAATGGATATTATATCTTATCATGAAACATAGAAATGAGATGCGATTTCCCGTTTTTAGAAGCATTAGAACTCTATTGCAACGATACGTAGACATCTGCAAACGCTACTTCCTAGCAAGGAAGTGTCGCATTTACATTCTTTTGAAGGGAATACGAGGTATACATGACACTTCGCAATGAATATTATACCTTATCATGATACATAGGAGTGTGACGCGATATCGCGTTTTAAGCAGTATTAGGACTCTATTGCTACGGTACGTAGACATATGCAAACGCTATTTCCTAGCATGGATGTGCCGCATTTACTTTCTTTTGAAGTAAATGCGAGGTATGTGTGACATTTCGCAATGAATATTATAACTTATCACGAAACATAGAAATGAGTTGCGATATCGCGATTTAAGCAGCATAAGTACTCTATTGCTACGATACGTAGATATCTGCAATCGCTATTTCATAGCAAGGAATAGTTGCATTTACATTCTTATGAAGTACATACGAGCTATACATGACACTTCGCAATGAATATTATATCTTATCATGAAACATAGAAACGAGATACGACATCTCGTATTAGGATGCTTAGATCCCTATTGCTACGATACGTAGACATCTGCAAACGCTATTTCCTAGGAAGGGAGTGTCGCATTTACATTCTTTTGAAGTGAATACGAGGAAAACATGACATTTCGCAATGAATATTATATCTTATCATGAAACAGAGAAACGAGATGCGACATCTCGGTCTAAGATGCATTAGATCCCTATTGTTTCGATACGTAGACACCTGGAAACGCTACTTCCTAGCAAGGAAGTGTCGCATTTACATTCTTTTGAAGCGAATGCGAGGCATACATGACACTTTGCAATGAATATTATATCTTGTCATGAAACATAGAAATGAGGTGCGATATCGCGTTTTAAGTAGTGCCAGAACGCTGTTGCTACGATACGAAGATATCAGCAAACGCTATTTCCTAGAAAGGATGTGTCGCATTTACATTCATTTGAAGTGAATACGAGGCATACATGACACTTCGCAATGAATATTATATCTTATCATGAAACAGAGAAATGAGATGCGACATCTCGTTTTAAGATGCATTAGATCTGTATTGCTACGATACGTAGACATATGCAAACGCTATTTCCTAGCAAGTATTATCGCAATTACTTTCATTTGACGTGAATTCGAGGTATACATAACTCTGCACAATGAATATTATATCTTATCACGAAACATAGAAATTACATGCGAAATCGCAATTTAAAAAGCATTAGAACACTCTTGCTTCGATACGTAGACATCTGCAAAGGCTATTTCCTAGCAAGGATGTGTTGCATTTCCATTCATTTGAAGTGTATGCCAGGTATACATGACACTTCGCAGTGAATATTATATCTTATCATGAAGCATAGAAGTGAGTTACGATATCGCGTTTTAACAAGCATTAGAACTCTATTGCATCGATACGGAGACATCTGAAAACGCTATTTCCTAGGAAGGAAGTGTCGCATTTACATTCTTTAGAAGTGAATACAAGGTATACATAACACTCCACAATGAATATTATATCTTATCGCGAAACATAGAAATGAGATGCGATATCGCGATTTGAGAAGGATTAGAACTCTATTGCTACGATGCGTAGACATATGGAAACGCTATTTCCTAGCAAGGAAGTGTCGCATTTACATTCAGCTGTTGTGAATACGAGGTATACATGACACTTCGCAATGTTTATTATATCCTATCATGAAACATAGTAATGAGATGCGGAATCGCGTTTTAAGGAGCATTAGAACTCTATTGCTGCGATGCGTAGACATCTGGAAACACTATTTCCTAGGAAGGTTGTGTCACATTTACATTCTTTTCAAGTGAATACGAGGTATACACAACACTGCACAATGAATGTTATATCTTATCATGAAACATAGAAATGAGATGCGATATCGCGCTTTAAGAAGCATTTGAACTCTACTGCTTCGATAGGTAGAAATCTGCAAACGCTATTTTCTAGCTAGGATGTGGCGCATTTACATACTTTTGTAATAAATACGAGGTATACATAACACTTCGCAATGAATAATACATTTTATCATGAATCATAGAAATGAGATGCGATGTCGCGTTTTATGAAGCATTAGACCCCTATTGCTTCGATACGTAGATATCTGGAAACGCTATTTCCTAGCAAGAAAGAGTTGCATTTACATTCTTTTGTAGTGAATACGAGGTATACATAACAATCCACAATGAATATTATACCTTATCATGAAACATAGAAATGAGATGCGATATCGAGATTTAAAAAGCATTTGAAATCTATTCCTACGATACGTAGACATGTGCAAACGATATTTCCTAGCAAGAAAGTGTCGCATTTACATTCTGTTGAACGGAATACGAGGTATACATGACACTTCGCAATGAATATTATATCTTATCATGAAACATAGAATTGGGATGCGATATCGTGTTGTCAGATACATTGGAACTCTATTGCTACGATACGTAGACATCTGAAAACGCTATTTCCTAGCAAGGAAGTGTCGCATTTACATTCTGTTGAACGGAATACGAGGTATACATGACACTTCGCAATGAATATTATATCTTATCACGAAAAATAGAAATGAGATACAATATCGCGATTTAAGGGGCATTAGATCTCTATTGCTAAGATAGCTAGACATCTGCAAGCGCTATACTCTAGCACTGAAGTGTCGCATTTACATTCTTTTGAAGTGAATACGAGGTAAGCATGACACTTCGCAATGAATATTATATCTTTTCACGAAACATAGAATTGAGATGCTATATCGCGTTTTAAAAAGCATTAGATCTATATTGCTACGATACGTAGACATCTGCAGACGCTATTTCCTAGAAAGTAAGTGTGGCATTTGCATACATTTCAAGTGTAGGCGAGGAATACATAACACTTCGCAATGAATATTATATCTTATCATGAATCATAGAAATGAGTTGCGATATGGCGTTTTAAGGGGCATTAGTACTCTATAGCTTCGATACAGAGATATCTGGGAACGTAATTTCCTAGATAGGAACCTCCTCCAACCCCCTAGCATCAACCCCTGGACTCATGCAACCAGCCAAACTCGCCTGCAGAACCAGCAACTGGAAGTGTTCGCGAGCGCATACCTGCACGCGTTCACTCACACCGAGTTCGGCTGCCTCACTCGCACGGCCGAGTATACCTGTCTCGCTCGTACCGGGCACCAGTGTCTCACTCGCACCACCGAGTATACCTGTCTCGCCCGCACCAAGGACGGGCAGCCCTATCTCCCTCGCACCGAGGATTCCGTCCTGCAGGAAGACGTAGCCGCAGCCCATAACCTGAATGGGGTCTTTTCCAATTCCAGGAACAGGATCTGCTAGATCCTATATATTACTTCTAAGCTAGGACATACATACCATATCATGACGCATATATAAGAATTCCTAGATCTAAGTTACACTAAGTAAGATGCGTCCGGCCAGCGGCATGCGCCGCTAGCCCCACCACGAGCCGCGAGTCCCCACTCGCTGGACCGCGCGCTCTCCGCCTCGAGACTCGAGTCCCCCACTCGCGGGACCGCGATCTCCCTACCGCGAGCCTCCGCGACCGTAGCGCCCCGCGAACCGAGGAGGTCAGAGACGCGTCCCCAGAGCACACACTCTGACTCGAGAACTCCTACCGAGGAGTCGAAACCTCTAGTTCTAGATCGTTAGCCACCTCAATGTGGGGTTCAGGCATCGTATTTCTATTTCCATTTTAACTTAGTCTTAGTCTTAGAATAATTCCAGTTCTTGTATACTTTAAACCTAGAATATATTTTATTTTTACTTTTACTATATCCAAGTACAAGTTCTTTTACCAAGTCTACTATTTCCACATCCATTAATTTTATCAAGTGTTTACAATACTAGTTCTACTTTTAACATTACATTTAACTACGAATTCTTCCACGGGTTCTCCATACAACTGGTGTTGCTCCTCATCAAATTGAAGGAGTATAGAAATCGGCTTTGTGACGTTGAGACCGCCGCCTATCCTTCAAACCTTAGTCGAAAGTACAGAAAAACCTGGTGAATGAATCGTGCTTCCGGTTTGCGAAGAACGCGACGTGCGAGTAGGAAGAATTTCATACGATCACTTGTGCGTGAATATTTGGAGGGCGTCCCGAGAGTCCTCGTATACCAGCGACCTGCCTTCGCACCAGTCCAGACGCCGCCTTTCGAAGCGACCGTCGACGCTTCCGATCCAGACACCACGACGCATCACGCCGATTATGCCACATTCAGCATCATCGCTGAATTCCGACTGCCGTCCTCCTCTTCGCTGGCGACTGATCGAGATTTCCGTAGCAGCCAACAGAACGAAATCCGCTACGATCCCAGCGAACGATCCTCCACGCCGTTTCTAAGTACAAATTGAGAGAGAAGTCATCGAAAGGTAGGGTCATTCCCTTATTATCGCGAGTGTTTTCGCTAGTGTCGCGTCAGCCGAAATTGTCGGACCCGGGCTAAACGCGTTCCCGCGGACCGAATTACCGAAAAATAGGCTCGTGTCGTAAAGCCTCCGGAGCAACGGAAAATAGTTTCGCCGGACATGACACCTCGTATTCACTTCAAAAGAATGTAAATGCGACACTTCCTTACTAGGAAATAGCGACTGCAGATGTCTCCGTATCGAAGCAACAGATATCTAATGCTTCTTAGAACGGGATATCGCTTCCTATTTCTATGTTTCATGATAAGATATAATATTCATTGTGGAGTGTTATGTACACCTCGTATTCACATCAAAAGAATGTAAATGCGACACTTCCTTTCTAGGAAATAGCGTTTCCAGATGTCTACGTATCGAAACAATAGAGTTCTAATGCTTCTTAACGCAGGATATCGTATCTCATTTCTATGTTTCATGATAAGATATAATATTCATTGTGCAGTGTTATGTATACCTTGAATTCACATTAAATGAATGCAGTTGCGACACATCCTTGCAAGGAAATAGCGTTTGCAGATGTTTACGTATCGTAGCAATAGAGTTCTAGTGCTTCTTAAAACGCGATATCGCATCTCACTCCTATGTTTCATGATAAGGTATAATATTCATTGCGAAGTGTTGTGTATACCTCGTCAGAACTTCATAAGAAAGCAAATGCCACACTTCCTTGCTAGGAAATAGCGTATTCAGATGTCTACGTATCGCAGCAATAGAGTTCTAATGCTACTTAAATCGCGATATCGCATCTCATTTCTATGTTTCATGATAAGATATGATATTCATTGCGAAGTGTCATGTATACCTCGTATTCAATTCAAATGAAAGTAAATGCGACTATTGCTTGCTAGGATATAGCGTTTGCAGAAGTCTATGTATCGTAGCAATAGAGTTCCAATGCTGCTTAAATCCCGATATCGCATCCCATTTATACGTTTCGTGATAAGATATAATATTCATTGCGAAGTGTCATGTATACCTCCTAGTCACTTCAAAAGAATGTAAGTGCTAAACTTCCATGCTAGGAAATAGCGTTTGCAGATGTCTCCGCGTCGAGGCAATAGAGTTCTACTGCTTCTCAAAACGCGATATCGCATCTCATTTCTATGCTTCATTATAAGATATAATATTCATTGCGAAGTGTCATGTATACCTCGTATTCACGTCAAAAGAATGTATTTGCGACTATTCCTTGCTAGGAAATAGCGTTTGCAGGTGCCTACGTATCGTAGCAATAGGGATCTAATGCTTCTTAAATCGCCATATCGCTAATCATTACTATGTTTCATGATAATATATAATATTCATTGTGGAGTATTACGTATACCTCGTATTCATTTCAAAAGAATGTAAACGCGACACTTCCTTGCCAGGGAATAGCGTTTGCAGATGCCTACGTATCGTAGCAATAGGGATCTAATGCTTCTTAAATCGCCATATCGCTTCTCATTTCTATGTTTCATGACAATATATAATACTCATTGCGAAGTGTCATGTATACGTCGCATACACTTAAAATGAATGTAAATGCGACACTTCCTTGCTAGGAAGTAGCATTTGCTGATGTCTACGTATCGAAGCAATTGTGATCTAATGTTTCTTAAATCGTTATATCGCATCTCATTCCTATGTTTCATGTTAAGATATAATATTCATTGCGAAGTGTCATGTATACCTCGTATCCCTTTCAAAAGAATGTAAATGCGACACTTCCTTGCTAGGAAGTAGCGTTTGCAGATGTCTACGTATCGAAGCAATAGGGTTCTAATGCTTCTTAATTCGCCATATTACATCTCATTTCTATGTATCTTGATAAGATATAATATTTATTGTAGAGTGTTATGTATACCTCGTATTCACTTCAAAATAGTGTAAACGCGACACCTCCTTGCAAGGAAATAGCGTTTGCAGATGTCTACGTATGGTAGCATTAGAGTTCTAATGCTTCTCAAAACGCGATATCGCTACTCATTACTATATTTCAATGATAATATATAATATTCATTGTGAAGTGCTATGTATACCTCGTATTCACTTCAAAATAATGTAAACGCGACACTTCCTTGCCAGGAAATAGCGCTTGCAAATGTCTACGTATCGGAGCATTAGAGTTCCAATGCTTCTCAAAACGCGATATCGCTACTCATTACTATGTTTCATGATAATATATAATATTCACTGTGGAGTGTTATGTATACCTCGTATTCACTTTAAAATAATGTAAACGCGACACTTTCTTGCCAGGAAATAGCGCTTGCAGATGTCTACGTATCGTAGCAATAGGGATCTAATGCTTCTTAAATCGCCATATCGCTTCTCATTTCTATGTTTCATGATAATATATAATATTCACTGCGAAGTGTCATGTATACCTCGCATACACATCAAATGAATGTAAATACACCACTTCCTTGCTACGAAATATCGTTTGCAGATGTCTACGTATCGAAGCAATAGCGTTCTAATGCTTCTTAAATCGTCATATCGCATCTCATTTCTATGTTTCATGATAAGATATAATATTCATTGCGAAGTGTCATGTACACCTCGTATTCCTTTCAAAAGAATGTAAATGCAACACTTCCTTCTAGGAAGTAGGGTTTGCAGATGTCTACGTATCGAAGCAATAGAGTTCTAATGCTTCTTAAATCGCCATATAGAGTCTGATTTCTATGTTTCATGATAAGATATAATAATCACTGCGATGTGTTATGTATACATCGTATTCACTTCAAATGAATGTAAATGCGACACTTCCTTGGTAGGAAATATCGTTTGCAGATGTCTACGTATCGAAGTAGTAGAGTTCTAATGCTTCTTATAGCGCGATTTCGCACGTCATTCCTATGTTTCATGATAAGTTATAATATTCATTGTGGAGTGTTATGTATACCTCGTATTCACTTCAGAAGAATGAAAATGCGACGCTTCCTTGCCAGAAATTATCGTCTGCAGATGTCTATGTATCGGAGCAATAGGGTTCTAATGCTTCATAAAACGCGATATCGCACCTCATTTCTATGTTTCATGATAAGATATAATATCCATTGCGAAGTGTCATGTATACCTCGCATACACTTCAATTGAATGTAAATGCGACACTTTCTTGATAGGAAATAGCGTTTGCAGTTGTCGACGTATCGTATCAGTAGGGTTCTAATGCCTCTTCAAACGAGATGTCGCATCTCATTTGTATGTTTCATGATAAGATATAATATTCACTGCGAAGTGTCATGTATACCTCGTATTCACTTGAAAAGAATTTAAATGCGACTCTTCCTTGCTAGGAAATAGCGATTCCAGATATCTAAGTATAGGAGCAATAGTGTTCAAATGCTTCTTAAATCGACATATCGCATATCATTTCTATTTTTCATGATAAGACATAATATTCATTGAGATGTGATATGTATCCCTCGTTTACACTTCAAATGAATGTAAATGCAACACTTCCTTTCCAGGAAATTGCGTTTGCAAATGTCTATATATCGAAGCAGTGGAGTTCTAATGCTTCTTAAAATGGGATATCGCGTCTCATTTCTGTGTTTCATGATAATATGTAATATTCATTGCGAAGTGTTATGTATACCTCGCATACTTCAAGTGAATGCAAATACGACTCTTCCTTACCAGGAAATAGCGTTTGCAGATGTATGCGTATCGAAGCAACAGATTTCTAATGCTTCTTGAATCGAGATATCGCACCACACTTCTATGATTCATGGTAAGAAATTATATTCATTGCGAAGTGTCATGTGTAACTCGTATTCACTTCAAAAGAATGTGAATGCGGCACTTCTGTGCTATTAAATAGCGTTTGCAGATGTCTACGTATCGAAGCAATAGATTCCTAATGCTTCTTAAAACGCGATATCGCTCCTCATTTCAATGTTTCATGATAAGATGTAATATTCATGGTGGAGTGTTATATACACCTCGAATTCAATTCAAAATAATGTACATGCGCGACTTCCTTGCTAGAAAATAGCGTTTGCAGGTGTCTACGTATCGAAGCAATAGAGTTCTAATGATTCTTATGACGCGATATCGCATCACACTTCTATGTTTCATTATAAGATATAATATGCATTGCGAAGTGTCATGTATAGCTCGCATACACTTCAAATGAATGTAAAAGCGTCACTTCCTTGCACGGATATAGCGTTTGCAGATGTCTACGCATCGAAGCAATAGAGTTCGAATGCTTCTTAAATCACGATATCGCATCTCATTTCTATGTTTCATGATAAGATGTAATGTTCATTGCGAAGTGTCACGTATACCTCTCATCTACTTCAACTGAATGTAATTGCGACACTTCCTTGCTAGGCAATAGCGTTTGCAGATGTCTACGTATCGCAGCAATAGTTTTCTAATGCTTCTTAAATCGCGATATCGCATCTCATTTCTATGTTTCATGACAAGATATAATTTTCCTTGTGCAGTGTTATGAATACCTCGTATTCACTTCAAAAGAATGTAAATGCGACACTTCCTTGCTTGGAAATAACGTTTACAGATGTCTACGTATCGAAGCAATAGTTTTCTAATGCTTCTTAAACCGTCATATCGCATCTCATATCTACGTTTCATGATAAGATATAATATTCATTGGGAAGTGTCATGTATACCTCGTATTCCTTTCAAACGAATGTAAATGAGACACTGCCTTGCTAGGAAGTAGCGTTTGCAGATGTCTACGTATCGAAGCAATAGGGATCTAATGCTTCTTAAATAGCCATATCGCTCCTCATTTCTATGTTTCATTACAATATATAATATTCACTGCGAAGTGTCATGTATACCTTGCATACACTTCAAATGAATGTAAATGCGACTCTTCCTTGTTAGGAAATAGCGCGTTCCAGATATCTACGTATAGGAGCAATAGTGTTCAAATGCTTCTTAAATCGCGATATCGCATCTCATTTCTATGTTTCACGATAAGATATAATATTCATTGCGAAGTGTCATGTATACCTCGTATTCCTTTCAATAGAATGTAAATGCGGCACTGCCTTGCTAGGAAATAGAGTTTGCAGATGTCTACGTATCGAAGCAATAGAGTTCAAATGCTTCTTAAATCGTCATACCGCATCACACTTCTATGTTTCATGATAAGATATAATATTCATTGCGAAGTGTCATGTAAACCTCGTATTCCTTTCAAAAGAATGTAAATGCGACACTTCCTTGCTAGGAAGTAGCGTTTGCAGATGTCTTCGTATCGAACCAATAGACTTCTAATGCTTCTTATATCGCCATATAAAATCTCATTTCTATGTTTCATGATAAGATATAATTTTCATTGTGGAGTGTTATGTATACCTCGTATTCACTTCAAAAGAATGTAAACGCGACACTTCCTTGCCAGGAAATAGCTTTTGCAGATGTCTACGTATCGCAGCGTTAGAGTTCTAATGCTTCTCAAAACGCGATATCGCTACTCATTACTATGTTTCATGATAATATATAATATTCATTGTGCAGTGTTATGTATACCTCGTATTCACTTCAAATGAATGTAAATGCGACACTTCCTTGCTAGAAAATAGCGTTTGCAGATGCCTACGTATCGAAGCAATTGAGTTCTATTGCTTCTTAAAACGCGATATCGCATCTCATTTCTATGTTTCATGATAGGATATAATATTCATTGTGGAGTGTTATGTATACCCCGTATTCACCTCAAACGAATGTAAATGCGACACATCCTTGCTATTAAATAGCGTTTGCAGATGTCTTCGTATCGTAGCAATAGAGTTCTAATGCTTCTTAAAGCGAGATATCGCATCCCGTTTCTGTGTTTCACGATAAGATATAATACTCATTGCGAAGTGTCACTTGTACCTCGCATACACTTCGAAAGAATGTAAATGCGACACTTCCTTGCTAGGAAATAGCGTTTGCAGATGTCTACGTATCGTAGCTATAGTGTACTGATGATTTTCAAAACGCGATATCGCATCTCATTCCTATGTTTCATGATAAGATATAATATTCATTGCGAAGTGGAATTTATACCTCGTTTTCACTTCAAATGAATGTAAATGCGACACCTCCATGCTCGGAAATATCGTTTACAGATGTCTACGTATCGAAGCAATAGATTTCTAATGCTTCTTAAATCGCGATATCGTATCTCATTTCAATGTTTCATGATAAGATATAACATACATTGCGAAGTGCTATGTATTCCTCGTCTACTCTACAAATGAATGTAAATGCGACACTTCCTTGCTAGGAAATAGTGTTTCCAGATGTCTACGTATCGTAGCAATAGAGTTCTAATGCTTCTTAAAACGCCAAATCGCATCTAATTTCTATGTCTCATGATAAGATGTAATATTCATTGCGAAGTGTCATGTATAATTCGCATACACTACAAATGCATGTAAATGGGACATTTCCTTGCTAGGAAATAACGCTTCCATAAGTCTACGTATCGTAGCAATAGAGTTCTAATGCTTCTTAAAACGAGATTGCGCATCTCATTTCTATGTTTTAGGATGAGATATAATATTCATTGCGAAGTGCTTTGTATACCTCGCATACACTTCAAATCAATGTAAATGCGACACTTCCTTGCTAGGAAATAGCGTTTGCAGATGTCTACGTATCGAAGCAATTGAGTTCTATTGCTTCTTAAAACGCGATATCGCATCTCATTTCTATGTTTCATGATAAGATATAATATTCATTGCGAAGTGTCATGTATACCTCGTATTCACTTCAAAGGAATGTAAATGCGGCACTTTCTTGCTAGGAAGTAGCGTTTGTAGATGTCTACGTATCATAGTAATAGTGCTCTAATGCTTCTTGCAACGCGATATCGCATCCCATTTCTATGATCCAAGACAAGGTATAATATTCATTGCGAAGTGTCGTGTATACCACGTACTCACTTCAAAAGAATGTAAATGCGACACTTCCTTGCTAGGAAGTAGCGTTTGCAGATGTCTACGCATCGTAATAATAGTGCTCTAATGCTTCTTGTAACGCGATATCTCATCTCATATCTATGTTTCATGATAAGGTACAATATTCATTGCGAAGTGTCATGTATACTTCGTATTCACTTCAAATGAATGTAAATGCGTCACATCCTTGCTAGGAAATAGCGATTGCAGAAGTCTATGTACCGTAGCAATAGAGTTCTAATGCTTCTTAAAACGCGATATCGCATGTCATTTCTATGTTTCATTATAAGATATAATATTCATATCGAAGTGTCATGTATACTTCGTATTCACTTCAAAAGAATGTAAATGCGACACTTCCATGCTAGAAAATAGCGTTTGCAGATACCTACGTATCGAAACAATTGAGCTCTAGTGCTTCTTAAAACGCGATATCGCATCTTATTTCTATGTTTCATGATAAGATATATTATTCATTGCGAAGTGTCATGTATACCTCGTATTCGTCTCAAATGAATGCAAATGCGACACTACCTTGCTAGGAAATAGCGACTGCAGATGTCTACGTATTGAAGCAATACAGTTCTAGTGCTTCTTAAAACGGAATATCGCATCTATTTTCAATGTTTCATGATAAGGTATAATATTTATTGCGAAGAATCATGTATACCTCGTACTCACTTCAAAAGAATGTAAATGCGACACTTCCTTCTTAGGAAATAGCGTTTGCAGATACCTACCTATCGAAGCAATTGAGTTCTAATGCTTCTTAAAACGCGATATCGTATCTCATTTCTATGTTTCATTATAAGGTATAATATTCATTGTGGAGTGTTATGAATAAGTCGTATTCGTCTCAAAAGAATGTAAATGCGACACTTCCTTCCTAGGAAATTAAGTTACCAGATGTCTACGTACCGACGCAATAGATTTCTAGTGCTTCTTAAAACGCGAAATCGCATATAATTCCTATGTTTCATGATAAGATATAATAGTCATTGTGAAGTGTCATGTATACCTCGTATTGACTTCAGAAGACTGTCAATGCGGCACTTCCTTGCTAGGAAGAGCGTTGGCAGATGACTAAGTATCGAAGGCATAGAGTTCTAATGCATCTTAAAACACGATATCGCATCTCAATCCTATGTCTCATGAAAAGATATAATATTCATTGCGAAGTGTCATGTATGCCTCGTATTCACCTCAAAAGAATGTAAATGCGACATTTCCTTGCTAGGAAATAGCGTTTGCATATGTCTACGTATCGTACCATTAGAGTTCTAATGCTTCTCAAAACGCGATATCGCTACTCATTACCATGTTTCATTATAATATATAATATTCATTGTGGAGTGTTATTTATACCTCGTATTCACTTCAAAAGAATGTAAATGCGACACTTTCTTGCTTGGAACTGGCGTTTGCAGATGTCTACGTGTCGAAGCAATAGTATTCAAATGCTTCTTAAATCGCCATATCGCATCTCATTTCTATTTTTCATGATAATATATAATATTCATTGCGAAATGTCATGTATACCTCGCATACACTTCAAATGAATGTGAATGCGACAGCTCCTTGCCAGGAAATAGTGTTTGTAGATATCTAGTATCGAAGCAATAGACTTCTAAAACTTCTTAAATCGCGATATCGCATCTCATTTCTATGTTTCGTGATAAGATATAATATTCATTGTGCAGTGTTATGTATACCTCGTATTCACCTCAAAAGAATGTAAATGCGATACTTCCTTGCTAGGAAATAGCGTTTGCAGATATCTACGTATCGATGCAAAAGAGTTCTAAAGCTTCTTAAATCGCGATATCGCATCTCATTTCTATGTTTCATGATAAGATATAATATTCATTGTGCAGTGTTATGTATACCTCGTATTCACCTCAAAAGAATGTAAATGCGACACTTCCTTGCTAGGAAGTTACGTTTCCAGATGTCTACGTATCGAAGCAGTATAGTTCTAATGCATCCTAAAACGGGATATCGCATTTCATTTCTATGTTTCATGATAAGATATAATATTAATTGCGAATTGTTATGTTTACCTCGTATTCACTTCAGAAGAATGTAAATGCGACACTTCCTTTCTAGGAAACAGCGTTTGCAGATGCCTACGTATCGAAGAAATAGAGTTGTAATGCTTCTTAAAATGAGATATCGCATCTCATTTCCATGTTTAATGATAAAATGCAATATTCATTGCGAACTGTCATGTATACATCGTATTCCCTTCAAAGGAATGAAAATGCGACACTTCCTTCCTAGGAAATGGCGTTTGCAGATGTCTACGTATCGTAGCAATAGAATTCTAATGCTTCTTAAATCGCGATATCGCATCTCATTACTATGTTTCATGATAATATGTAATATTCATTGTGGAGTGTTATGTATACCTCGTATTCACTTCAGAAGAATGTAAATGCGACACTTCCTTGCTAGGAAATCTGGTTTGCAGATGTCTACGTACCGAAGCAATAGTGTTCTAATGCTTCTTAAATCGCGATATCGCATCTCATTTCTGTGTTTCATGATTACATATAATATTCACTGTGCAGTATTATGTATACCTCATATTCACATCAGAAGAATGTAAATGCGACACTTCCTTGCTAGGAAATAGCGTTTGTAGGTGTCTACGTATCGTGGCATTAGAGTTCTAACGCTTTTTAAATCGCGATATCGCATCTCATTTCTATGTTTCATGATAAGATATAATATTCATTGTGCAGTGTTATGTATATCTCGTCTATACTTCAAATGAATGTAAATGCGACACTTCCTTGATAGGAAATAGCGTTTGCAGATGTCTACGTATGGTGGCATTAGAGTACTAATACTTCTCAAAACGCGATATCGCTTCTCATTTCTATGTTTCATGATAATATATAATATTCATTGCGAAGTGTGATGTATACCTCGCATACACTTCAATTGAATGTACGTGCGACACTTCCTTGCTAGGAAATAGCATTTGCAGATCTCTACGTATCCAAGCAATAGAATTCCAATGCTTCATAAATCGCCATATCGCATCTCAGTTCTATGTTTCATGAGTTGATATAACATTCATTGCGAAGTGTCATGTATAGCTCGTATTCCTTTCAAAAGAATGTAAATGCGACACTTCCTTGCTAGAGAGGAGCGTTTGCAGATGTCTACGTATCGAAGCATTAGAGTTCTAATGCTTCTTAAATCGCCATATCGCATCTCATTTCTATGTTTCATGATAAGATATAATATTCACTGTGCAGCGTTATGTATACCTCGCATACACTTCAAATGAATGTGAATGCGACAGTTCCTTGCTAGGAAATAGTGTTTGCAGATTTCTACGTATCGAAGCAATAGAGTTCTAATGCTTCTCAGATCGCGATATCGCATCTCATTTCTATGTTTCATGATAAGACACAATATTCATTGTGCAGTGTTATGAATACCTGGTATTCACTTCAATAGTATGTAAATGCGACACTTCCTTGCTAGGAAATAGCGTTTGCAGGTGTCTACGTATCGAAGCAATAGATTCCTAAAGCTTGCTAATACGCGACATCGCACCTCATACCTATGTTTCATGATAATATATAATATTCATTGCGAAGTGTCATGTATACCTCGTATTCACTTCAAAAGAATGTAAATGCGACACTTCCTTGCTAGGAAGTAGCGTTTACAGCTGTCTACGTGTCGAAGCAATAGAGTTCTAATGCTTCTTAAAACAGGATATCGCATCTCATTTCTATGTTTCATGATAAGATGTAATATTCATTGCGATGTGTTATGTATACCTCACATCCACTTCCAATGAATGTAAATGCGACACTTCCTTGATACGAAATAGCGATTGCAGATGTCTACGTATAGTGTAACGTCTCGCGTACTGCCTTCCATCCCCCAGCGCCTCCCACAGCATCCGGCTGCGACGTACTCACCGTCAGCTGCACCTAAGCACAGGGGACGAGCGCCACCACAACCAAACATACACCACGTCCGCCGAGCCAAGGCTGCTATCAAGGTACGAAGACCTAGGAGTTCGACCGATCGACCCTGTGACAACGTGCAGCATTTCCAAAGCCAGGAAATATGCAGCATCCAACCAGACGACTGGACCACTGGGCACAGCAGCGAATCACCTACACCATTACAGCGTTATTCCTATTTCCAAAGTATATATTCGTAAATCGTACTCTAGATCTAAGTACTCGACACATACATTGTACATACGCAGACAACACACACATAGCTTCTAAGATCAACGTAAATATCTATAATTATAAGTTGCGATACGCTCGAGGGGGCGTCCGACGCGCGCGGCTCACGCGTAACGCGAGCCGCGCCCCACTCCGACCGGCCGCCCCACTGCGCGGGCCGAGCGGCCACCCCATTCCGGGCTCCAGCGACTCACGCGCCACGCGACCTAAGGAGGTCGCGGACCCGCGATCGGAGAGTCAGTCTTCTCCGAGCCTCGTTCCAAGCTTTCTTCATTAGACAGCTCTAATGCCTACGGGCTATTATCCACCTTAGTCAGAGGTGTTCGTAATTCTATTCTAAATTCAAGTTCAATTCCAATCATCGAGTCTAGTTCTAATTCCAATTCTAAACAATTAAGTCTAATTTTAACTTAGTCTTAGGGAAGGTACAGTGTAAGCTTAGGATTAACTTAGAATATACTTTGATTTTACCTCCTAACTACTAGTTCAGTTATTGATAATTTCCATTAACTTCATTCTTATCCTGCGAGTTCTTCCACGAGCCAACGCGTGGATATTTTACATTCAATCCAATCGTTAGTCGATCATTGGTAATCAGCTGGTTAGAGCGGACAGCCGCTTAGCTTCGCTGACCCATACGTGAGACTGCGTGCAGATAACGCCGACATTTCACTCTCTGGACCGACAGGCTAGAGCGGACCGCCGCTTACCCGAGTCGTATCTAGTCTGCTGAAATTAGACGCGAATGTGCAGTAATTCGAAGCGAAAGGCTCGACGTGCGGGAAGGAAGAACTTCCTACGCCGTCTCGTACGTGAATACGTGGGCACCAAAGCCTTACCGTCGATCAGTGCATCCGCCACCGTCCTCGTGGCTTCTCAACGTTCCACGCCGACAACATTATCCGATCCAGGGAAGCCGAACATTGCTGAATCCCAGCAACGCTGGGCGCTCATCCCTTTGGCCATTCAGCCTCGCAGTCCTTACGCAGCATCGATACCAGACTACGATCCACGGAAGCAGAGATATCTCAAGAAAGAATATTGATTTGTTCGCTATCAAGACGGACAAGATTTTTCCACATTTACAGCGTTAGCGTGTTCCTAAAAGCGTTCGTTGTCCCACGGAATGAACCCGGCATTAGGCGAAATTAAGCGAGCCGTTTCCGCGAATTGGCTGCGTGTCGTCTCCGAGTAAAGCGGAAATTTTCCACCCTCGTGACGTGACAATAGAAGCCATGAAGTTCTAATGCTTGTTAAGACGCGATATCGGATCTCACTCCTACGTTTCACGATAAGATATAATATTCATTGCGAAGTGTCATGTATACCTTGTATTCACTTGAAAAGAATGTTAATGCGTCACTTCCATGCTAGGAAATAGCGTTTGCAGATGTCTACGTATCGTAGCAATAGAGATCTAATGGTTCTTAAAACGAGATGTTGCATCTCATTTCTATGATTCATGATATGGTATAATTTTCATTGCGAAGTGTTATCTATTCCTCGTCTACACTTCAAATGAATGTAATTGCGACACATCCTGGCTAGGAAATAGGGTTTTCAGATGTCTACGCGTCGTAACAATAGAGTTCTCATGCTTCTTAAAACGAGATACCGTATCGCATTTCTATGCTTCATGATAAGATATAATATTCATTGCTTAGTGTCATGTATACCTCGCATACACTTCAAATGAATGTAATTGCGACACTTCCTTGCTTGGAAATAGCGTTTGCAGATGTCTACGTATCGTAGCATTAGAGCTCTAATGCTTCTCAAAACGCGATATCGCTACTCTTTACTATGTTTCATGATAATATATAATATTCATTGTGGTGTGTTATGTATACCTCGTATTCACTTCAAAAGAATGTTAAGGCGACACTGCCTTGCTTGGAAATAGCGATTGCAGATGTCTACGTATAGTGTAACGTCTCGCGTACTGCCTTCCATCCCCCAGCGCCTCCCACAGCATCCGGCTGCGACGTACTCACCGTCAGCTGCACCTAAGCACAGGGGACGAGCGCCACCACAACCAAACATACACCACGTCCGCCGAGCCAAGGCTGCTATCAAGGTACGAAGACCTAGGAGTTCGACCGATCGACCCTGTGACAACGTGCAGCATTTCCAAGCCATCCAACCAGACGACTGGACCACTGGGCACAGCAGCGAATCACCTACACCATTACAGCGTTATTCCTATTTCCAAAGTATATATTCGTAAATCGTACTCTAGATCTAAGTACTCGACACATACATTGTACATACGCAGACAACACACACATAGCTTCTAAGATCAACGTAAATATCTATAATTATAAGTTGCGATACGCTCGAGGGGGCGTCCGACGCGCGCGGCTCACGCGTAACGCGAGCCGCGCCCCACTCCGACCGGCCGCCCCACTGCGCGGGCCGAGCGGCCACCCCATTCCGGGCTCCAGCGACTCACGCGCCACGCGACCTAAGGAGGTCGCGGACCCGCGATCGGAGAGTCAGTCTTCTCCGAGCCTCGTTCCAAGCTTTCTTCATTAGACAGCTCTAATGCCTACGGGCTATTATCCACCTTAGTCAGAGGTGTTCGTAATTCTATTCTAAATTCAAGTTCAATTCCAATCATCGAGTCTAGTTCTAATTCCAATTCTAAACAATTAAGTCTAATTTTAACTTAGTCTTAGGGAAGGTACAGTGTAAGCTTAGGATTAACTTAGAATATACTTTGATTTTACCTCCTAACTACTAGTTCAGTTATTGATAATTTCCATTAACTTCATTCTTATCCTGCGAGTTCTTCCACGAGCCAACGCGTGGATATTTTACATTCAATCCAATCGTTAGTCGATCATTGGTAATCAGCTGGTTAGAGCGGACAGCCGCTTAGCTTCGCTGACCATACGTGAGACTGCGTGCAGATAACGCCGACATTTCACTCTCTGGACCGACAGGCTAGAGCGGACCGCCCGCTTACCCGAGTCGTATCTAGTCTGCTGAAATTAGACGCGAATGTGCAGTAATTCGAAGCGAAAGGCTCGACGTGCGGGAAGGAAGAACTTCCTACGCCGTCTCGTACGTGAATACGTGGGCACCAAAGCCTTACCGTCGATCAGTGCATCCGCCACCGTCCTCGTGGCTTCTCAACGTTCCACGCCGACAACATTATCCGATCCAGGGAAGCCGAACATTGCTGAATCCCAGCAACGCTGGGCGCTCATCCCTTTGGCCATTCAGCCTCGCAGTCCTTACGCAGCATCGATACCAGACTACGATCCACGGAAGCAGAGATATCTCAAGAAGAATATTGATTTGTTCGCTATCAAGACGGACAAGATTTTTCCACATTTACAGCGTTAGCGTGTTCCTAAAAGCGTTCGTTGTCCCACGGAATGAACCCGCATTAGGCGAAATTAAGCGAGCCGTTTCCGCGAATTGGCTGCGTGTCGTCTCCGAGTAAAGCGGAAATTTTCCACCCTCGTGACGTGACAATAGAAGCCATGAAGTTCTAATGCTTGTTAAGACGCGATATCGGATCTCACTCCTACGTTTCACGATAAGATATAATATTCATTGCGAAGTGTCATGTATACCTTGTATTCACTTGAAAAGAATGTTAATGCGTCACTTCCATGCTAGGAAATAGCGTTTGCAGATGTCTACGTATCGTAGCAATAGAGATCTAATGGTTCTTAAAACGAGATGTTGCATCTCATTTCTATGATTCATGATATGGTATAATTTTCATTGCGAAGTGTTATCTATTCCTCGTCTACACTTCAAATGAATGTAATTGCGACACATCCTGGCTAGGAAATAGGGTTTTCAGATGTCTACGCGTCGTAACAATAGAGTTCTCATGCTTCTTAAAACGAGATACCGTATCGCATTTCTATGCTTCATGATAAGATATAATATTCATTGCTTAGTGTCATGTATACCTCGCATACACTTCAAATGAATGTAATTGCGACACTTCCTTGCTTGGAAATAGCGTTTGCAGATGTCTACGTATCGTAGCATTAGAGCTCTAATGCTTCTCAAAACGCGATATCGCTACTCTTTACTATGTTTCATGATAATATATAATATTCATTGTGGTGTGTTATGTATACCTCGTATTCACTTCAAAAGAATGTTAAGGCGACACTGCCTTGCTTGGAAATAGCGTTTGCAGATGTCTACGTATCGAAGAAATAGAGTTCTAATGCTTCTTAAATCGCGATATCGCATCTCAATCCTATGTTTCATGATAAGATATAATGTTCATTGTGCAGTGTTCTGAATACCTCGTATTCACTTCAAAAGAATGTAAATGCGACACTTCCTTGCTAGGAAATAGCGTTTGCAGATGTCTACGTATCGAAGCAATAGTTTTCTAATGCTTCTTAAATCGTCATATTGCATCTCATACCTACGGTTCATGATAAGATATAATATTCATTACGAAGTGTTATGTATACCTCGTATTCCTTTCAAAAGAATGTAAATGCGACACTTCCTTGCTAGGAAGTAGCGTTTGCAGATGTGTACGTATCGAAGCAGTAGTGTTCTAATGCTTCTCAAAACGCGATATCACTACCCATTACTATGTTTCATGATAATATATAATATTCACTGTGGAGTGTTATGTATACCTCGTAGTCACTTCAAAAGAATGTAAATGCGACACTTCCTTGCTAGGAATAGCGTTTGCAGATGACTACGAAACGAAGCAAACGAGTTCTAATGGTTCTTAAAACGAAATGTCGTATCTCATTTCTATGATTCATGATAAGATAAAATATTCATTGCGAAGTGTTATGTATACCTCGCACACACTTCAAATGAATGTAAATGCGACACTTCCTAGCTAGGAAATAGCGCTTGCAGATGTCTACGTATCGAAGCAATAGAGTTCTAATGCTGCTTCGAACGAGATATCGCATCTCACTTCCATGTTCCATGATAAGATATAATATTAATTGCGAAGTGTCATGAATACCTTGTATTCCCATCAGAAGAATGTGAATGCGACACTTTCATGCTAGGATATAGCGTTCGGAGATGTCTAAGTATCAAAGCAATAGAGTTCTAATGCTACTTAAAACGAGATATCGCATCTCATTTCTATATTTCATGATAAGATATAATATTCATTCTGAAGTGTTATGTATACCTCGCATACACATCAAATGAATGTAAATGCGACACTTCCTTGCTAGGAAATAGCGTTTGCAGATGTCTACCTATCGAAGCAATAGAGTTCTAATGCTTCTTAAAACGAGATATCGCATGTCATTTCTATGTTTCATGATAAGATATAATATTCATTGCGAAGTGTTATGTATACCTCGCATACACGTCAAATGAATGTAAATGCGACACTTCCTTGCTAGGAAATAGTGTTTGCAGATGTCTACGTATCGAAGCAATAGAATTCTAATGTTACTTAAAAGGAGATATCACATCTCATTCTTACGTTTCATGATAAGATATAATATTCATTGCAAAGTGTTATGTATTCCCCGCACACATTTCAAATGAATGTAAATGCGACACTTCCTGCTAGAAAATAGTGTTTGCAGATGTCTACGTATCGAAGCAATAGAGTTCCAATGCTGCTTAAAACGGGATATCGCACCTCATTTCTATGTTTCATGATAAGATATTATATTCACTGCAAAGTAATATAAATACCTCGCATACACTTCAATAAATGTAATGCTACACTTGCTTGCTAGGAGATAGCGTTTGCAGATGTCTACGTATCGAAGCAATAGTGTTCTAATGCTTCTTAAAACGTGATATCGCATCTCATATCTATGTTCCATGATAAGATATAATATTCATTGTGGAGTGTTATGTATACCTCGTATTCGCTTCAAAAGAATGTAAATGCGACACTTCCATGCTAGGAAATAGCGTTTGCAGATGACTACGAAACGAAGCAAACGAGTTCTAATGGTTCTTAAACGAGATGTTGCATCTCATTTCTATGATTCATGATATGGTATAATTTTCATTGCGAAGTGTTATGTATTCCTCGTCTACACTTCAAATGAATGTAATTGCGACACATCCTGGCTAGGAAATAGGGTTTTCAGATGTCTACGCGTCGTAACAATAGAGTTCTCATGCTTCTTAAAACGAGATACCGTATCTCATTTCTGTGTTTCATGATAAGATATAATAGTCATTGCGAAGTGTTATGTATACCTCGCATACACTTCAATTGAATGTAAATGCGAAAATTCCTTGCTAGGAAATAGCGTTTGCAGATATCTACGTATCGAAGCCGAAGAGTTCTAAAGGTTCTTGAATCGCGATATTGCATCTCATTTCTACGTTTCATGATAAGATATAATATTCATTGTGCAGTGTTATGTATACCTCGTATTCACTTCAAAAGAATGTAAATGCGACACTTCCATGCTAGGAAATAGCGTTTGCATATGTCTACGTATCCAAGCAATAGAGTTCTAATGCTTCTTAAATCGCGATATCGCATCTCATTTCTATGTTTCATGTTATGATATAATATTCATTGTGCAGTGTTATGTATATCTCGTCTATACTTGAAATGAATGTAAATGCGACCCTTCCTTCCTAGGAAATAGCGTTTGCAGATTTCTACGTATGTGGGATTAGATATCCACTGCTTCTCAAAACGCGATATCGCTTCTCATTTCTATGGTTCATGATAATATATAATATTCATTGCGAAGAGTCATGTATACCTCGTATTCCTGTCAAAAGAATGTAAATGCGGCACTTCCTTGCTAGGAAATAGCGTTTGCAGATGTCTACGTATCGAAGCAATAGAGTCCTAAAGCTTGCTAATTCCCGATATCGCATCTCATTTCAATGTTTCATGATAAGATATAATATTCATTGTGAAATGTCATGTATACCTCGCATACACTTCAAATGAATGTAAATGCGGCACTTCCTTGCTAGGAAATAGCGTTTGCAGATGTCTACGTATCCAAGCAATAGAGTTCTAATGCTTCTTAAATCGCGATATCGCATCTCATTTCAATGTTTCATATTAAGATATAATATTCATTGTGCAGTCTTATGTATATCTCGTCTATACTTGAAATGAATGTAAATGCGACACCTCCTTGCTAGGAAATAGCGTTTGCAGATGTCTACGTATCGTGGGATTAGAGATCCACTGCTTCTCAAAACGCGATATCGCTTCTCATTTCTATGGTTCATGATAATATATAATATTCATTGCCAAGTGTCATGTATACCTCGCATACACTTCAAATGAATGTAAATGCAACAGATCCTTGCTAGGAAATAGCGTTTGCAGATCTCTACGTATCGAAGCAAAAGAGTTCTAAAGCTTCTTAAATCGCGATATCGCATCTCATTTCTTTGTTTCATGATAAGATATAATATTCATTGCGCAGTGTTATGTATATCTCGTCTATACTTCAAATGAATGTAAATGCGACACTTCCTTGCTAGGAAATAGCAAGTGTCATTCAGCCTCCTGGGATACGAATAATTTGTTCGCCAGGACGTGACAAAATTGCTGGTGACAGCGGTGGGATATTCGCGTATAACTTATCGGAAATTCTGCTGAATAAGTGTACGAACAGCCATGGCAACGCGCACGCCGACGAAGCGAACGCGGCTTCAGGTACAGAAGGACTCCGCCGCAACCGAATCCGATACTCACCGAACGTTAGATTTTCACGATGCTCTCGCAAACGACGCCGCCGGACCTTCAAACGATAATACGGATAAAGAACAAGCGATCGCTACGTTAAGTCGCCAAATAGATTTCATGCGTCGGGAATTGGAATCCTTACGCGCGGCACAATCCGCAAACGCCGACACTATCTCTTTCGGAACTCCGCACCTGCAACGACACGTAGCTCAGGGTCTGATTCACCAAACTCCCAATCAGATAGACTTATTTTTCGCGAAGCAATAGATAGCATCCCTATATTTGATGGCAAAAACTTGCCAATATTACAGTTCGTGCGGGCCTGTAAACGGGCTAGGGAGTTGATTTCGCCCGAAGGAGAACCCTCGTTCACCAAACTCATTGTCAATCGTTTACGCGGCCGTGCATATCTGGCCGTAGAGGACGAGCAATGCTCTTCGGTCGGACAACTGGCCGATATTCTACGAGCCGCATTCGAAAATACAAAGTCAACCGACCATTACAGGGGCGAACTAACTAATACTTTCATGCGCCCAGGAGAACATATCCTCGATTTCATAGGTAGAATTAAAGACCTACGTAACGCAGCAATCGACTGCGAACGATTCGATTCCGCCATATTAGTAAATTCACGTTCCGGAATAGACGCGCTTACGCTTAGGTGTTTTTGCGACGGGCTTATCCCGGAAATTCGACATTCCATGAACACGCGATTGTACGAAACATACGTGGACGCGTTCGCTCACGCTAAGGAGTTGTACAGGCGACACGAAGTAGACAAAGAGAGACTCTTCTCGTCGCGTTCCCGTACGGAAAATTTTCACTTCGAGCGCCGGCAAGGAACGGTTTGCGCTCGTTGTAATAGTCGCGGTCATGTCACTCGCGACTGCAAGTACGCAAGTCATAGACCGTCAGTCACGTACCCACGGGAAGAAACCCCAAGGTATCCTCGACAGGAACGACCGCTTGTAACGGGACCACCGCGCGGTCAGTACGCACCGCCCGATCGACGGGATATCGTTTGTAGGTACTGCCGAAACCTGGGACATAGCATAGACGAATGTCGAAAGCGACAATTTAATAATGTCGGAAATAACGTTTCGCGCCCGAATCCGGGAAACGCGAACGGCCTCCCGACCCGCCGCGAGACGGTACGCGAGGCCGGCTACGATCGCCGAGTTCTCGCCTTAACGAACGACGAGTCAACCTCGATAATAGAAGAGCAGCAGTAAACATAACGGGTAAAACTAGCGTCCCCACGGTTGTCATAAATTCTAACGCGTTAATTGAACCCGTAGTAATGATGATCGACACCGGAGCCGAGATCAACGTGATCAAGGAAAACGCGCTAAAACCTAAAACTCTAATTAACACTGCAGAACGCCTAACTATTACCGGAGTAACTCAGGGTACCGTAGCCACCTTAGGGACGGTTACGTTACCGATATTTTCTCGTGATGTTCCGTTTAATGTCGTCAGTTCCGACTTCCCAATTAAAACCGCCGTGATCCTGGGATCCGGGTTTTGTGCAGACGCGGATATATCTTTTAGAAATAAATATATCCTGTGGCACGGGAATAGGATCCTATTTGCACGTCGCGAAGACGTTTTAAATAAAATAATACTTCCTCCGCGGACTAACTCGGGCATACGCGTCGGAATAATTAATTCAGGCGTAGGCGAAGGAATAATCCCCCGAACACAGATCGCGAAAGGAGTATATTTCGGTGATGCTATCGTTAAAGTGCGAAACGGCCATGCGATAGCACGGATAATTAATGCGACCGATACCGAGATCGAGATCGCGGTGCCCAGAATTCATCTGGACCCGCTTCCCGTTCTCGAATCGCTGAAACGAGAACCAGCGTTATATTCGTTATTTACGAATACTTCTAAATCCACTGTTTCTAATACAAAAATGAATACTAAATCCACTGTTTCAAGCATGCCTACTAATTCTACTAATACTAAATCCACTGTTTCCAGCATGCCTACTAATCCAATTAATACTAAATCCACTGTCTCAAGCATGCGTACTAACTCGACTAATTCCAAATCCACTGTATCCACTCTAAAACGAGTATTCCCAAATCCCACTGTATCTTATGCTAACATTGTTTCAAAATCCACTTCAAATTCTACGAATTCCAACGAAAATCTCTTACCATCGTCACGCGATATTCAACACAAAGTTTCCAATCATGATAAATCTTCCAATAACAACCTCAAAATCCACAAAAATTTTTTCAAGTGCCATCGAAGGTACGCAACGTAACTTAAACATCCGCGCGAAAGATACACAAAATAAACCTCTTCTCAAAAGCGGTAGCGAACGACACTCGAAACGCGACACTCCGCGCGCCACTCAAAATGTAACGCGACCTCAAAGCCGATTCGACGAAATAGTCGCGTCACTCCGTCTAGATCATCTAAACAGCGAAGAAAGAAATAATATATACAAACTGATTTCTAACAATCAAGATTTATTCCATCTCCCAGGCGATAAATTAGGATTTACCAATGTAACCGAGCACCGCATTCCAACGATAAACGATCAGCCAATAAACGTACGCCGCGTATTTAGATGAACTCAACGATAGAATACGTACTTCACAAGAAATAGCGAAAACAAACTTAGACTGTGCAAAAACACGCCCTAAATTCTATTACGATAAGAAACTTAATGTAAAGGATTTCCAAATCGGACAATGGGTTTATTTGCTCCGCGAACCACTTAGACATAAATTCGATTTTCAATACACAGGCCCATATAAGATCTTGGAGATTCTACCTAACAATAACGTAAAAATGAATGTTAAGGGGAGGCACAAGATTGTGCATTCAAATAAATTAAAAAATTGTAAGCGTCTACAAACGATGAATGCACGTATGAGAGTTCGATCGAATGTAGGAGACAGTGAAAAGTGTAAGTCGAAATCAAAAACTGAAAATCTTAATGAACAAAGAGTAAAAGAATTGGTGACAGTGACAAACGAACAAAGTGCACCACAGAAGAAAAGTGCAACCAAACAGAGTGCAGCCGTAGCAGCACAACATACGCAGAGACCACAGCATCCACGAGACGAGAGCCCACAGCATCCACGAGATGATAGACCACAGCATCCACGAGATGAGAGCAGCATACACGCCAAGGAGGACCAATCTCCTCCACAGCACACGAAACGAGTAGCATCCCACATCGAGGCCACATCAGTCCAGAGATTTCGCCATAGGCGAAATTCTTTTTCTAAGGGGGAAGGTGTGACGTCAGGCGTGCCGCCTGCCACCCTCTCAACGCACCACAGCAACCACCCTCACGCGCCTGCACCACAGGCAACACCCAGGCGCAACTCGCCGTCTCACTCAGGCCAAGGGCTACGACCATCGACTCGCTCGCACCCGCAGAGGTGCTCGCCGTCTCTCTCACTCCAAGGGACCTACCCTCCGTCTCACTCGCACCCGCAGAGATGTTCGCCACCTCTCTCGCTCCAAGGGCAACACACTCTGTCCCACTCGCACCGAGGACCTCGTGCGCCATCTCGCTTGCACCAAGGACCATGTGCGCTGTCTCGCTCCCTCTCAAGGAGTCATCCACCGTCTCACTCTTACCTGCAGGGAAACTCGCCCTCTCGCTCACTCCAGGGACGTACCAGGAGAATCAACCTCTACGAGATCCGACGGCGGGAACCCTCACCGTACAAAGGACTCTACGATTTCACCATCCCAGATCCGCCATGCCCAAAATACTATTTCTAAGATTGTTAATTAACATTATATATATATACTCCTACATTCTAAGCTCTGTATTCCTAGCTTATAGAATTTACACGACACTACTTTATAACGACACAAACAACACACATTTTACATTTAAGGCGTAATTTCTAATTTCATACTTGTACCTCTATATTCATAAGTTGCGCTAATTAAGTAAGCCGCGACGCATGAGATCGCGACCGCCTCAGCGGCACGCGTCGCTAGCCCCACCACGCAACGCCGAGACCCCACTCCGGCGTCCACATACTTCCACCTACGTTCGCACGCGACCGAAGCGCTCCGAGAGTCGAGGAGGTCGCAGACGCATCTTGGGAGACACAGTCAATTACAGACAGTCATGACGGACAGTCAGACACAGTCAGTCAGTACCGTCAGTACGGTACAGTTCTATCTCGCCTTCGGGCACTTCTAATTCCAAGTCTCTTCCAAGTCGCGCCTTAGGGCCGTCGCGCAGCCTCGATGAGGTTCCTAGTTCTAAAGTCTTTGTTCTAATTCCTAATTCATAGTTAACCTAGTCTTAATACTTAGAAATAATTGTTCTTGTACTCTTTGATTTAGAATATACTTTATTATTTTTCTACCACATCAAGTTCTAGTTCATTCCAACTCCATTTTTAAATTCAATTTTATTTTAATACAAATTCTTCCAAGTTCGTAACAACTTGAGTGTTTACAAACGAACTCTTCGCGCCGGGAGGAAGAATTTAATCCATTATCTCGTGCGGAATACGTTGGTAAAACGCCAGAATTCTTCGTTCATCGACAGACGGCGACATTCATCGCAGCTTCCACCGTCACAACGCCGATTCCAGCCAGCCGTACGCCGACTCCTCCCCCGAGAACGACCTTCGACGATCGCCACATCTGAAAGCAGAAGAGGGAAATCAGCGAAAGGTAAGTAAAATCCCTCCTTACACGCGTTCGCGATTGTTTACGGAGTCCGCGTCTTGCCAGAATCGACGGACCCGGTCATACGCGTTTTATACCGGACCGAATTCGCGACTAAAAGGCCTGTGTCATTCAGCCTCCTGGGATACGAATAATTTGTTCGCCAGGACGTGACAATATCTTATCATGAAACATAGAAATTAGGAGCGATATCGCGATTTAAGAAGCATTAGAATTCTATTGCCACGATACGTAGACATCTGCAAACGACATCTCCCAGCAAGGAAGCGTCGCATTTACATTCTTTTGAAAGGAATACGAGGTATACATGACACTTCGCAATGTATATTATATCTTATCGTAAAACATAGAAATGAGATGCGATATCGCGTTTTAAGATGCATTAGAGCTCTATTGCTACGATACGTAGACATCTGCAAACGCTATTTCCTAGCAAGGAAGTGTCGCATTTACATTCAATTGAAGTGTATGCGAGATATACATGGCTCTTCGCAATGAATATTAGATATTATCATGAAACATAGAAATGAGAAACGATACCGCGTTTTGAGAAGCATTAGAACTATATTGCTTCGATACGTAGACATCTGCAAACGATTTTCCTAGCAAGGAAGTGTCGCATTTACATTCTTTTGAAAGGAATACGAGGTATACATGACACTTCGCAAAGAATATTACATTTTATCATGAAATATAGAAATGAGATGCGATATGGCGATTTGAGAAGCATTAGAACTCTATTGCTTCGATACGTAGACATCTGAAAACGCTATTTCCTAGCAAGGAGGTGTCGCATTTACATTCATTTGAAGTATATGCGAGGTATACATGACACTAAGCAATGAATATTATATACTATCATGAAACATAGAAATGAGAAACGATGTCGCGTTTTGAGAAGCATTAGAGCACTAATGCTACGATACGTAGACATCTACAAACGCAATTTCCTAGCAAGAAAGTGTCGCATTTACCTTCTTCTGAAGTGAATACGAGGTATACATAACACTGCACAATGGATATTATATCTTATCATGAAACACAGGAATGTGATGCGATATCGCGATTTAAGAATCATTAGAATTCTATTGCTTCGATACGTAGACATCTGCAAACGCTATTTCCTAGCGAGGAAGTGTCGCATATACATTCAATTGAAGTGTATGCGAGATATACAAGACACTTCGTAATGAATATTATATCTTATCATGAAACATAGAGATGAAATGCGATATGGCGATATATGAAGCATTAGATGTCAATTGCTACGATACTTAGACATCTGCAAACGCTATTTCCTAGGAAGGAAATGCTGCATTTACATTCATTTGAAGTGTATGCGAGGTATACATGACACTTCGCAATGAATATTATATCTTATATCTTAGATATGACGTGCGATATCGCGTGTTAAGAAGCATTAGACTTCCATTGCTACGATACGTAGACATCTGCAAACGCTACTTCCCAGCAAGGAAATGTCAAATTTACATTCTTTTGAGGTGAATACGAGGTATGCATAACACTCCACAATGAATATTATATCTTATCATGAGACATAGGAATGAGATGCGATATCGCGTTTTGAGAAGCATTAGAACTCTATTGCTTCGATACGTAGAATCTGCAAACGCTATTTCCTAGCAAGGAAGTGTCGCATGTACATTCAATTGAAGTGTATGCGAGATATACATGGCTCTTCGCAATGAATATTAGATATTATCATGAAACATAGAAATGAGAAACGATACCGCGTTTGGAGAAGCATTAGAACTCTATTGCTTCGATACGTAGACAACTGCAAACGCCTTTTCCTAGCAAGGAAGTGTCGCATTTACATTCTTTTGAAAGGAATACGAGGTATACATGACACTTCGCAAAGAATATTACATTTTATCATGAAATATAGAAATGAGATGCGATATGGCGATTTGAGAAGCATTAGAACTCTATTGCTTCGATACGTAGACATCTGCAAACGCTATTTCCTAGCAAGGATGTGTCGCATTTACATTCATTTGAAGTGTATGCGATGTATACATGACACTAAGCAATGAATATTATATACTATCATGAAACATAGAAATGAGAAACGATGTCGCGTTTTGAGAAGCATTAGAGCACTAATGCTACGATACGTAGACATCTACAAACGCAATTTCCTAGCAAGGAAGTGTCGCATTTGCCTTCTTTTGAAGTGAATACGAGGTATACATAACACTGCACAATGGATATTATATCTTATCATGAAACATAGAAATGAGATGCGATATCGCGATTTAAGAAGCATTAGGATTCTATTGCTTCGATACGTAGAATCTGCAAACGCTATTTCCTAGCAAGGAAGTGTCGCATGTACATTCAATTGAAGTGTATGCGAGATATACATGGCTCTTCGCAATGAATATTAGATATTATCATGAAGCATAGAAATGAGAAACGATACCGCGTTTTGAGAAGCATTAAACTCTATTGCTTCGATACGTTGACATCTGCAAACGCTATTTCCTAGCAAGGAGGTGTCGCATTTACATTCATTTGAGGTGTATGCGATGTATACATGACACTAAGCTATGAATATTATATACTATCATGAAACATAGAAATGAGAAACGATGTCGCGTTTTGAGAAGCATTAGAGCACTAATGCTACGATACGTAGACATCTACAAACGCAATTTCCTAGCAAGGAAGTGTCGCATTTACCTTCTTTTGAAGTGAATACGAGGTATACATAACACTGCACAATGGATAGTATATCTTATCATGAAACACAGGAATGTGATGCGATATCGCGATTTAAGAATCATTAGAATTCTATTGCTTCGATACGTAGACATCTGCAAACGCTATATCCTAGCGAGGAAGTGTCGCATATACATTCAATTGAAGTGTATGCGAGATATACAAGACACTTCGTAATGAATATTATATCTTATCATGAAACATAGAGATGAAATGCGATATGGCGATATATGAAGCATTAGATGTCTATTGCTTCGATACGGAGACATCTGCAAACGCTTTTTCCTAGCAAGGAAGTGTCGCAATTACATTCTTTTGAATGGAATACGAGGTATACATGACACTTCGCAAAGAATATTACATTTTATCATGAAATATAGAAATGAGATGCGATATGGCGATGTATGAAGCATTAGAATTCTATTGCTTCGATACGTAGACATCTGCAAACTCTATTTCCTAGCAAGGAAGTTTCGCATTTACATTCTTTTGAAGTGTATGCGAGGTATTCATAACACTGCACAATGTATATTATATCGTATGATGAAACATTAAAGTGAGATGCGATATCGCGATTTAAGAAGCTTTTGAACTCTATTTCTTCGATACGTAGATATCTGTAGACACTATTTCCTAGCAAGGAACTGCCACATTCACATTCATTTGAAGTCTATGCGAGGTATACATGACACTTCGCAATGAACATTATATCTTATCATGAAACATAGACATGAGATGCGAAATCGCAATTTAAGAAGCATTAGAACTCTATTGCTACGATACTTAGACATCTGCAAACGCTATTTCCTAGGAAGGAAATGCTGCATTTACATTCATTTGAAGTGTATGCGAGGTATACATGACACTTCGCAATATCTTAGATATGACGTGCGATATCGCGTGTTAAGAAGCATTAGACTTCCATTGCTACGATACGTAGACATCTGCAAACGCTACTTCCCAGCAAGGAAATGTCAAATTTACATTCTTTTGAGGTGAATACGAGGTATGCATAACACTCCACAATGAATATTATATCTTATCATGAGACATAGGAATGAGATGCGATATCGCGTTTTGAGAAGCATTAGAACTCTATTGCTACGATACGTAGACATCTGCAAACGCTATTTCCTAGCAAGGAAGTGTCGCATTTACATTCGTTTGAAGTATAGACGAGATATATATAACACTGCCCAATGAATATTATATCTTAACATGAGACATAGAAATGAGATGCGATATTGCGTTTTAAGAAGCACTAGAACTCTATTGCTTCAATACGTAGATTCCTGGAAACGCTATTTCCTAGCATGGAAGTGTCGCATTTACATTCTTTTGAATTGAATATGAGGTATACATAACACTGCACAATGAATATTATATCTTATCATGAAATATAGAAATGAGATGCGATATCGCGTTTTAAGAAGCATTGGAACTCTATTGCTTCGATACGTAGACATCTGCAAACTCTATATCCTAGCAAGGAAGTGTCGCATTTACATTCTTTTGAAGTGAATCCGAGGTATACTTGACACTTCTCAATGAATTTTATATCTTATCATGAAACATAGAAATGAGATGCGATATCGCGTTTTGAGTAGCACTAAAACCCTGTTGCTACGATACGTAGACATCTGGAAACGCTATTCCCTATCAAGGAAGTGTCGCATTTACATTCGTTTGAAGTGAATACGAGGTATACCTACGTCTCCACAATGAATATTATATCTGATCATGAAACATAGAAATGAGATGCGATATCGCTATTTAAGAATCATTAGAGATCTATTGCTTCGATACGGAGTCATCTGCAAACGCTATTACCTAGCAAGGAAGTGTCGCATTTACATTCTTTTGAATTGAATACGAGGTGTACATAACACTCCACAATGAATACTAAATCTTATCATGAAACATAGGAATGAGATGCGATATCGCGATTTAAGATGCAATAGAACTCTGTTGCTTCGATACGGTGACATCTGGAAACGCAGTTTCCGACCAAGGAAGTGTCGCATTTACATTCCTTTGAAGTGAATACGAGGTATACATAACACTACACAATGAATATTATATCTTATCATGAAGCATAGAAATGAGATGCGATATCTTGTATTAAGAAGATTTAGAACTCTATTGCTTCGATACGTAGATATTTGCAAACGCTATTTCCTAGCAAGGAAGTATCGCATTTACATTCTTTTGAAGTGAATACGAGGTATACATGACATTTCGCAATGAGTATTATATCTTATCATGAATCATAGAAATGAGATGCTGTATCCCGTTTTAAGAAGCATTAGAACCCTATTGCTTCGATACGCAGACATCTGCAAACGCTATTTCCTAGCAAGGAAGTGTCGCATTTACATTCTTTTGAAGTGAATACGAGGTACACCTACGTCTCCACAATGAATATTATATCTGATGATGAAACACAGAAATGAGATGCGATATCGCTATTTAAGAAGCATAAGAGCTCTATTGCTTCGATACGGAGACATCTGCAAACACTATTTCCTAGCAAGGAAGTGTCGCATTTACATACTTTTGAAGTGAATACGTGGTATACATGACACTTCTCAATGAATTTTATATCTTATCATGAAACATAGAAATTAGATGCAATATCGCGTTTTGAGAAGCATTAGATCTCTATTGCTTCGATACGTAGATATCTGGAAACGCTATTTCCCAGCAAGGAAGTGTCGCATTTACATTCTTTTGATGTGAAGACGAGGTATACATAACACTGTACAATGAATATTATATCTTGTCATGAAACATAGGAATGAGATGCGATATCGTGTTTTAAGAAACATTAGAACTCTATTGCTTCGATGCGTAGACATCTGGAAACGTAATTCCCTAGAAAGGAAGTGTTGCATTTGCATTCTCTTGAGTGGAATACGGTGTATACATGACACTTCGCAATGAATATTATATCTTATTATGAAACATAGAAATGAGATTGGATATTGCGTTTCAAGAAGCATTAGAGCTCTATTTCTTCGATACGTAGATATCTGCAAACCTTATTTCCTAGCAAGGAAGTGTCGCATTTACATTCTTTTGAGGTGAATACGAGGTATCACGTCCGGTGAAACTATTTTCCGCTGCTCCGGAGGCTTTATGACACGAGCCTGTTTTTCAGTAATTCGGTTCGCGGGAACGCGTTAAGACCGGGTCTGTCAATTTCGGCTGACGCGACACTAGCGAAAGCACTCGCGATTATAAGGGAATGACCCTATCTTTCGATGACTTCTCTCTCGATTTGTACGTAGAAACGGCGTGGAGGATCTTTCGCTGGGATCGTAGCGGATTTCGTTCTGTTGGCTGCTACGGAAATCTCGATCAGTCGCCAGCGAAGAGGAGGACGGCGGTCGGAATTCAGCGATGATGCTGAATGTGGCAGAATCGGCGTGATGCGTCGTGGTGTCTGGATCGGAAGCGTCGACGGTCGCTTCGGAAAGCGGCGTCTGGGCTGGTGCGAAGGCAGTTCGCTGGTATACGAGGACTCTCGGAATGCCCTCCAAATATTCACGCGCAAGTGATCCTATGAAATTCTTCCTACTCGCACGTCGAGTTCTTCGCAAACCGGAAGCACGATTCATTCACCAGGTTTTTCTGTACTTTCGACTAAGATCTGAAGGGTAAGCGGCGGTCTCAACGTCACAAAGCCGATTTCTATACTCCTTCAATTTGATGAAGATCAACCCCAGTTGTATGGAAGAACCCGTGGAAGAATTCGTAGTTAACTGTAATGTTAAAAGTAGAACTAGTTTATAAACACTTGATAAAATCAATGGATGTGGAAATAGTAGACTTGCTAAAAGAACTTGTACTTGGATATAGTAATAGTAAAAATAAAATATATTCTAGGTTTAAAGTATATAATAACTGGAATTATTCCAAGTCTAAGACTAAGTTAGAATGGAAATAGAAATACGATGCCTGAACCCCACATTGAGGTGGCTAACGATCTAGAACTAGAGGTTTCGACTCCTCGGTAGGAGATCTCGAGTCAGAGTGTGTGCTCTGGAGACGCGTCTCTGACCTCCTCGGTTCGCGGGGCGCTACGGTCGCGGACGCTCGTGGTAGGGAGATCGCAGTTCCGCGACTAGGGGACTCGCGCCTCGAGGCGGAGAGCGCGCGGTTCAGCGAGTGGGGACCCGCGGCTCGCGGTGGGTCTAGCGGCGCATGCCGCTGGCTGGACGCATCTTACTTAGTGTAACTTAGATCTAGGAATTCTCATATATGCGTCATGATACGGTATGTATGTCCTAGCTTAGAAGTAATATATAGGTTCTAGCAGATCCTGTTCCCGGAATTGGAAAAGACCCCATTCAGGTGACGGGCTGCGGCTACGTCTTCCAGCAGGACGGAATCCTCTGTGCGAGGGAGATAGGGTTGCCCGTCCTTGGTGCAGGCGAGACAAGTATACTCGGTGGTGCGAGTGAGACACTGGTGCCCGGTACGAGCGAGACAAGTATACTCGGCGGTGCGAGTGAGGCAGCGGAACTCGGTGTGAGTGAGCGCGTGCAGGTATGCGCGCGCGAACACTTCCAGTTGCTGGATCTGCAGGCGAGTTTGGCTGGTTGCATGCGTCCAGGGGTTGATGCTGGGGGGTGCGAGGAGGTTGATGGGTGGCAGGCGGTACGCCTGACGTCACAAAATGCGACACTTCCTTCCTAGGAAGTTACGTTCCCAGATATCTCTGTATCGAAGCTATAGAGTTCTAATTCTCCTTAAAACGCGATATCGCACCTCATCTCTATGTCTCATGATAAGATATAATATTCATTGCGAGGTGTTATGTATTCCTCGTCTACACTTCAAATGAATGTAAATGCGACACTTCCTTTCTAGGAAATAGCCTCTCCAGATATCTACGTATCGTAGCAATAGAGTTCTAATGCTTCTTATAACGCGATATCGCATCTCATTTCTATGTTTCATGAAAAGATATAATATTCATTGCGAATTGTCGTGTATACCACGTATTCACATCAAAAGAATGTAAATGCGACACTACCGTGCTAGGAAATAGCGTCTCCAGACATCTACGAATCGTAGCAATAGAGTTCCAATGCTTCTTAAAACTCGATATCGCATCTGATTTCATGATAAGATATAATATCCATTGCGAAGTGTAACTTATTCCTCGTATTCACTTCAAATGAATGTAAATGCGACACTTCCTTCCTAGGAAATAGCGTTTGCAGATGTCTACGTATCGAAGTAATAGTGTACTAGTGCTTCTTAAAGCGCGATATCGCGTCTCATTTCAATGTTTCATGATAAGATACAATATTCATTGCGAAGTGTCACGTATACCTCGTATTCACATCTAAAGAATGTAAAAGCGACACTTCCTTGCTAGGAAATAGCGCCTCCAGATATCTACGTATCGTAGCAATGGAGTTCTAATGCTTCTGATAACGCGATATCGCATCTCCTTTCTATGTTTCATGATAAGATATAATATTCGTTGTAAAGTGTCATGTATACCTCTTATTCACTTCAAGTGAATGTAAATGCGACTCTTTCTTGCTGGGAAATAACGATTGCAGATGTCTACGTATCGAAGCAATAGAGTTCTAATGTTTCTTAAATCGCGATATCGCATCTCATCTCTATGTTTCGTGATAAGGTATAATATTCAATGTAGGGTGATATGTATACCTCGTATTCACTTGAAGAGAATGTTAATGCGACACTTCCTTGCTAGGAAATGGCGTTTGCAGATATCTACGTATCATTGTAATAGTGTTCTAGTGCATCTTAAAACGCGATATCGCACCTGACTTCTATATTTCAGGATAAGATATAATATTGATTGCGAAGTGTCTTGTATACCTCGTATTCACTTCAAAAGAATGTAAATGCGACACTTCCTTGCAAGGAAATAATGTTTGCAGTTGTCTACGTATCGAAGCAATGGAGTTCTAATGCTTCTTAAAACACGATATCGCATTTAATTTCTATTTTTCATGATAAGATATAATATCCATTTGGAAGTTTCACTTATTCCTCGTATTCACTTCAAATGAATGTAAATGCGACACTTCCCTGCTAGGAAATAGCGTTTGCAGATGTCTACGTATCCAAGCAATAGAGTACTAATGCTTCATAAAGCGCGATATCGCGTCTCATTTCAATGTTTCATGATAAGATACAATATTCATTGCGAAGTGTCATGTATGCCTCGTACTCACTTCAAAAGAATGTAAATGCGACACTTGCATGCTTGGAAATAGCGTATGCAGATGTCTACGTATCGTAACAATAGAGTTCGAATGCTTCTTAAAACGAGATATCGCATCACATTTCTATGTTTCATGATAAGATATAATATTCATTGCGAAATGTCACTTATACCTCGTATACACTTCAAATGAATGTAAATGCGACACTTCTTTGCTAGGAAATGGCGTTTCCAGATATCTACGTATCGTAGTAATAGTGTTCTAATGCTTCTTAAAACGCGAAATCGCATCTCATTTCTTTGTTTCGTGATAAGGTATAATATTCATTGTGGAGTGTTATGTATACCCCTTATTCACTTCAAAAGAATGTAAATGCAGCACTTCCTTGCTATTATATAGTGTTTGCATATGTCTACGCATCGTAGAAAGAGAGCTCTAATGCTTTTTAAATCCCGATATCGCATCTCATTTCTATGTTTCATGATAAGATGTGATATTCATTGCGGAGTGTCATGTATACCTCGTATTCACTTCAAGAGAATGTAAATGCGACACTTTCTTGCTAGGAAATAGCGTTTGCAGATGTCTACGTATCGTAGTAATAGTGTTCTAATACCACTTAAAACGCGATATCGCACCTCAGTTCTATGCTTCATGATAAGATATAATATCCATTGCGAAGTGTCATGTATACATCGTATTCACTTCAAACGAATGTAAATGCTATACTTCCTTGCTAGGAAATAGCGTTTGCATATGTCTACGTATCGTAGCAAGAGTGTTCTAATGCTTTTTAAATCGCGATTTCGCATCTCATTTCTATGTTTCATGATAAGATATAATATTCATTGTGGAGTGTTATGTATACCTCGCATTCACTTCAAAAGAATGTAAATGCGACAATTCCTTGCTAGGAAATAGCGTTTGCAGATGTCTACGTATCGTAGCAATAGAGTTCTAATGCTTCTTAAAACGCGATATCGCATGTCATTTGTATGTGTCATGATAAGATATAGTATTCATTGTGGAGTGTTATGTATACCTCGTATTCACTACAAGGGAATGTAAATGCAACACCTCCTTGCAAGGAAATAGCGTTTGCAGATGTCTACGTATCGTAGCAATAGAGTACTAGTGCTTCTTAAATCGCGATATCGCATTTCGCTTCTATGCTTCCTGATAAGGTATAATATCCAATGTGGAGTGTTATGTGTTTCCCGCATTCACTTCATAACAATGTAAATGCGACACTTCCTTGCTATTAAATAGCGTTTGCAGATGTCTACGTATCGTAGCAATAGAGAACTAATGCTTCTTAAAAGGCGATATCGCATCTCATTTCTATGTTTCATGATATGATATAATATTCATTGCGAAGTGTCATGTGTACCTTGTGTTGACTTCAAAAGAATGTAAATGCGACACTTCCTTGCTAGGAAATAGCGTTTCCAGATGTCTATGTTCCGAAACAATAGAGTTCTAATGCTTCTCAAAACGAGATGTCGCACCACAGTTCTATGTTTCATGATAAGATGTAATATTCATTGCGAAGTGTCATGTATAGCTCGTATTCACTTCAATAGAAAGTAAATGCGACCCTTCCTTGCTAGGAAATAGCGTTTCCAAATGTCTACGTATCGAAATAATAGTGTTCTATTGCTACTTAAAACGAGATGTCGCATATCATCTCTATGTTTCATGATAAGATATAATATCAAAAGCGAAGTGCCATGTATACCTCGTACTCACTTCAAAAGAATGTAAATGCGACACTTCCTTGCTTGGAAATAGCGTCTCCAGATATCTACGTATCGTAGCAATAAAGATCTAATGCATCTTAAAACGAGATGTCGCATTCCATTTCTATGTTTCGTGACAAGATATAATATTCATTGCGAAATGTCACGTATACTTCGTATTCCCTTCAAAAGAAAGTAAATGGACACTTCCATGCTAGGAAATAGCGTCTCCAGATATATACGTATCGTAGCAATAGGGTTCTAATGCTTCTTAAAACGCGATATCGCATCTCATTTCTATGTTTCATGATAAGATATAATATCCATTGCGAATTGTCATGTATACCTCGTATTCACTTCAACAGAATGCAAATGCGACACTTCCTTGCTTGGAAATAGCGTCTCCAGATATTTACGTATCGTAGCAATAGAGTACTAATGCTTCTTAAAACGCGATATCGCATCTGATTTCTACGTTTCACGATATGATTTAATATCCATTACGAAGTGCGACGTATACCTCGACTACACTTCAAAAGAATGTGAATGCCACTTTTCCTTGCGAGGAAATACCGTTTCCACATGTCGACGTGTCGAAGCAATAGTGTTGTAGTGCTTCTTAAAACGCGATATCGCGTCTCATTTCTATGTCTCACTTCGCAATGAACATCATATCTTATCATGTAACATAGACCTCAGATGCGATATCGCGTTTTAAGAAGCTCTACAACTTTATTGCTTCGATACGTAGACATCTGGAAACGCTATTTCCTAGCAAGGAAGTAGCGCATTTACATTCATTTGAAGTGAATACGCGGTGTACATGACACTTCGTAATGAATATTATAACTTATCATGAAACATAGAAGTGAGATGCGATATCGCGTTTTAAGAAGAATTAGGACCCTATTTCCTCGTTGCGGAGTCATCCGCAAACGCTATTTCCCAGCAAGGAAGTTTCGCATTTACATTCTTTTGAAGTGAGTACGAGGTATACATGACACTTCGCAATGAACATTATATCTTATCATGAAACATAGAAGTGTGATGCGATATCGCGTTTTAAGAAGTATTAGAACCCTATTGCCTCGATGCGGAGACATCTGCAAACGCTATTTCCTAACATGGAAGTGTCGCATTTACATTCTTTTGAAGTGAATACGAGGTGTACATGACATTTCGCAGTGAATATTGTATCTCATCATGAAACATAGAAAAGTGATGCGATATCGCGTTTTAAGAAGCATTAGAACTCTATTGCTACGATACGTAGACATCTGCAAACGCTATTTCCTAGCAAGGGAGTGACACTTTTACATTCATTTGAAGTGTATGCGAGCCATACATGACACTTCGCAATGAATATTATATCTTATCATAAAAGATAGAAGTGAGATGCGATATCGCGTCTTAAGAATCATTAGAACTCTATTGCTACGATGCTTAGACATCTGGATACGCTATTTCCTAGCAAGAAAGTGTCGCACTTACATTGTTTTGAAGTGAATACGAGGTATACATGACACTTGGCAATGAATATTATATCTTATCCTGAGACATAGAATTGAGATGCGATATCTCGTTAAATGAAGCATTAGATCTCTATTTCTTAGAAACGTAGACATCTAAAAACGCTATTCCGTAGCAACGAATTGTGGGACTTACATTCTTTGGAAGTTTTGACGAGTTATACATAACGCGTCGCAATGATATTACATGTTATCATGATACATAGAAATGGGATGCGATATCGCGTTTTATGATGCGTTACAAACCTATTGCTTCGATACGTAGATGTCCAGAAACGCTATTCCGTCACAGGGAAGACTGGGATTTCCATTCTTTTGAAGTGTGGACGAGATATATGTAATGGGCTGCGTTGAATATTGCATATGATCATGTGACAAAGAAATGAGATGCGGTTTAGCGTATTATGAAGAATTAGAGCTGTATTGCTTCGATAAGTTGACGTCTAGAAACGCTATTCTGTCGCACGGATGTGTGGAATTTACATTCTCTTGAAGTATTGATGAGATATACATAGCACGTTGCATTGAATTACATCTTATCGTGAATCTTAGAATTGAGATGCGATGTCGCGTTTTATGTATCATTAGAACTCTATTGCTTCGATCCGTAGTGTAGCGTCTGGCGTACTGCCTTTCTACCTCTAGCGCCTCCCACAGCATCTGGCAGCGACGTTCTCACCGTCAGCAGCACCTAAAAACATGGGACGAGCGCTACCGCAACCGAACACACACCACGTCCACCAAGCTAAGGCTGCTAGCAATGCACGAATACCCAGGAGTTTAAGTGACTGACCGCGCGACAACGCGCAGCATCTCCAAAGCAAGGGATGATACAGCATTCAGCCAGACGACTGGACCACTGGGCACAGCAGCGTTTTACCTTCTTCACCACAGCGGTATTCTCTTTTCTGCGGTATATGTTCGGAAATCCTCTAAATCCAAGTACTCGACACATGCATTGTACATACGCAGACAACACATACGTAGTTTCTAAGATCGATGTAAACATCGATAATTATTAGTTGCGATACGCTCCAGCGGGCGTACTACGCGCGCGGCTCACGCGTAACGCGATCCGGGCACCAATCCAACCGGCCGCACCACTGCGCAGTCCGAGCGGCCACCCCAATCTGGTGTCGAGCGAATCGCGCGCCACGGGATCTAAGGATGTCGCGGATCCGCGATCCGAGAGTCAATCTACTCCGAGCCTCGTTCCAAGCTGATCATTAGACAGCTTCCATACCTTCGGGCTATTCGCCTGAATCGGAAGTGTTACCAAATCTATTCTAAATTTCAATTTTAATTCAATTCATCGAGTTTAGTTCTAGTTCCTATTCTAAACAATTAAGCCTACTTTTAATTTAGTATTATGGAAAGTACAGTGCAAGCTTAGGATTAACTTAAAATATACTTTGATTTTAACTCCTAACTACAAGTTCAGTTACTGATAACCTCCTTTAACTTGCCGCTTAGCTCCGCTGACACATACGAGAGGCTCAGTGCAGATAACGTCGACATTTTACTCTCTGGACCGACAGGCTAGAGCTGATCGCCGCATAACCGAGTCGTATCTAGTCCGCTGAAATTAGACGCGAATGTGCAGCAATCTGAAACAAAAGGCTCGACGTGCGAGAAGGAAGAATTTTCTACGCCGTCTAATACGTGTTTACGTGGGCACCGAAGCCTTATCGTCGCACTGTTCATCCGCCAGCGTCACCGTCGCTTCTCAATGTTCTACGCCGCCAACGTCATCCCGTCCAGGGGAGCCGAACGTCGCCGAATCTCCGCAACGCTGGGCGCTCATCCTTATAGACATTCAGACTCGCAGTCCTTGCGCAGAATCGATTCCAGACTACGATCCATGGAAGCAGAGATACCTGAGGAAAGAGTATTGATTTGTTCTCTATCAAAACGACAAAGGTAGGGTATCTCCACACTTACCGCTTTCACCGTGCTCGTAAAAGCGTTCGTTGTAACACGGAAGCAACCCGGCATTAGTTGCAATTAAGCAAGCCGTTTCCGCGAATTGGCTGCTTGTCGTCTCCGAGTAAAGCGGAATTATTCCACCACCGTGACGAGACAGATGAAGTCTAGAAACGCCATTCCGTACCAAGGAAAAGTGGCATTTAAATTCCTTCGGGGTGTAGCCGAGATATACATAACGCGTTGCATTGATTTACATCTTATCATGAGACATAGAAATAAGATGCGATATCGCGTTTTACGATACATTGGAACAATGTTGGTTAGAAACGTAGACATCTAGATACGATATTCCGTAACAAGGGAGTGTGGTATTTACATTCCTTTGAAGTGTCGACCAGATATACATATCGCGTTGCATTGAATATTACGTCTTATATCATGAGTCATAGAAATGAGATACGACGTCACGTTTTATGAAGCATTAGAACTCTATTTCTTTGAAACGTAGACATCTAGAAACGCTATAAAGTAGCAAGGAAGTGTGGTACTTGCATGCCTTTGAAGTGTCGACGCGATATACATAACGCGGTGTACTGAATATTACATCTTACCGTGGGACATTAAAATGAGATGCGATATCGCGACTTATAGAGCATACGAACTCTACTGCTTCGATACGTAGAAATCTAGAAACGCTATTCCGTCGGAAGGAAGTGTGGGACTTACACTCTTTTGAGGTGTTGACGAGATATAATTAACGCGTTGCATACAAATACATCTTATCATAAAACATAGAGATAAGATGCGATATCGCGTTTTATGAAGCATTAGAACTCTATTGCTTCGATATGTGGATATCTTGAAACGCTATTCCGTAGCGTGAAAGTGTGGGATTTAGATCCTTTTGTGCTGTTGACGAGATACAGATAACGCGTTTCTTTGATACGACGTTTTATCTAGAGATATAGAGATGAAATTCGATATCGCATTTCATGAAGCGTTAGTACTCCATAACTTCGACATGTGACTTCAAGAAACGTTATTCCGTAGTATGGAAGTGTGGGCGCTACATACTTTTGAAGTGCAGACGAGATATACATAACGCGTTGTATTGATATTACATCTTATCATGAAACCTATAAATGAGATGCGATATTGCGTTTTATGAAGAATTAGAACTCTATTGCTTCGATTGGTAGACATCTAGAAATCTATTCCGTAGCAAGGATGTGTGGAATTTATATTCTTATGAGGTGTTGACGAGATATACATAATGCGTTGCATTGAATATTACATCTTATCATGAGACATAGAATTGATAAGCGATATTGCTTTCTACGAAGCATTAGAACTCCATTGCTCCGATATGTAGATATCTAGAAACCCTGTTCCGTAGCAAGGAAGTGTGGCATTTACATTGTATTGAATTGTATACGCTGCAGAGCCAGAGGACGACGAGTTTGCAACCAACAACAGAATGTGAATTCCGACTCCAGCGAACGTAAAACTAGCAGATCCACAATTTCATCGACCGGCAAATGTGGATATGTTAATCGGCACCGGCGCCGCTTTTTCATCCCCTAGCATCGGCCAGTACAAGCTTTCTCCTCGCAACGATTCTGAATTAATCCTCCAAAGGACGCAATTTGGACGGATCATCGGGAGGAGCGTATCCACATCGGCGCCGTGGAGGAAACATCAAACGTTCGTTACAACCCTGAATTTCGAACTTCAAAAATTCTGGGTGCTAGTAGAGGGCCCACACGTACGACAGCTATTTTCCGCGAAGCAGGAATGCGAGCAGTATTTTCACGACCACGTTAAACAGACACGAACCGGTCGTTACATTGTCGCACTGCCGTTCAGTGAAAAGAAGATGCAGTTAGGCGAAACTCGGTCGCGCGCCCTCAACCTTCTTCTTTCGCTCGAACGAAAATTCATGAAAAATCCAGAGCTGAAACGAGAATACTCCACCGTCACCGAGGAATATCTCCGAGGAGATGGGACACATGAGCCAGGTAGGGCCACGCGATTCGGATGGCCTCTACCTCATCCACCACGCCGTCATCAAACTGTCCAGCTCAACAACGAAGGTTCGCGTCGTCTTCAATGGATCTGCAAGGTCGAGCAGTAGACTGACATTGAACGATACGCTTTTGGCAGGACCAACGATACAGGTCGACATATTCGCTTTTCTCATAAGGTTCCGTCAACACACCTATGTCTTAACCGGAGTCACATCGAGAAGATGTATCGGCAGTTCCTCGTAAGACCGGAAGACCGCCGATACCAGCCGATATTGTGACGAGATAACAAGGGAAAGGTGAAAACGTACGAGCTGAACACGATCGCGTTCGGACTATCTTCAGCGCCTTTCCTCGTCATCAGGTATATTCATCAGCTAGCGGACGACGAAAAGGTGAATGCTCCTTTCGCATCGACCGTGCTCCAGCGAGATCTATACGTCAACGATCTCCTAACTGGCACAGATAATTACGAAGACACTAGACAACTACGGGACCAGGTAATAAAGCTACTTAACGGCGGCAACCTCCACATTCAACAATGGGTCTCGAACGAACCGAAACTTTTAGTACGACTTCCGGAAGGCGAAATTCACCCAACGTATTTTGGAGACGCCACAATGAAAGCTCTTGGCGTTTCGTGGCACGCGTAGAACAACCGAATCATCTATTCCGTGGATCCAAACATCGATACGAGGATCACCAAACGCACGATCTTATCCACCATGACAAAAATATTCGACCCGTTAGGTTTACTGGCGCCAGTAATAATAACGGCAAAAATATTTATGCAACACCTTTGGAAACTGCAATTGGCCTGGGACGAATCGCTACCAACTATCCTCCATACAGAATGGTCCACGTACGTGAAGGAAATGCAGTTATATAACGAAACATTCTTCGAGTGACACGTATGCCAATCGAAGGTGCGAAGGGTGGAATTACACAGGTTCTGCTACGCGAGCGAACGAGCATACGGAGCGTGCGTGTATCTACGGTCAGTCGACAATCGCGGACGAATTAAACCGAGACTATTATGCGCGAAATTTCGGGTCGCACCAGTAAAAGTTGTCAGCCTCGCACGTCTCGAACTTTGCGGTGCGGTGCTACTGACGACATTATTGTCTATCGTCCGAGATAATAATGCACGCCGATTCGACTCGATTAACTTCTGGACGCATTCCACGATAGTTTTAAATTGGCTGCAACACGAACCAGCCACGCTAAGAGCATTCGTGGCAAATAGAGTGGCCGAAATTCAAACGAGGACCGATAGCGGCACGTCAGGTCAAACGACAATCCAGCGGACCTCATATAGAGAGGACAAACACCGGCGGAATTCTTGAAGCCCTCCATCTGACGTCATGGACCATCGTGGTTTGCCGACGATAACAGAGATTGGCCGAAATCTACATTCAACCTCGTCTTGGAAATACCCGATATTCATTCCCATACATGCTTGGCAACGACGATCCGTAGCAACGAAATTCTCGGCCGCTATTCAGACATCGCGAAATTAAGGAGGAACGTCGCGTATTGCCTCCGATTTCGCAAAAATCGTTGTAACGCAGGACCTCTAACCGTACGAGAGGTCCACGACGCTAATGATCGGATCTTGAGGCTCGTGAAAGCCTCCGCGTTTGAAAAAGAGATCCGAAATTTGAAGAACGGTACAGAGCTGCATCCAAAGAGTAACCGGCTCTCGCTGCAGCCATTCTTAGACGAAACGGGAATTCTACAGGTAGGCGGTCGACTACAAAACGCAAACATTCCCTGCGGACAGAAACATCCGATCCTGCTTCCAAAATCGCATCACATCACCGATCTGATCATTCGTCACACGCATTTAGAGGGACATCATTCGGGTATCAATACCACGCTGGCGACACTAAGGCAGAGGTATTGGCCCATTGATGGTAAGAAGTACATCTGGTGCTTCCGCGTAAAACCACCGGCCGTGAAATACGTAATGGGTACTCTACCTGCGTCACGCGAATCCGAATGCCGATCCTTTTATAATTGCGGAACAGATTATTGCGGTCCTTTTTATATCAAGGAAAAACGTTTCCGAAATTGTGCGCGAGTAAAAATATATGTAGCAGGGTTTGTGTGCTTTGCAACGAGAGCGGTCTATCTTGAGATCGTCGGTGACATGACTACCGAAGCGTTCATCGCGGCATTGAAACGCTTCATCGGTCGTAGGGACATCTGTCGGAACATTTATTCCGACAACGGGATAAAATTTCGTTGGAGTGAATAACGAATTAAGCGCACTGTACCAAAAACTGCAAACGGGCGATTAGGTAAGACACTTCCTCACGGGCAAGGGAATATCATGGCATTTCATGCCAGCTCCTTCTCCCAATTTCCACGAGATCAAGAAAAGATCCCTCGTAGTCTTAAGGGATGACTACGTCCTGCCTTTGCAGTGGCACCGCGGTCGAGTCGAAGAGGTGCACCCAGGTCCAGGCAAGATCATCCGAACGGTCACCATACGGACCAGCCAGGGGGTCTACAATCGCAACGTCAAGCAGTTAGCGGAGCTGCCCACATCCGAGACGATAGCGTGAACCATCGACGTCGAGGCGATATTCAGATCAAACCGATTTAGATTGATCGTCACGGTCTCTCAACGGGGAGAACATGTTCCGACCGATGGAACAAATAAAACGTGGGGCCTTCGAAGACTTTATTTATTACACGTTTGTGATGAAAAGGCTATTTTTGAGAAATAAGACGTTTTAAGTAATTTCGTAAATATATCTATTGCTGCGATATGTAGACATCTAGAAACGCTATTCCCTAGACACAAAGTGTGGGATTCACATTCTTTCGAAGTGTAGTCTTGATATACATAACGCGTTGCATTAAATATTGCATCTTATCATGGGACGTAGAAGTGAGATGCGATATCGCGTTTTATAAAGGGTTAGAACTCTGTTGCTTCGATACGTGGACATCTAGAAACGCTATTCTGCTACATGGAAGTGTGGCATTTACATTCGTTTGAAGTGTTTACAAAACATTCCTAACGCGTTGCGTTGATTATTACATCTTATCGTGAGACATAAAAATGAGATGCGATATCGCGGTTTATGGAGGATTAGAATTCTAGTGCTCGGATACGTAGACATCTAGGAACGCGGCTCCGTGGCATGGAAGTGTGGCATTTACATTCGTGTGAAGTATGGACGAGATATACATACCTCGTTGCTTTGATATTACATCTTATCATGCGATATAGAATTGAGATGCGATATCGCATTAAATGAAGCATTAGATTACAGTTGCTTCGATCTGTAGACATCTAGTAGCGCTATTCCGTAGCAAGTATCATGTCCCGAGGTGCGTTTGCGTTCGATGCGATGACACGATCAGTAGCTTTACCGAAGTTACTACGCGAATTGCGCGGGTCCCGTGCTTGTTGGCGGTCGGTCTCGATTTAACCAAGTATTACGTCTAGTACTTACATTTCGACGACTGGACAGTAATGTTTGATTCTCGTTGCAGGTATCCAATGCGCCGTGGATCCGTGTCTGGAATTGTAGCTGCGTACGGTTGGAACGCTGGAGCGTCGATCGGAATGAGCTTCCAGGCAGGCGAACTCTGGCTGGAAGGTGCGGGTGTCGAGACAGTACGTTTCTTAACTCGAACGGGACGTATGGCGGCGAAAGTTACCCTTGCAGTAACAGGAACCGCAGTGTAGATCTTCGGATACACGGAGGCACTGCCCACGTACTAGCGGACGAGACGACGTAGGAACTCTTTCCTCCCCGCGTGTCGAGTACGCTTCATAGAAAGCTCAGAGTTCATCGTGGGTACTTGCACACAGGAGGACGCCTAGGCGCTGGTTCGCTCTACCTTACCGGGATCGACCTTAGTTCAAGACACCCCTGTTACGGCAGAGGTGAAGTAAGAGCGGCTAAGCGTTGGTTCGCTCTAACCGTCCAGATTCAAGACTGTCGCAGATGAAATAGTGCGAAATAGTAATAATACGCGAGCGTACTCGTGGAATAGAGTCGAAGGAGATTGTAGTATAATAAAGAGACATCGTATCGAGTAAAATTAGTGTATATTCTATGAATACTATCCTAATACAAACACTAAGACTATGTTACTAAATATGAGTACAAAATGAAATAGAGATGAGACTAAGTTATAATAAAGACTCCTTTATGGCAGATGGAATAGAAACGACTGCATTGGAGCTGGTAGCTCGCTGCAGGATACAGCGGAGGCAGATTCGATCTGCTCGGTTCGGCGTTCGGATTAGAAGCCTCGTATCGGAAGCACGTTCGCCACCTCCTCGGGTCGCGCCGCGCGCGAGTCTCTGGGCCCTCGCGGTGGGGCAGGCGGTGGAGCAGGGCGGCTGCTCGGCCGTCGTGATGGGGCGGCCGGTCGGAGTGGGGTGCGGCTCACGTTGAGCGTGTGCCGCGAGCGTCGAGTGTGCGCACGAGCGCATCGCAGATTATCTCTAATCGAACTTAGAATTCGACGTGTGTGTTGTTGTGTGTATGTACACAGTCGTGTAGCGTGCTTAACCTAAGGATACACGTATGGAGGGTAAGTATGTGGGTACGTGCTGATGTACTCTACGTCCTTGTAGCTCTGTCTCCTCGTCCTGAGGCGCCGGGACGCCGTGCGGTCCTCGCACGTATGCTGCGGTTGCAGATGCTGACGGATGAGCGGTTGCTGGACCTGGAGCACGCCGGAGGGTGGCAGGCGTCACGCCTGACGTTACCGTAGACATCTAGAATTACTATTCCGTGGCAAGATAGTTTGGCATTTACATGCGTTTGAAGTGTAGACGAGGAATACATTACACTTCGCAATGAATATTATATCTTATCATGAGACATAGAAATGAGGTGCGATATCGCGTTTTGAGATGCAATAGAACTCTATTGCTTCGATACCTAGACATCTGCAAGCGCTATTTCCTAGCCAGGAACTGTCGCATTTACATTCATTTTATGTGTATGCGAGGTATACATGACACTTCGCAATGAATATTATATGTTATCAGGAGACGTAGATATAAGATGCGATATGACGATTTAAGAAGTATTAGAACTCTATTGCTCCGATACGTAGACATCTGCAAACGTTATTTCGTAGCAAGGATGTGGTGTACTTACATAGAAATGGGAAGCAATATGGCGATTTAGGAAGCATTAGAACTCTATTAGTTCTGAGTTACATTCAGTTTAAGTAAATGCGTGGAATACATGACACTTCGCAATGAATATTATATCTTATCATGAGACATAGAAATGAGATGCGATATCGCGATTTAAGAAGCATTAGAACTCTATTGCAACGATACGTACACATCTGCAAATGCTACTTCCTAGCAAGGAAGAGTCGCATTTACATTCATTTGAAGTGAATACGAGGTATACATAACACTCCACAATGAATATTATACCTTAACATGAATCATAGAAATGAGATGCGATATCCCCTTTTAGGAAGCATTAGAGCTCTATAGCTTCGATACGTAGACATCTGGAAACGCTCTTTCCAAGCATGCAAGTGTCGCATTTACATTCTTTTGAAGTGAATACGAAGTATACATAACACTAACAATGAATATTATATCTTATCATGAAACATAGAAATGAGATGCGATATCACGCTGTCAGAAGCATTAGAACACTATTGCTTCGATACGGAGACATCTGCAAACGCTATTTCCTAGAAAGGAAGTGTGGCATTTACATACATTTCAAGTGTAGGCGAGGAATACATAACACTTCGCAATGAATATTATATCTTATCATGAATCATAGAAATGAGATGCGATATTGCGTTTTAAGAAGCTTTAGAACTCTATTTCTATGATACATAGACGATACATCTGCAGACGCTATTTCCTAGCAAGGAAGTGTCGCATTTACATTCATTTGAAGTGAATGCGAGGTATAGATAACACTCAACAATGAATATTATATCTTATCACGAAACATAGAAATGAGATGCGATATGGCGTTTTAAGGGGCATTAGTACTCTATAGCTTCGATACAGAGATATCTGGGAACGTAATTTCCTAGAAGGGAACCTCCTCGCACCCCCCAGCATCAACCCCTGGACGCATGCAACCAGCCAAACTCGCCTGCAGAACCAGCAACTGGAAGAGTTCGCGCGCGCATACCTGCACGCGCTCACTCACACCGAGTTCCGCTGCCTCACTCGCACCGCCGAGTATACCTGTCTCGCTCGTACCGGGCACCAGTGTCTCACTCGCACCACCGAGTATACCTGTCTCGCCCGCACCAAGGACGGGCAGCTCCGCCTCGAGATGCGAGTCCCCCACTCGCGGGACTGCGATCTCCCTACCGCGAGCTTCCGCGACCGTAGCGCCCCGCGAACCGAGGAGGTCCAGTTCTTGTATACTTTAAACCTAGAATATATTTTATTTTTACTTTTACTATATCCAAGTACAAGTTCTTTTACCAAGTCTACTATTTCCACATCCATTAATTTTATCAAGTGTTAACAATACTAGTTCTACTTTTAACATTACATTTAACTACGCATTCTTCCACGGGATCTTCCACACAACTGGGGTTGCTCTTCATCAAATTGAAGGTGTATAGAAATCGGCTTTGTGACGATGAGACCGCCGCTTATCCTTCAGATCTTAGTCGAATGTACAGAAAAACCTGGTGAATGAATCGTGCTTCCGGTTTGCGAAGAACACGACGTGCGAGTAGGAAGCATTTCATACGATCACTTGTGCGTGAATATTTGTAGGGTGTTCCGAGAGTCCTCGTATACCAGCGACCAGCCTTCGCACCAGTCCAGACGCCGCTTTTCGAAGCGACCGTCGACGCTTCCGATCCAGACACCACGACGCATCACGCCGATTCTGCCACATTCAGCATCATCGCTGAATTCCGACCGCCGTCCTTGTCTTCGCTGGAGACTGATCGAGATTTCCGTAGCAGCCAACAGAACGAAATCCGCTACGATCCCAGCGAACGATCCTCCACGCCGTTTCTACGTACAAATCGAGAGAGAAGTCATCGAAAGGTAGGGTCATTCCCTTATTATCGCGAGTGTTTTCGCTAGTGTCGCGTCAGCCGAAATTGTCGGACCCGGTCTTAACGCGTTCCCGCGGACCGAATTACCGAAAAATAGGCTCGGGTCGTAAAGCCTCCGGAGCAACGGAAAATAGATTCGCCGGACGTGACACCTCGAACTCACTTCAGAAGAATGTAAATGGGACACTTCCATGCTAGGGAATAGCGTTTGCAGATGTCTACGTATCGTAGCAACAGAGTCCTAATGCTTCTTAAAACGAGATGTCGCATTTCATTTCTATGTTTCTTGATAAGATATAATATTCATTGTGGAGTGTTATGTATACCTCGTATTCACTTGAAAAGAATGTAAATGCGACACTTCCTTGCTAGGAAATAGCGTTTGCAGATGTCTACGTATATTAGCAATAGAATTCTAGTGCTTCTCAAAACGCGATATAGCACCTCATTCCTATGTTTCATGATAAGATATAATATTCATTGCGAAGTGTCATGTATACCTCGTATTATCTTCAAAAGAATGTAAATGCGACACTTGCACGCTAGGAAATAGAGTTTGCAGATGTCTACGTATCGTAGCAATAGAGTTCTAATGCTTCTTAAAACGCGATATCGCATCTCACATCTATGTTTCATGATAAGATATAATATTCATTGCGAAGTGTCATGTATACCTCGTATTAACTTCAAAAGAATGTAAATGCGGCATTTCCATGCTAGGCAATAGCGTGTGCAAATGTTTACGTATCGTAGCAGTAGAGTTCTAATGCTTCTTAAAACGCGATATCGCATCTCACTGCTATGTTTCATGATAAGATATAATATCCATTTCGAAGTGTCATGCATACCTCGTATTCAATTCAATGGAATGTAAATGCGACACTACCATGCTAGGAAATAGCGTTTGCAGATGTCTAAGTATCGTAGCAATAGAGTTCTAATGCATCTTAAAACGAAATGTCGCAATTCATTCCTATGTTTCGTGATAAGATACAATATTCATTGTGGAGTGTTATGTATAGCTCGTACTCACTTCAAAAGAATGTAAATGCGAAGCTTCCATGCTAGGAAATAGCGTTTGCAGATGTCTACGTATCGTAGCAATAGAGTTTTAATGCTACTTAAAACGAGATGTCGCATTTCATTTCTATGTTCCGTAATAAGATACAATATTCATTGTGGAGTGTTATGTATACCTCACATTCACTTCAAAAGAATGTAAATGCGACACTTCCTTGCTAGGAAATATTGTTTGCAGATGTCTACGTATCGTAGCAGTAGAGTTCTAATGCTTCTTAAAACGAGATGTCGCATTTCATTCCTATGTTTCGTGATAAGATATAATATTCATTGTAGAGTGTCATGTACACCTCGTATTCACTTCAAAAGAATGTAAATGCGACACTTCCATGCTAGGAAATAGCGTTTGCAGATGTCTACGTATCGTAGCAATATAGTTCTAATGCTTCTTAAAACGCGATATCGCATCTCACTTCTCTGTTTCATGATAAAATATAATATTCATTGCGAAGTGTTATGGATACCTCATATTATCATCAAAAGAATGTAAATGCTGCACTTCCATGCTAGGAAATAATGTTTGCAGATGTCCACCTATCGTAGCGATAGTGTTTTAATGCTACTTAAAACGAGATGTCGCATTTCATTCCAATGTTTCGTGATAAGATACAATATTCATTGTGGAGTGTTATGCATAGCTCGTATTCACTTCAAAAGAATGGAAATGCGAAGCTTCCATGCTAGGAAGTATTGTTTGCAGATGTCTAAGTATCGTAGCAATAGAGTTCTAATGCATCTTAAAACGAAATGTCGCAATTCATTCCTATGTTTCGTGATAAGATACAATATTCATTGTGGAGTGTTATGTATAGCTCGTACTCACTTCAAAAGAATGTAAATGCGAAGCTTCCATGCTAGGAAATAGCGTTTGCAGATGTCTACGTATCGTAGCAATAGAGTTTTAATGCTACTTAAAACGAGATGTCGCATTTCATTTCTATGTTCCGTAATAAGATACAATATTCATTGTGGAGTGTTATGTATACCTCACATTCACTTCAAAAGAATGTAAATGCGACACTTCCTTGCTAGGAAATATTGTTTGCAGATGTCTACGTATCGTAGCAGTAGAGTTCTAATGCTTCTTAAAACGAGATGTCGCATTTCATTCCTATGTTTCGTGATAAGATATAATATTCATTGTAGAGTGTCATGTACACCTCGTATTCACTTCAAAAGAATGTAAATGCGACACTTCCATGCTAGGAAATAGCGTTTGCAGATGTCTACGTATCGTAGCAATATAGTTCTAATGCTTCTTAAAACGCGATATCGCATCTCACTTCTCTGTTTCATGATAAAATATAATATTCATTGCGAAGTGTTATGGATACCTCATATTATCATCAAAAGAATGTAAATGCTGCACTTCCATGCTAGGAAATAATGTTTGCAGATGTCCACCTATCGTAGCGATAGTGTTTTAATGCTACTTAAAACGAGATGTCGCATTTCATTCCAATGTTTCGTGATAAGATACAATATTCATTGTGGAGTGTTATGCATAGCTCGTATTCACTTCAAAAGAATGGAAATGCGAAGCTTCCATGCTAGGAAGTATTGTTTGCAGATGTCTACGTATCGTAGCAATAGAGTTCTAATGCTTCTTAAAACGCGATAACGCATCTCACTTCTATGTTTCATGATAAGATATAATATTCATTGCGAAGTGTCATGTATATCTCGTACTCACTTCACAAGAATGTAAATGCGACACTTACAAGCTAGGAAATAGTGTTTGCAGATGTCTACGTATCGTAGCAATAGAGTTCTAATGCTTCTTAAAACGAGATGTCGCATTTCATTCCTATGTTTCGTGATAAGATACAATATTCATTGTGGAGTGTTATGTATAGCTCGTATTCACCTCAAAAGATTGTAAATGCGACACTTCCATGCTAGGAAATAGCGTTCCCAGATGTCTACGTATCGTAGCGATAGTGTTTTAATGCTACTTAAAACGAGATATCGCATTTCAATTCTATGTTTCGTGATAAGATACAATTTTCATTGTAGAGTGTTATGTATACCTCGTATTCACTTCAAAATAATGTAAATGCGACACTTCCTTGCTAGGAAATAACATTTGCAGATGTCTACGCATCGTAGCAATAGGTTCTAGTGCTACTTAAATCGCGATATAGCATCTCACTTCTATGTTTCGAGATAAGATATAATATTCATTGCCATGTGTTATGTGTACCTCGTATTATCTTCAAGAGAATGTAAATGCGGCACTTCCTTGCTAGGAAATATTGTTTGCAGATGTTTACGTATCGTAGCAATAGAGTTCTAATGTTTCTTAAAACTAGATGTCGCATTTCATATCTATGTTTCGTGGTAAGGTATAATGTTCATTGCGATGTGTCATGTATACCTCGTATTCACTTCAGAAGAATGTAAATGCGACACTTACATGCTAGGAAATAGCGTTTGCAGATGTCTACGTATCGTAGCAATAGAGTTCTAATGCTTCTTAAAATGAGAAGTCGTATTTCATTTCTATGTTTCGTAATAAGATACAATATTCATTGTGGAGTGTTATGTATAGCTCGTATTCACTTCAAAAGAATGTAAATGCGAAGCTTCCATGCTAGGAAATAGCGTTTGCAGATGTGTACGTATCGTAGCAATAGAATTCTAATGTTTCTTAAAACGATATGTCGCATTTCCTATCTATGTTTCGTGGTAAGATATAATATTCGTTGTAGAGTGTTATGTATACCGCGTAATCACTTCAAAAGGATGTAAATGCGACAATTCCTTGCTAGGATATAACAATTGCAGATGTCTACGCATCGTAGCAATAGAGTTCTAATGCTTCCTAAAACGCGATATCCCATCTCACTTCTATGTTTCATGATAACATATAGTATCCATTGCGAAGTGTCATGTATATCTCGTATTCACTTCAAAAGAATGTAAATGCGAAACTTCCATGCTAGGAAATAGCGTTTGCAGATGTCTACGTATCGTAGCAATAGAGTTTTAATGCTACTTAAAACGAGATGTCGCATTTCATTTCTATGTTTCGTGATGAGATATAATATTCATTGTGGAGTGTTATGTATACCTCGCATTCACTCCAAAAGAATGTAAATGCGACACTTTCTTGCTAGGAAATATTGTTTGCAGATGTCTACGTATCGTAGCAATAGAGTACTAATGCTTCTTAAAACGAGATGTCGCATTTCATTCCTATGTTTCGTGATAAGATATAATATTCATTGTGGTATGTTATGTATACCTCGTATTCATTTCAAAAGAATGTAAATGCGACACTTCCATCCTAGGAAATAGCGTTTGCAGATGTCTACTTATCGTAGCAATAGAACTTTAATGCTTCTCAAAACGCGATATCGCAACTCATTCCTATGTTTCATGATAAGACATAATATATTCATTGCGATGTGTCATGTATACCTCGTATTAACTTCAAAAGAATGTAAATGCGACACTTGCATGCTAGGAAATAGAGTTTGCAGATGTCTACGTATCGTAGCAATAGAGTTCTAATGCTTCCTAAAACGCGATATCGCATCTTACTTCTATGTTTCATGATAAGGTATAGTATCCATTGCGATGTGTCATGTATCAAAAGAATGTAAATGCGACACTTACATGCTAGGGAATAGCGTTTCCAGATGTCTACGTATCGTAGCAATAGAGTTCTAATGCTTCTTAAAATGAGAAGTCGTATTTCATTTCTATGTTTCGTAATAAGATACAATATTCATTGTGGAGTGTTATGTATAGCTCGTATTCACTTCAAAAGAATGTAAATGCGAAGCTTCCATGCTAGGAAATAGCGTTTGCAGATGTGTACGTATCGTAGCAATAGAGTTCTAATGTTTCTTAAAACGAAATGTCGCATTTCATATCTATGTTTCGTGGTAAGATATAATATTCATTGTAGAGTGTTATGTATACCTCGTAATCACTTCAAAAGGATGTAAATGCGACACTTCCTTGCTAGGAAATAACAGTTGCAGATGTCTACGCATCGTAGGAATATAGTTCTAATGCTTCCGAAAACGCGATATCGCATCTCACTTCTATGTTTCATGATAACATATAGTATCCATTGCGAAGTGTCATGTATATCTCGTATTCACTTCAAAAGAATGTAAATGCGAAACTCCCATGCTAGGAAATAGCGTTTGCAGATGTCTACGTATCGAAGCAATAGAGTGCTTTTAATGTTTCTTAAATAGCGATATCGCATCCCATTTCTATGTTTCATGATAAGATATAATATTCATTGCGAAGTGTCATGTATACCTCGTATTCACTTCATGAGAATGTGAATGCGACACTTACATGCTAGGAAATAGCGTTTGCAGATGTCTACGTATCGTAGCAATAGAGTTCTAATGCTTCTGAAAACGAGATGTCCCATTTCATTTCTATGTTTCGTGATGAGATATAATATTCATTGTGGAGTGTTATGTATACCTCGCATTCACTTCAAAAGAATGTAAATGCGACACTTTCTTGCTAGGAAATATTGTCTGCAGATGTCTACGCATCGTAGCAATAGAGTTCTAATGCTTCCTAAAACGCGATATCCCATCTCACTTCTATGTATCATGATAACATATAGTATCCATTGCGAAGTGTCATATATATCTCGTATTCACTTCAAAAGAATGTAAATGCGAAACTTCCATGCTAGGAAATAGCGTTTGCAGATGTCTACGTATCGTAGCAATAGAGTTTTAATGCTACTTAAAACGAGATGTCGCATTTCATTTCTATGTTTCGTGATGAGATATAATATTCATTGTGGAGTGTTATGTATACCTCGCATTCACTCCAAAAGAATGTAAATGCGACACTTTCTTGCTAGGAAATATTGTTTGCAGATGTCTACGTATCGTAGCAATAGAGTACTAATGCTTCTTAAAACGAGATTTCGCATTTCATTCCTATGTTTCGTGATAAGATATAATATTCATTGTGGTATGTTATGTATACCTCGTATTCATTTCAAAAGAATGTAAATGCGACACTTCCTAGCTAGGATATAGCGTTTGCAGATTTCTACGTATCGTAGCAATAGATTTCTAATGCTTCATAAAACGCGATGTCGCATCTCATTTCTATGTTTCATGATAAGATATAATATTCATTGCGATGTGTTATGTATTCCACGCCTACACTTCAAGTAAATGTAAATGCGCCACTTCATTTCAAGGAAATAGCGTTTCCAGATGTCTACGTATCGAAGCAATAGAGTGCTTTTAATGTTTCTCAAATAGCGATATCGCATCCCATTTCTATGTTTCATGATAAGATATAATATTCATTGCGAAAAGTTACGTATACCTCGTCTGCACTTGAAAAGAATGTAAATGCCACACTTCCTTGCTAGGAAATATTGTTTGCAGATGTCTACGTATCGTAGCAATTGAGTTCTAATGCTTCTTAAAACGCGATATCGCATCTCACTTCTATGTTTCATGATAAGATATAATATTCATTGCGAAGTGTCATGTATACCTCGTATTCACTTCATAAGAATGTAAATGCGACACTTGCATGCTAAGAAATAGCGTGTGCAGATGTCTACGTATCGTAGCAATAGAGTTCTAATGCTTCTTAAAACGAGATGTCGCATTTCATTCCTATGTTTCGTAATAAGATATAATTTTCATTGTAGAGTGTCATGTAAACCTCGTATTCACTTCAAAAGAATGTAAGTGCGACACTTCCGTGCTAGGAAATTGCGTTTGCGGATGTCTAGGTATAGTAGCAATAGAATTCTAATGCTTCTTAAAACGCGATATCGCATCTCACTTCTATGTTTCATGATAAGATATAGTATCCATTGCGAAGTGTCATGTATACCTCGTATTCTCTTCAGATGAATGTAAATGCGACACTTACATGCTAGGAAATAGCGTTTGCAGATGTCTACGTATCGTAGCAATAGAGTTCTAATGCTTCTTAAAATGAGAAGTCGTATTTCATTTCTATGTTTCGTAATAAGATATAATATTCATTGTGGAATGTTATGTATACCTCGTATTCACTTCAAAAGAATGTAAATGCGACACTTCCATGCTAGGAAATAGCGTTTACAGATGTCTACGTATCGTAGCAATAGAGTTCTAATGCTTCTTAAAACGCGATGTCGCATCTCACTTCTATGTTTCATGATAAGATATAATATTCATTGCGAAGTGTCATGTATACCTCGTATTAACTTCAAAAGAATGTAAATGCGGCATTTCCATGCTAGGCAATAGCGTGTGCAAATGTTTACGTATCGTAGCAGTAGAGTTCTAATGCTTCTTAAAACGCGATATCGCATCTCACTGCTATGTTTCATGATAAGATATAATATCCATTGCGAAGTGTCATGCATACCTCGTATTCAATTCAATGGAATGTAAATGCGACACTACCATGCTAGGAAATAGCGTTTGCAGATGTCTACGTATCGTAGCAATGGAGTTCTAATGCTTCTTAAAACGAGATGTCGCAATTCATTCCTATGTTTCGTGATAAGATACAATATTCATTGTGGAGTGTTATGTATAGCTCGTACTCACTTCAAAAGAATGTAAATGCGAAGCTTCCATGCTAGGAAATAGCGTTTGCAGATGTCTACGTATCGTAGCAATAGAGTTTTAATGCTACTTAAAACGAGATGTCGCATTTCATTTCTATGTTCCGTAATAAGATACAATATTCATTGTGGAGTGTTATGTATACCTCACATTCACTTCAAAAGAATGTAAATGCGACACTTCCTTGCTAGGAAATATTGTTTGCAGATGTCTACGTATCGTAGCAGTAGAGTTCTAATGCTTCTTAAAACGAGATGTCGCATTTCATTCCTATGTTTCGTGATAAGATATAATATTCATTGTAGAGTGTCATGTACACCTCGTATTCACTTCAAAAGAATGTAAATGCGACACTTCCATGCTAGGAAATAGCGTTTGCAGATGTCTACGTATCGTAGCAATATAGTTCTAATGCTTCTTAAAACGCGATATCGCATCTCACTTCTCTGTTTCATGATAAAATATAATATTCATTGCGAAGTGTTATGGATACCTCATATTATCATCAAAAGAATGTAAATGCTGCACTTCCATGCTAGGAAATAATGTTTGCAGATGTCCACCTATCGTAGCGATAGTGTTTTAATGCTACTTAAAACGAGATGTCGCATTTCATTCCAATGTTTCGTGATAAGATACAATATTCATTGTGGAGTGTTATGCATAGCTCGTATTCACTTCAAAAGAATGTAAATGCGAAGCTTCCATGCTAGGAAGTATTGTTTGCAGATGTCTACGTATCGTAGCAATAGAGTTCTAATGCTTCTTAAAACGCGATAACGCATCTCACTTCTATGTTTCATGATAAGATATAATATTCATTGCGAAGTGTCATGTATATCTCGTACTCACTTCACAAGAATGTAAATGCGACACTTACAAGCTAGGAAATAGTGTTTGCAGATGTCTACGTATCGTAGCAATAGAGTTCTAATGCTTCTTAAAACGAGATGTCGCATTTCATTCCTATGTTTCGTGATAAGATACAATATTCATTGTGGAGTGTTATGTATAGCTCGTATTCACCTCAAGAGATTGTAAATGCGACACTTCCATGCTAGGAAATAGCGTTCGCAGATGTCTACGTATCGTAGCGATAGTGTTTTAATGCTACTTAAAACGAGATATCGCATTTCAATTCTATGTTTCGTGATAAGATACAATTTTCATTGTAGAGTGTTATGTATACCTCGTATTCACTTCAAAATAATGTAAATGCGACACTTCCTTGCTAGGAAATAACATTTGCAGATGTCTACGCATCGTAGCAATAGGTTCTAGTGCTACTTAAATCGCGATATAGCATCTCACTTCTATGTTTCGAGATAAGATATAATATTCATTGCCATGTGTTATGTGTACCTCGTATTATCTTCAAGAGAATGTAAATGCGGCACTTCCTTGCTAGGAAATATTGTTTGCAGATGTTTACGTATCGTAGCAATAGAGTTCTAATGTTTCTTAAAACTAGATGTCGCATTTCATATCTATGTTTCGTGGTAAGGTATAATGTTCATTGCGATGTGTCATGTATACCTCGTATTCACTTCAGAAGAATGTAAATGCGACACTTACATGCTAGGAAATAGCGTTTGCATATGTCTACGTATCGTAGCAATAGAGTTCTAATGCTTCTTAAAATGAGAAGTCGTATTTCATTTCTATGTTTCGTAATAAGATACAATATTCATTGTGGAGTGTTATGTATAGCTCGTATTCACTTCAAAAGAATGTAAATGCGAAGCTTCCATGCTAGGAAATAGCGTTTGCAGATGTGTACGTATCGTAGCAATAGAATTCTAATGTTTCTTAAAACGATATGTCGCATTTCATATCTATGTTTCGTGGTAAGATATAATATTCGTTGTAGAGTGTTATGTATACCGCGTAATCACTTCAAAAGGATGTAAATGCGACAATTCCTTGCTAGGATATAACAATTGCAGATGTCTACGCATCGTAGCAATAGAGTTCTAATGCTTCCTAAAACGCGATATCCCATCTCACTTCTATGTTTCATGATAACATATAGTATCCATTGCGAAGTGTCATGTATATCTCGTATTCACTTCAAAAGAATGTAAATGCGAAACTTCCATGCTAGGAAATAGCGTTTGCAGATGTCTACGTATCGTAGCAATAGAGTTTTAATGCTACTTAAAACGAGATGTCGCATTTCATTTCTATGTTTCGTGATGAGATATAATATTCATTGTGGAGTGTTATGTATACCTCGCATTCACTCCAAAAGAATGTAAATGCGACACTTTCTTGCTAGGAAATATTGTTTGCAGATGTCTACGTATCGTAGCAATAGAGTACTAATGCTTCTTAAAACGAGATGTCGCATTTCATTCCTATGTTTCGTGATAAGATATAATATTCATTGTGGTATGTTATGTATACCTCGTATTCATTTCAAAAGAATGTAAATGCGACACTTCCATCCTAGGAAATAGCGTTTGCAGATGTCTACTTATCGTAGCAATAGAACTTTAATGCTTCTCAAAACGCGATATCGCAACTCATTCCTATGTTTCATGATAAGACATAATATATTCATTGCGATGTGTCATGTATACCTCGTATTAACTTCAAAAGAATGTAAATGCGACACTTGCATGCTAGGAAATAGAGTTTGCAGATGTCTACGTATCGTAGCAATAGAGTTCTAATGCTTCCTAAAACGCGATATCGCATCTTACTTCTATGTTTCATGATAAGATATAGTATCCATTGCGATGTGTCATGTATCAAAAGAATGTAAATGCGACACTTACATGCTAGGGAATAGCGTTTCCAGATGTCTACGTATCGTAGCAATAGAGTTCTAATTCATCTCAAAACGCGATATCGTAACTCATTCCTATGTTTCATGATAAGATATAATACTCATTGCGAAGTGTCATGTATACCTCGTATTCGCTCCAAAAGAATGTAAATGCGACACTTCCATCCTAGGAAATAGCGTTTGCAGATATCTACTTATCGTAGCAATAGAACTTTAATGCTTCTCAAAACGCGATATCGCAACTCATTCCTATGTTTCATGATAAGACATAATATATTCATTGCGATGTGTCATGTATACCTCGTATTAACTTCAAAAGAATGTAAATGCGACACTTGCATGCTAGGAAATAGAGTTTGCAGATGTCTACGTATCGTAGCAATAGAGTTCTAATGCTTCCTAAAACGCGATATCGCATCTTACTTCTATGTTTCATGATAAGATATAGTATCCATTGCGATGTGTCATGTATCAAAAGAATGTAAATGCGACACTTACATGCTAGGGAATAGCGTTTCCAGATGTCTACGTATCGTAGCAATAGAGTTCTAATTCATCTCAAAACGCGATATCGTAACTCATTCCTATGTTTCATGATAAGATATAATACTCATTGCGAAGTGTCATGTATTCCTCGTATTCGCTCCAAAAGAATGTAAATGCGACACTTCCATCCTAGGAAATAGCGTTTGCAGATGTCTATTTATCGTAGCAATAGAACTTTAATGCTTCTCAAAACGCGATATCGCAACTCATTCCTATGTTTCATGATAAGACATAATATATTCATTGCGATGTGTCATGTATACCTCGTATTAACTTCAAAAGAATGTAAATGCGACACTTGCATGCTAGGAAATAGAGTTTGCAGATGTCTACGTATCGTAGCAATAGAGTTCTAATGCTACCTAAAACGCGATATCGCATCTCACTTCTATGTTTCATGATAAGATATAGTATCCATTGCGATGTGTCATGTATATCTCGTATTCACTTCAAAAGAATGTAAATACGACACTTCCATGCTAGGGAATAGCGTTTCCAGATGTCTACGTATCGTAGCAATAGAGTTCTAATGCTTCTTAAAACGCGATATCGCATCTCACTTCTAAGTTTCATGATAAGATATAATATTCATTGTGGAATGTTATGTATACCTCGTATTCACTTCAAAATAATGTAAATGCGACACTTCCTTGCTAGGAAATAACATTTGCAGATGTCTACGCATCGTAGCAATAGAGTTCTAATGCTTCCTAAAACGCGATATCGCATCTCACTTCTGTGCTTCACGATAAGATATAATATTCATTGCGAAGTGCCATGTATACCTCGTATTCACTTCAAATGAATGTAAATGCGACACTTCCATGCTAGGAAATAGCGTTTGCAGATGTCTACGAATCGTAGCAACAGAGTTCTAATGCTTCTTAAAACGAGATGTCGCTTTTCATTTCTATGTTTCGTGATAAGATATAATATTCATTGTGGAGTGTTATGTATACCTCGTATTCACTTGAAAAGAATGTAAATGCGACACTTCCTTGCTAGGAAATATTGTTTGCAGATGACTGCGTATCGTAGCAATAGAGTTCTAATGCTTCTTAAAACGCGATATCGCATCTCACTTCTATGTTTCATGATAAGATATAGTATCCATTGCGATGTGTCATGTATATCTCGTATTCACTTCAAAAGAATGTAAATACGACACTTCCATGCTAGGGAATAGCGTTTCCAGATGTCTACGTATCGTAGCAATAGAGTTCTAATGCTTCTTAAAACGCGATATCGCATCTCACTTCTAAGTTTCATGATAAGATATAATATTCATTGTGGAATGTTATGTATACCTCGTATTCACTTCAAAATAATGTAAATGCGACACTTCCTTGCTAGGAAATAACATTTGCAGATGTCTACGCATCGTAGCAATAGAGTTCTAATGCTTCCTAAAACGCGATATCGCATCTCACTTCTGTGCTTCATGATAAGATATAATATTCATTGCGAAGTGCCATGTATACCTCTTATTCACTTCAAATGAATGTAAATGCGACACTTGCATGCTAGGAAATAGCGTTTGCAGATGTCTACGTATCGTAGCAATAGAGTTCTAATGCTTCTTAAAACGAGATGTCGCATTTCATTCCTATGTTTCGTAATAAGATATAATTTGCATTGTAGAGTGTCATGTAAACCTCGTATTCACTTCAAAAGAATGTAAATGCGACACTTCCGTGCTAGGAAATAGCGTTTGCGGATGTCTAGGTATAGTAGCAATAGAATTCTAATGCTTCTTAAAACGCGATATCGCATCTCACTTCTATGTTTCATGATAAGATATAATATTCATTGCGAAGTCTTATGTATTCCTCGTATTATCTTCAAAAGAATGTAAATGCGGCACTTCCATGCTAGGAAATAGCGTTTGCAGATGTCTACGTATCGTAGCAATAGAGTTCTAATGCTTCTTAAAATGAGAAGTCGTATTTCATTTCTATGTTTCGTGATAAGATACAATATTCATTGTGGAGTGTTATGTATACCTCGTATTCACTTCAAAAGAATGTAAATGCGACACTTCCATGCTAGGAAATAGCGTTTGCAGATGTCTACGTATCGTAGCAATAGAGTTCTGATGCTTCTTAAAACGCGATATCGCATCTCACTTCTATGTTTCATGATAAGATATAATATTCATTGCGAAGTGTCATGTATACCTCGTATTCACATCAAAAGAATGTAAATGCGACACTTACATGCTAGGAAATAGCGTTTGCAGATGTCTACGTATCGTAGCAACAGAGTACTAATGCTTCTCAAAACGAGATGTCGCATTTCATTTCTATGTTTCTTGATAAGATATAATATTCATTGTGGAGTGTTATGTATACCTCGTATTCACTTGAAAAGAATGTAAATGCGACACTTCCTTGCTAGGAAATAGCGTTTGCAGATGTCTACGTATATTAGCAATAGAGTTCTAATGCTTCTCAAAACGCGATATAGCACCTCTTTCCTATGTTTCATGATAAGATATAATATTCATTGCGAAGTGTCATGTATACCTCGTATTCACTTCAGAAGAATGTAAATGCGACACTTCCGTGCTAGGGAATAGCGTTTGCAGATGTCTACTTATCGTAGCAATAGAGTTCTAATGCTTCTTAAAACGAGATGTCGCATTTCATTTCTATGTTTCTTGACAAGATATAATATTCATTGTGGAGTGTTATGTATACCTCGTATTCACTTGAAAAGAATGTAAATGCGACACTTCCTTGCTAGGAAATAGCGTTTGCAGATGTCTACGTATATTAGCAATAAGGTACTAATCCTTCTTAAAACGAGATGTCGTATTTCATTTCTATGTTTCGTAATAAGATATAATATTCATTGTGTAATGTTATGTTTACCTCGTATTCACTTCAATGGAATGTAAGTGCGACATTTCCTTGCTAGGAAATATTGTTTGCAGACGTCTACGTATATTAGCAATAGAGTTCTAATGCTTCTCAAAACGCGATATAGCACCTCATTCCTATGTTTCATGATAAGATATAATATTCATTGCGAAGTGTCATGTATATCTCGTATTCACTTCAAAAGAATGTAAATGCGACACTTACATGCTAGGGAATAGCGTTTCCAGATGTCTACGTATCGTAGCAATAGAGTTCTAATTCATCTCAAAACGCGATATCGTAACTCATTCCTATGTTTCATGATAATATATAATACTCATTGCGAAGTGTCATGTATACCTCGTATTCACTCCAAAAGAATGTAAATGCGACACTTCCATCCTAGGAAATAGCGTTTGCAGATGTCTACTTATCGTAGCAATAGAACTTTAATGCTTCTCAAAACGCGATATCGCAACTCATTCCTATGTTTCATGATAAGACATAATATATTCATTGCGATGTGTCATGTGTACCTCGTATTAACTTCAAAAGAATGTAAATGCGACACATGCATGCTAGGAAATAGAGTTTGCAGATGTCTACGTATCGTAGCAATAGAGTTCTAATGCTTCCTAAAACGCGATATCGCATCTCACTTCTATGTTTCATGATAAGATATAGTATCCATTGCGATGTGTCATGTATATCTCGTATTCACTTCAAAAGAATGTAAATACGACACTTCCATGCTAGGGAATAGCGTTTCCAGATGTCTACGTATCGTAGCAATTTAGTTCTAATGCTTCTTAAAACGCGATATCGCATCTCACTTCTAAGTTTCATGATAAGATATAATATTCATTGTGGAATGTTATGTATACCTCGTATTCACTTCAAAATAATGTAAATGCGACACTTCCTTGCTAGGGAATAACATTTGCAGATGTCTACGCATCGTAGCAATAGAGTTCTAATGCTTCCTAAAACGCGATATCGCATCTCACTCCTGTGCTTCATGATAAGATATAATATTCATTGCGAAGTGCCATGTATACCTCGTATTCACATCAAATGAATGTAAATGCGACACTTCCATGCTAGGAAATAGCGTTTGCAGATGTCTACGAATCGTAGCAACAGAGTTCTAATGCTTCTTAAAACGAGATGTCGCATTTCATTTCTATGTTTCGTGATAAGATATAATATTCATTGTGTAATGTTATGTATACCTCGTATTCACTTCAATGGAATGTAACTGCGACATTTCCTTGCTAGGATATATTGTTTGCAGATGTCTACGTATATTAGCAATAAGGTACTAATCCTTCTTAAAACGAGATGTCGTATTTCATTTCTATGTTTCGTGATAAGATATAATATTCATTGTGTAATGTTATGTATACCTCGTATTCACTTCAAAAGAATGTAAATGCGACACTTCCATGCTAGGAAATAGCGTTTGCAGATGTCTACGAATCGTAGCAACAGAGTACTAATGCTTCTCAAAACGAGATGTCGCATTTCATTTCTATGTTTCTTGACAAGATATAATATTCATTGTGGAGTGTTATGTATACCTCGTATTCACTTGAAAAGAATGTAAATGCGACACTTCCTTGCTAGGAAATAGCGTTTGCAGATGTCTACGTATATTAGCAATAGAGTTCTAATGCTTCTCAAAACGCGATATAGCACCTCATTCCTATGTTTCATGATAAGTTATAATATTCATTGCGAAGTGTCATGTACACCTCGTATTCTCTTCAGAAGAATGTAAATGCGACACTTCCGTGCTAGGGAATAGCGTTTGCAGATGTCCACTTATCGTAGCAATAGAGTTCTAATGCTTCTTAAAACGAGATGTCGCATTTCATTTCTACGTTTCGTGATAAGATATAATATTCATTGTGGAGTGTTATGTATACCTCGCATTCACTTGAAAAGAATGTAAATGCGACACTTCCTTGCTAGGAAATATTGTTTGCAGATGTCTACGCATCGTAGGAATAGAGTTCTAATGCTTCTTAAAACGCGATATCGCATCTCACTTCTATGTTTCATGATAAGATATAATATTCATTGCGAAGTGTCATGTATACCTCGTATTCACTTCAAAAGAATGTAAATGCGAAACTCACATGCTAGGAAATATTGTTTGCAGATGTGTACGTTTCACAGCAATAGAGTACTAATGCTTCTTAAAACGAGATGTCGTATTTCATTTCTATGTTTCGTAATAAGATATAATATTCATTGTGTAATGTTATGTATACCTCGTATTCACTTCAATGGAATGTAACTGCGACATTTCCTTGCTAGGATATATTGTTTGCAGATGTCTACGTATATTAGCAATAAGGTACTAATCCTTCTTAAAACGAGATGTCGTATTTCATTTCTACGTTTCGTAATAAGATATAATATTCATTGTGTAATGTTATGTTTACCTCGTATTCACTCAATGGAATGTAAGTGCGACATTTCCTTGCTAGGAAATATTGTTTGCAGACGTCTACGTATATTAGCAATAGAGTTCTAATGCTTCTCAAAACGCGATAAAGCACCTCATTCCTATGTTTCATGATAAGATATAATATTCATTGCGAAGTGTCATGTATATCTCGTATTCACTTCAAAAGAATGTAAATGCGACACTTACATGCTAGGGAATAGCGTTTCCAGATGTCTACGTATCGTAGCAATAGAGTTCTAATTCATCTCAAAACGCGATATCGTAACTCATTCCTATGTTTCATGATAAGATATAATACTCATTGCGAAGTGTCATGTATACCTCGTATTCGCTCCAAAAGAATGTAAATGCGACACTTCCATCCTAGGAAATAGCGTTTGCAGATGTCTATTTATCGTAGCAATAGAACTTTAATGCTTCTCAAAACGCGATATCGCAACTCATTCCTATGTTTCATGATAAGACATAATATATTCATTGCGATGTGTCATGTATACCTCGTATTAACTTCAAAAGAATGTAAATGCGACACTTGCATGCTAGGAAATAGAGTTTGCAGATGTCTACGTATCGTAGCAATAGAGTTCTAATGCTACCTAAAACGCGATATCGCATCTCACTTCTATGTTTCATGATAAGATATAGTATCCATTGCGATGTGTCATGTATATCTCGTATTCACTTCAAAAGAATGTAAATACGACACTTCCATGCTAGGGAATAGCGTTTCCAGATGTCTACGTATCGTAGCAATAGAGTTCTAATGCTTCTTAAAACGCGATATCGCATCTCACTTCTAAGTTTCATGATAAGATATAATATTCATTGTGGAATGTTATGTATACCTCGTATTCACTTCAAAATAATGTAAATGCGACACTTCCTTGCTAGGAAATAACATTTGCGGATGTCTACGCATCGTAGCAATAGAGTTCTAATGCTTCCTAAAATGCGATATCGCATCTCACTTCTGTGCTTCATGATAAGATATAATATTCATTGCGAAGTGCCATGTATACCTCGTATTCACTTCAAATGAATGTAAATGCGACACTTCCATGCTAGGAAATAGCGTTTGCAGATGTCTACGAATCGTAGCAACAGAGTTCTAATGCTTCTTAAAACGAGATGTCGCATTTCATTTCTATGTTTCGTGATAAGATATAATATTCATTGTGGAGTGTTATGTATACCTCGTATTCACTTGAAAAGAATGTAAATGCGACACTTCCTTGCTAGGAAATATTGTTTGCAGATGACTGCGTATCGTAGCAATAGAGTTCTAATGCTTCTTAAAACGCGATATCGCATCTCACTTCTATGTTTCATGATAAGATATAGTATCCATTGCGATGTGTCATGTATATCTCGTATTCACTTCAAAAGAATGTAAATGCGACACTTACATGCTAGGAAATAGCGTTTGCAGATGTCTACGTATCGTAGCAACAGAGTTCTAATGCTTCTTAAAACGAGATGTCGCATTTCATTTCTATGTTTCGTGATAAGATATAATATTCATTGTGGAGTGTTATGTATACCTCGTATTCACTTCAAAAGAATGTAAATGCGACACTTCCATGCTAGGAAATAGCGTTTGCAGATGTCTACGTATCGCAGCAATATAGTTCTAATGCTTCTTAAAACGCGATATCGCATCTCACTTCTATGTTTCATGATAAAATATAATATTCATTGCGAAGTGTTATGGATACCTCATATTAACATCAAAAGAATGTAAATGCTGCACTTCCATGCTAGGAAATAGCGTTTGCAGATGTCCACCTATCGTAGAGATAGTGTTTTAATGCTTCTTAAAACGCGATAACGCATCTCACTTCTATGTTTCATGATAAGATATAATATTCATTGCGAAGTGTCATGTATACCTCGTACTCACTTCATAAGAATGTAAATGCGACACTTACATGCTAGGAAATAGAGTTTGCAGATGTCTACGTATCGTAGCAATAGAGTTCTAATGATTCTTAAAACGAGATGTCGCAATTCATTCCTATGTTTCGTGATAAGATACAATATTCATTGTGGAGTGTTATGTATAGCTCGTATTCACCTCAAAAGAATGTAAATGCGACACTTCCATGCTAGGAAATAGCGTTTGCAGATGTCTACGTATCGTAGCGATAGTGTTTTAATGCTACTTAAAACGAGATGTCGCATTTCAATTCTATGTTTCGTGATAAGATACAATTTTCATTGTAGAGTGTTATGTATACCTCGTATTCACTTCAAAATAATGTAAATGCGACACTTCCTTGCTAGGAAGTAACATTTGCAGATGTCTACGCATCGTAGCAATAGGTTCTAGTGCTACTTAAATCGCGATATCGCATCTCACTTCTATGTTTCGAGATAAGATATAATATTCATTGCCATGTGTTATGTGTACCTCGTATTATCTTCAAAAGAATGTAAATGCGGCACTTCCTTGCTAGGAAATATTGTTTGCAGATGTTTACGTATCGTAGCAATCGAGTTCTAATGCTTCTTAAAACGCGATATCGCATCTCATTTCTATGTTTCATGATAAGATATAATATTCATTGCGAAGTGTCATATATACCTCGTATTCACTTCAAAAGAATGTAAATGCGACACTTCCATGCTAGGAAATAGCGTTTGCAGATGTCTACGTATCGTAGCATTAGAGTTCTAATGCTTCTTAAAACGCGATATCGCATCTCACTTCTATGTTTCATGATAAGATATAATATTCATTGCGAAGTGTCATGTATACCTCGTATTCACGTCATAAGAATGTAAATGCGACACTTACATGCTAGGAAATAGCGTTTGCAGATGTCTACGTATCGCAGAAATAGAGTTCTAATGTTTCTTAAAACGAGATGTCGCATTTCATATCTATGTTTCGTGGTAAGATATAATATTCATTGCGATGTGTCATGTATACCTCGTATTCACTTCAGAAGAATGTAAATGCGACACTTCCATGCTAGGAAATAGCGTTTGCAGATGTCTACGTATCGTAGCAATATAGTTCTAATGCTTCTTAAAACGCGATATCGCATCTCACTTCTATGTTTCATGATAAAATATAATATTCATTGCGAAGTGTTATGGACACCTCATATTATCATCAAAAGAATGTAAATGCTGCACTTCCATGCTAGGAAATAGCGTTTGCAGATGTCCACCTATCGTAGCGATAGTGTTTTAATGCTACTTAAAACGAGATGTCGCATTTCATTCCAATGTTTCGTGATAAGATACAATATTCATTGTGGAGTGTTATGTATAGCTCGTATTCACTTCAAAAGAATGTAAATGCGAAGCTTCCATGCTAGGAAGTATTGTTTGCAGATGTCTACGTATCGTAGCAATAGAGTTCTAATGCTTCTTAAAACGCGATAACGCATCTCACTTCTATGTTTCATGATAAGATATAATATACATTGCGAAGTGTCATGTATACCTCGTACTCACTTCATAAGAATGTAAATGCGACACTTACATGCTAGGAAATAGTGTTTGCAGATGTCTACATATCGTAGCAATAGAGTTCTAATGCTTCTTAAAACGAGATGTCGCATTTCATTCCTATGTTTCGTGATAAGATACAATATTCATTGTGGAGTGTTATGTATAGCTCGTATTCACCTCAAAAGAATGTAAATGCGACACTTCCATGCTGGGAAATAGCGTTTGCAGATGTCTACGTATCGTAGCGATAGTGTTTTAATGCTACTTAAAACGAGATGTCGCATTTCAATACTATGTTTCGTGATAAGATACAATTTTCATTGTAGAGTGTTATGTATACCTCGTATTCACTTCAAAATAATGTAAATGCGACACTTCCTTGCTAGGAAATAACATCTGCAGATGTCTACGCATCGTAGCAATAGGTTCTAGTGCTACTTAAATCGCGATATCGCATCTCACTTCTATGTTTCGAGATAAGATATAATATTCATTGCCATGTGTTATGTGTACATCGTATTATCTTCAAAAGATTGTAAATGCGGCAGTTCCTTGCTAGGAAATATTGTTTGCAGATGTTTACGTATCGTAGCAATAGAGTTCTAATGCTTCTTAAAACGCGAAATCGCATCCCATTTCTATGTTTCATGATAAGATATAATATCCATTGCGAAGTGTCATGTATACCTCGTATTCACTTCAAAAGAATGTAAATGCGACACTTACATGCTAGGAAATAACGTTTGCAGATGTCTAAGTACCGTAGCAATAGAGTTCTGATGCTCCATAAAACGAGATGTCGCATTTCATTCCTATGTTTCGTGATAAGATATAATATTCATTGTGGAGTGTCATGTATACCTCGTATTCACTTCATAAGAATGTAAATGCGACACTTACATGCTAGGAAATAGCGTTTGCAGATGTCTACGTATCGCAGCAGTAGAGTTCTAATGTTTCTTAAAACGAGATATCGCATTTCATATCTATGTTTCGTGGTAAGATATAATATTCATTGCGATGTGTCATGTATACCTCGTATTCACTTCAGATGAATGTAAATGCGACACTTACATGCTAGGAAATAGCGTTTGCAGATGTCTACGTATCGCAGCAATAGAGTTCTAATGTTTCTTAAAACGAGATGTCGCATTTCATATCTATGTTTCATGATAAAATATAATATTCATTGCGAAGTGTTATGTACACAACGTATTCACTTCAAAAGCATGTAATTGCGACACTTCCATGCTAGGAAATAGCGTTTACAGATGTCTACGTATCGTAGCAATAGGGTTCTAATGCTTCTTAAAACGCGATATCGCATCTCACTTCTATGTTTCATGATAAGATATAATAATCGTTGCGAAGTGACATGTATACCTCGTATTCACTTCAAAAGAATTTAAATGCGGCACTTACATGCTAGGAAATAGCGTTTGCAGATGTCTACGTATCGTAGCAATAGAGTTCTAATGCTTCTTAAGACGAGATGTCGCATTTCATTCCTATGTTTCGTGATAAGATACAATATTCATTGTGGAGTGTTATGTATAGCTCGTATTCACTTCAAAAGAATGTAAATGCGACACTTCCATGCTAGGAAATAGCGTTTGCAGATGTCTACGTATCGTAGCAATAGAGTTCTAATGCTTCTTAAAATGAGAAGTCGTATTTCATTTCTATGTTTCGTGATAAGATACAATATTCATTGTGGAGTGTTATGTATACCTGACATTCACTTCAAAAGAATGAAAATGCGACACTTCCTTGCTAGGAAATATTGTTTGCAGATGTCTACGTATCGTAGCAATAGAGTTCTAATGCTTCCTAAAACGCGATAACGCATCTCACTTCTATGTTTCATGATAAGATATAATATTCATTGCGATGTGTCATGTATACCTCGTATTCACTTCATAAGAATGTATATGCGACACTTACATGCTAGGAAATAGCGTTTGCAGATGTCTACGTATCGTAGCAGTAGAGTTCTAATGCTTCTTAGAACGCGATATCGCATCTCATTTCTAAGCTTCATGATAAGATATAATATTCATCGCGAAGTGTCATGTATGTCTCGTATTCACTTCAAAAGAATGTAAATGCGACACTTCCATGCTAGGAAATAGCGTTTGCAGATGTCTACGTATCGTAGCAATATAGTTCTAATGCTTCCTAAAACGCGATATCGCATCTCACTTCTATGTTTTATGATAAAATATAATATTCATTGCGAAGTGTTATGGATACCTCATATTATCATCAAAAGAATGTAAATGCTGCACTTCCATGCTAGGAAATAGCGTTTGCAGATGTCCACCTATCGTAGCGATAGTGTTTTAATGCTACTTAAAACGAGATGTCGCATTTCATTCCAATGTTTCGTGATAAGATACAATATTCATTGTGGAGCGTTATGTATAGCTCGTATTCACTTCAAAAGAATGTAAATGCGAAGCTTCCATGCTAGGAAGTATTGTTTGCAGATGTCTGCGTATCGTAGCAATAGAGCTCTAATGCTTCTTAAAACGCGATAACGCATCTCACTTCTATGTTTCATGATAAGATATAATATTCATTGCGAAGTGTCATGTATACCTCGTACTCACTTCATAAGAATGTAAATGCGACACTTACATGCTAGGAAGTATTGTTTGCAGATGTCTGCGTATCGTAGCAATAGAGCTCTAATGCTTCTTAAAACGCGATAACGCATCTCACTTCTATGTTTCATGATAAGATATAATATTCATTGCGAAGTGTCATGTATACCTCGTACTCACTTCATAAGAATGTAAATGCGACACTTACATGCTAGGAAATAGTGTTTGCAGATGTCTACGTATCGTAGCAATAGAGTTCTAATGCTTCTTAAAACGAGATGTCGCATCTCATTTCTAAGCTTCATGATAAGATATAATATTCATCGCGAAGTGTCATGTATGTCTCGTATTCACTTCAAAAGAATGTAAATGCGACACTTCCATGCTAGGAAATAGCGTTTGCAGATGTCTACGTATCGTAGCAATATAGTTCTAATGCTTCCTAAAACGCGATATCGCATCTCACTTCTATGTTTTATGATAAAATATAATATTCATTGCGAAGTGTTATGGATACCTCATATTATCATCAAAAGAATGTAAATGCTGCACTTCCATGCTAGGAAATAGCGTTTGCAGATGTCCACCTATCGTAGCGATAGTGTTTTAATGCTACTTAAAACGAGATGTCGCATTTCATTCCAATGTTTCGTGATAAGATACAATATTCATTGTGGAGCGTTATGTATAGCTCGTATTCACTTCAAAAGAATGTAAATGCGAAGCTTCCATGCTAGGAAGTATTGTTTGCAGATGTCTGCGTATCGTAGCAATAGAGCTCTAATGCTTCTTAAAACGCGATAACGCATCTCACTTCTATGTTTCATGATAAGATATAATATTCATTGCGAAGTGTCATGTATACCTCGTACTCACTTCATAAGAATGTAAATGCGACACTTACATGCTAGGAAGTATTGTTTGCAGATGTCTGCGTATCGTAGCAATAGAGCTCTAATGCTTCTTAAAACGCGATAACGCATCTCACTTCTATGTTTCATGATAAGATATAATATTCATTGCGAAGTGTCATGTATACCTCGTACTCACTTCATAAGAATGTAAATGCGACACTTACATGCTAGGAAATAGTGTTTGCAGATGTCAACGTATCGTAGCAATAGAGTTCTAATTCTTCTTAATACGCGAAATCGCATCTCATTTCTATGTTTCATGATAAGATATAATATTCATTGCAAAGTGTCATGTATACCTCGTATTCGCTTCAAAAGAATGTAAACGCGACACTTCCTTACGAGGAAGTAACGTTTCCATTTGTTTACTTATCGGAGCAATAGAGTTCTATTGCTTCATTCAACACGATGTCGCAAGTCATTTCAATGATTCATGGTAAATTGCAATGTTCTTTGCAATATGTTACATTTGTCTGCATCTAGACCTTAGAAGGATGTGAATCCTATACTTACTTGCAACAGAATATCGTTTCCAGATCTCTACGTGTCCAAGTAAGACATTTCTAATACTTCATGCAGCGCGATGGCGCATCTCATTTCAACGTTTCAATGCAAAGAATCTGTAATCATATGTCCATAACATTGTGCTTAACTGTTAGAGGTCTTCAATAGAATGTGAACTATATAATTCCATGCAACGGCATGGCGCTCCGTAGTGTCTGTCTGTTAAAGCAATCGAGCTAAAATTCTCCATGCAATGCGCTGGCGCATCCCATTTCATCGTTTTAAAGTAAGAATGCTGTAATCTCTTATGCATAGCTCTATGCTTATCTGCTTTAAAGCTTCATAAGAATGTAAATTCTACAGCTCCATGCAACAGGATTGCCCTTCGTAGTGTCTACATGTCGAGAGAATAAAGTACTAATGCATCATACCATGCCATGACTCATCTCATTTCAACGTTTCGAATTAAGTAATCTTTAATCTTCTATGAAAAGCATTATAATTATCTGCTTCTATTCTACAATAGAATGTGAATTCTATAGATCCAAGCAACAGGAGGGCAGGCCCTCCACCATCCTACTGCCTGCCCTGATGCGAGCAAAGGATTCCCAGGGCCACTCAAACCGCGACCAACATCTATCTTATACCCTAACCGATTCATCGTTATGCGTTTTCCATTAAGCTTGCCGGGATCAGTGATATTGATTCGCTCAATCTAAATTATTATTTTCTTTTTAAGTTTCTCGATTTTTTTAGTTTCTCTCACGATATCGTCTATTTCGTTATACCTTACCCTTACAGTATGGTATATAATCTGTTGTTTGATATTTCTAGGATTTCCTCTTAATAAATGCAATGCTTCCACATATTTTCTTTCTCTTTCTCTTTAGTTACATTGTTGTTATTTTATGCTTTTCACCCTCCACATTCCCTCTCTACACCATCTCGGAACAGGCTTTATACGATTACTGCAGGATGACGCGCCGGTCTCGTTACACCGAGATCGAGTGTTCTCTCTTGCATCCGTTGATTTATATATGTTATATATTGGAGAATATTTCCTTTTATCCTTTGTATTCTTCCAATGAAATTACATAGACAGAGGTACGAGCTAGTTCTGCACGTCTATTTGAAACAACATTAAATCACCTTGTTAAACAATAATATATTAAATGTGACTTGGACCTTTAAATTTGAATTTATAAACATCTAACAGGTAAATATGTTTTTCTTACTATTCATATCATTATACATTCAGTGATTTATTGTGTGCTGTGATTTGATATATTAACTGCTTGATTATATTTTGCAATGAACTTTGCGTACCAAACATTGTTTTTACTCCTGATGGGAGTGGATAGTTCTTCGTTTTATATTCTTATATCGCATTCATTATAAAAGTATATGATATCCTTCTTATGCAGTCATGTATAATTATGTACTGTGACGGTTTTTCCCGTTTCAATCCTCAAGAAAAGGGTATATAGAACCAATAATAACGGGGTATCCAGAAGTTTAATCCGGGGTTATATCGGGGTACAGAATATCCGCGTGATTCGGCAACGCGAAGTACAGAACAATAAATTTCCTATCCAGCGAGTATTTCGAAGCTGCGAGGCTGGGACTTTTTGGGCGCCAGCTACTCAAAAAGTAGCAAAAACTAGTAAACCACGCAACCCGGGGAAACCCGGTTCAAGATAACCCTCGAAATTTCGAAATACTCTTTCGCTCGACTGCTTCTAGCCGAGTGCGCAAATTAGGGTCGCGGGATACTGAACTCACGGCTTCTTCCTAGATTGCCTCGACGCGGTATTACAAAAGGGTATACGACACGCCGCGAATGACCGTGGATCACCACCCGTTATACAATACAAATTACAATACGCGATATCACAATTGCGGCAGGGAACAAATGGGACGCTTTAGCGTATAAGGACTCACGTTCTCGTTTCCAACAAGTATGGATCTCGTTCAGTCCGTCTACCTCTCTCTCCCTCTCTCTCTCTCTCTCTCTCTCCTCCGAATCGCTCCGTATAATCGCTTGCTCGGTTGCTCGCTAAGTAGTCGCTATGTCGTTCAGAAGAATAAGAGGCTGTCTTCGTGCTGGCTAGCTCATTATATAGGTTTGCTGGGGGTCTTCGGATCCCCTTAGATCCTCCTTAGGGCTCCTTGATGGGGTAGGGCCATACGCTTCGGTATTGTTCGGGGCATCGATCGGTGGATTTCGGCGATCTTCCCTGATCGCCCCCTCTGGTGTGTCTAGAGGGGGTCCTCTGGATTATTTGAACTGCGGCGCGTGTCGCGCGCCGCGCTTTCCACGGCTCACCTGCAATTCCGCTGTGCATCTTGAGTTTTCCTCTTCATGGGCTCAAGGGAGTGGTAGAGGTACTTCTCACACCCGAGAACCATCCTGTTTGTCTCCATGGACTATGGCAGCGGTCTTATCGTTGCAGAGCTCTGGATCGTATCCTTCGGGCTTCAGGGTCTCTTCTTGCTCACTTCCCGACTCCTCCACCGTCGAGTCCGTCACGCTACCTCGGCGCACAGCCCTTCCGCGAACCTGCGGTCTTATTATCCGCCGAAGAGGCGTCTTATAGGTCGCTTCTTCCATCAGCTCGCCAGTCTTATCCGTCGAACGGAGAGAGAGAATCGAACGGGGGGGGGGGGGGGGGGGAAGGTTCTACCATTGTGTATTTCACGCTCCTCGCAAATACAGCTATCGCAATGGTCCGTGTCGCGCTTCTCGCATGGGTGGTGATCTGCGAGCTAGTCCAACCGAAGCAGGGGGGGGGGGGGGGGGGGGGGTGAGCGAGCCTTGTGACGTCACCACGTCACAGTACATACAAATTTGCGATTAAGTAGCTATGTGTTCAAATTCAATTCGGAATAATGCACTAAAAAGCATCCCAGATAACAAACGGCAAGATGGTAGCGACACCACGCCGGCACTATATTGCCACTTCCGAGGAGTGTCAACTGATTATAGTCATCTGTGACCGGATTCGTTAACTAAAATGCCAGAACGTGTTACCAGCACATTCTAGACAAGCGAATCGCGCAGCACCAGCACTATGGTGACACGCGTATCATCGCTCCATTCATGAATCTCCTCAGCAATGACGCAGGATCACATTTGGCAATGGGGAACCTGTGCTTTCATACAAATTAGAACCGTTAGATGTCAGTAGATGTTCAGCATATGAGTATTGATAGACATTTTGATGGTCGTTTTCCTATATTTATAGTTATTGAGCGAGTCGTATATATTTCTTTCAATCCATCATAGACTAAAAATATTATTTATCAAAAAAATATTACTTATAAAATAAAAATTCATGCTGTTGCGTCCCTAACTTCGCCTCCTGTAATTTTTGAAATAACATGCTGTCATCGTATTTAATGTAACCCTCAATTGCATGAATTTGCAACAATAAATTGAAGAAAATATATATAAAATAAGTTTGTATATTTTTATGACAAAGTAATTATCGACTTTATGGAAAAAATCGTCCTATCGAGCTAGTTTATAGAAAATAATAAAATCGAGTTCTTATATCTTTGTTTTGTGCCGGTGTATCTATTTTGGAATCAAAATAAATAAATAGCTCAGTTTAGTCATTTTTCATATTTGCTTATAATTTTTATGGAAACAGCTTTCCCATTAGTAAATGTCAGCCTACGCCACAACCACGCGTGTAGCTATGGTGAGCTGATAGTGTCATTGTCACGGCCGTGTAGCCCGTGTGCTATATCTCGGTGCTTCAATAGTGCCGTGATACGAATGCCGCCCCAGTACTAACAGTATGCCATTTCGAAAGCTGAGTAGGAGCACTTTGTTAGCACAGTTCTGTCACGGAATTCGTTCCATCCGTTGTCATTGGCGTGCCAATCGCTGGCTGTTTGGGATATTGTAGTGCATGAGGCAGACTTGTTCCTTATCATCGTCAAGGAGATGGATTTTCACTCCCCCCTTTTTGAATTTTTTAATTATTGTTTGGAGTTTTTGCCGTTTCTGTATCTCTATGACCGCATTGTGGATTCAACTTATGTACGATCTTTTTGGTCTTCATCTTTTGTTACATGTAATATTATATATGTGATGCACGTTTGTTATGTAATGCTCCGATTTGTAAGCCTCAGATACTTTTATTCTTTGGTAAAGCAACTTATTCGATTAATATATATTTATTAGACATAGATATAAACAATTAGAAAAATGTTATTAAAACGCTATTAAATATGTTGTTGCAATTATATATTTAAGGTCTGAAGATGTAGATGCAATTAATGTCCGATATTTTACGTGATCCAATCGACGTATCAAGTGAGGCTATGAAATATAAAAATCTTTTACTATTCTTCGACCCCTTTACATGTTACATGAATGATAAGTTCTGCAAGACAAGAAGCCTGAATTAGTGAGATATCTAGGAACATAAGTAATTTGTAAGTAACACATCTTTTCTCTTTGAAATATTTGCCTTTGCATAGAATAGAACGTATAGATATAATTGCCTGTTTGTACCCATTTCGGTCCAATTCTATTATAGCCTTTGAGCAGAAGTAATATTGATTATACTTGATTTTTGCAATAGTTCTTTAATTAACAGATTTTATTAACCTAGAATCATCATTTGACGGATGTATCAATCTACTTTGTAGCTCCATCAGTTTCTTTTTCTGCTCGCTACTTTCCGTTTTCAGTTCCGTATACTTATCCTTTATCACCATCATATATGTTGCGTAAAATTACAATAACTTTTTGTCCTCAAATTTTGCGGATATTTCAATTAAATTTCCTTTGATTAAATAAACGGAAATTAAAAAACAGTGGCACGTACCATTTCTTGGAAACGTTGTATCGTAATTTGCATCTGACTGTTTTGAAAGGCACGCACTTTACTTAACGTTTGAAATGATTCGGTTAGCGAAGTAAAGTAATATTCTACTTTCGAAATTGTTGGCTCTTGTAATTCTAAGGCAAATATATTCATCTGTCGACAGCGTGAGCATTGTTTTTTGGCAAAATTCCAGAAAAACAAATATACTATAAGTAAAATAATAAACATCATAATATTAAATTTAACTCTGTTTATCGTTGCCTTGTTGGGCACATCCATAACAATATACAGGATGGGGCAGTAATAATTAGCACCTCAGATATCCACGAAACTATAAGTTTCATAGAAGTTTTTGCTAATATAAAATTGCATAGTACAAAGGGGCCATCCGTTGATGAAAATAGTTTTTTTGTAAGTGGAGTTTTGTTGGACATATGAAGGTTACCTTCATCTTTTAAAATGAATTGGTATGTCCATTCTTCCGTAATACGATAGAGCATTTTAAAGCAAGTTTAACGATCTGTAACATGAAGGCATTGAAGGTTACAAAAAGTAAAGAAAGGCGATAATACTCACGGTTTTGATAGTAAATGAAACATACGTATTGTAAACAGTGGTGGAAGGCGTAATACTTACCGTTTACTTCACTGTGAATAAACACTTTTCGAAGGGCATTTCAATAGTTTGCAGCATAAGTTAAACATGATAAGATTAGTATTGAAAAATCGGTTCGAATACGTTTGGTTAGGCTGTTCTTTGTGTCGTTCATTTTATAAGTACTGAGCTGCGGATTCCTGAGGACAGTTCACAAAATTGTTGAACTATGGAAGATTATCATTGTGAATTTGAATCAAAAGGTAATTAAATTCCATTAGATTGTAAACAGATCTCAATGTTTCATTTTAGATAGTAAGATTAAATACTCTTTACAAAACTACAAGAATGGATACATACCTTTCTGTTATTATTACTTCATAAAGAATTATAATTGCAATTATATAGTTCATTACGATAAAAAATATTTCTCAGAAAATTCTAAATATTAAATAAAAGAATCAAGTAAAACATTTTTAATAATTACGAATATGAAAAATACTTGAACATTCCAATAGAAAGATGTCTAAACAGGAGCTAGAAAAGTCAAACATTCAATTTCAATTCCAGAATTCATCTATAAGAGGTAAAATGTTTCGAAAGCTTTAATTACAGTCTTTAATGCAAGCAGTTGGGCAGTATTTCAATTTTTAAGAAAATTGATGAAAGTCAACCATTTTGAAGTGGTCAGAATCTTTGTCGTTTGAGCAATAAGTGAATAACAAATAACTGCATAAATTCCAGGCTTAAAAACTTATGGATTAAATCCTATGCAGACTCGTTTATGAGCGAGATACTAAATAATAATCCACACTAAGTAATCATTTTAAAACTTAAACGATTACATCTCGCGAACTATCAAAGATATCAGAAGCGTGAAAAGTATGTGGTTTATCAAAAACTCTTCTAAAAGAACGGACGAAGCCAATAGAAATCTTTGTTGAAGTAAGCAAGTTCTAAAGTTCTAAGCAACGCGATGGCCCTTATCGGCCTATGTTTCATAGCAAGTAAGTTCTGAATTTCTATGAAATCCGATGGAATTTATCACTACTAACGTTTCAAAGTAAGTTCTCAAAATTCTCAGTTCTACGTTTAAAACTATGTGTGTTCTATATATCTATGTAAAGTGTTGGTTCCTATTAGTTGTGACGGAAACCTATATATAGTAAGTCAGGGAAGCTCGAAGGGGTTAATTATCTAAATGCTTTAAGGTGTAAAACGCATTTTAATCTAAAGCGATCTATCGTTCCAAGGTATCCGCTCACGTACAACTTTTCTTGGGCGCCAGCTGCTTAGAAAGTAGCAAAGGGATAGACTACACGACCCCGGGAACCCTGGGGCGGAACAACCCATGAAACATCGAAATGCTCCTCCTCTCGACTACGCCTAGCCAAATACACACACTCAGGTCGCGAGATACTGAAGTCACGGCATGTTTATTTATGGTCTCGACGTGGGTTTAACTAACAAGGGCTACGGGAAACTACGCAACACGCCGCAAATTACCGGGTAGTATCTTTGGAAATGTAGTCGAGGTATACATAATACTTCGCAATGAATATTATAACTTATCTTGAAACCCAGAAATGAGATGCGATATTGCGTTTTAGAAGCACTAGATCTCTAATGCTTCGATACGTGGACATCTGGAAACGCTATTTCCAAAGAAGGAAGTGTCGCATTTACATTCATTGGTATTGTAGACGAGGTATACATAACACTTCCCAATGAATATTATATCTTATCCTGACACATAGAAATGAGTTGCGATATGGCGTTTTAGGAAGCATTGGAACTCCATTGCTTCGATACGTGGACAACAGGAAACGCATTTCCAAGGATGGAAGTGTGCAATTTACATTCTTTCGAAGTGTACACGACGTATGCATAACACTTCGCGATGAACATTATATCTTATCATGAAACACAGAATCGAGATGCGATATCGCGTTTAAAGAAGCATTAGAACCCTATTACTTTGATACGTAGACATCTGAAAACGCTATTTCCTAGCATGCAAGTGTCGCATTTACATTCTTTTAAAGTGAATACGAGGTATACATAACACTCCACAATGAATATTATATCTTATCACGAAACATAGAAATGAAATGCGACATCTCGTTTTAAGAAGCATTAGAACTCTCTTGCTACGATACGTAGACATCTGCAAACCCTATTTCCTAGCATGGAAGTGTCGCATTTATATTCCATTGAAGTGAATACGAGGTATGCATGACACTTCGCAATGGATATTATATCTTATCATGAAACATAGAAGTGAGATGCGATATCGCGTTCTAAGAAGCATTAGAACTCTATTGCTACGATACGTAGACATCTGCAAACAATATTTCCTAGCAAGGAAGTGTTGCATTTACATTCTTTTGAAGTGAATACGAGGTACACATAACACTCCAAAATGAATATTATATCTTATCACGAAGCATAGAAATGAAATGCGACATCTGGTTCTAAGAAGCAGTAGAAACCTAGTGCTACGATGCGTAGACATCTGGAAATGTTATTTCCTAGCAAGGAAGTGTCGCATCTACATTCTTTTGAAGTGAGTAATAGGTATATATAACACTCCACAATGAATATTATATCTTATCATGAAACATAGGAATGTGGTGCTATATCGCGTTTTGAGAAGCACTAGAACTCTATTGCTAATATACGTAGACATCTGCAAACTCTATTTCCTAGCAAGGACATGTCGCACTTACATTCCACTGAAGTAAATACGAGGTGTACATAACATTACACAATGAATATTATATCTTATTACGGAACATAGAAATGAGATACGACATCTCGTTTTAAGAAGCATTAGTACCCTATTGCTGTGATACGTAGACATCTGCAAACTCTATTTCCTAGCATGGACATGTCGCATTTACATCCTTTTGAAGTGAATACGAGGTATACATGACACTTCGCAATGAATATTATATCTTATCATGAAACATAGAAGTGAGATGCGATATCGCGTTTTAGGAAGCATTAGAACTCTATTGCTTCGATACGTAGACATCTGGAAACGTAATTTCCTAGCAAGGAAATGTCGCATTTACATTCCACTGAAGTGAATACGAGGTATGCATGACACTTCGCAATGGATATTATATCTTATAATGAAATATAGAATTGAGATGCGATATCTCGTTATAAGAAGTATTAGAACTCCATTCTTACGATACGTGGTCATCTGGAAATGATATTTCCTACCAAGGAAGTGTCGCATTTACATTCTTTTGAAGTGAATACGAGGCATACATGACACCTCGCAATGAATATTTTATCTTATCTCGAAACATAGAAGTGAGATGCGACATCGCGGTTTAAGAAGCGCTATAACTCTGTTGCTACTATGCGTAGACGTCTGCAAATGTTATTTCATAGCAAGGAAGTGTCGCATTTACATTCTTTTGAAGTGAATACGAGATATACACAACACTCCACAATGAATATTATATCTTATCACGAAACATAGAAATGAAATGCGACAACTCGTTTTAAGAAGCATTAGAAATCTATTGCTACGATACGTAGACATCTGCAAACGCTACTTCCTAGCATGGAAGTGTCGCATTTACATTCTGTTGAAGTGTATACGAGGTATACATGACACTTCGCAATGAATATTACATCTTATCATGAAACATAGAAGTGAGATGCTATATGGCATTTTAAGAACCATTAGAACTCTATTGTTTCGACACGTAGTCATCTGGAAACGCTATTTCCTAGCATGGAAGTGTCGCATTTACATTCTTTTGAAGAGAATAAGAGATATACGTGACACTTCGCAATGAATATTATATCTTATCATGAAACATAGGAATGAGGTGCTATATCGCGTCTTGAGAAGCATTAGAACTCTATTGCTAATATACGTAGACATCTGCAAATTCTATTTCCTAGCAAGTAAGTGTCGCATTTACATTCTTGTGAAGTGAATACGAGGTATACATAACACTCCACAATGAATATTATATCTTATCACGAAACATAGAAATGGAATGCGGCATCTCGTTTTAAGAAGCGTTAGATCTCCATTGCTACGAATCGTAGACATCTGCAAACGCTATTTCCTAGATAGGAAGTGGCGCATTTACATTTATTTGAAGTGTAGACAAGGAAAACATAACACTTCGCAATGAATATTATATGTTATCATGAAACATAGGAATGAGATGCGACGTCACGCATTAGGAAGCATTAGAACTCTATTGCTACGATACGTAGAATCTGCAAACGTTATTTCCTAGCAAGGAAGTGTCGCATTTACATTCTTTTGAACTGAATACGATGTATACATGACGCTTCGCAATGGATATTATATCTTATCATGAAACATGGAGGTGAGATGTGATATCGCGTTTTAAGAAGCATTAGAACTCTATTGCTACGATACGCAGATATCTGCAAACGCTATTTCCTTGCAAGGGAGTGTCACATTTACATTCTTTTGAAGTAAATACGAGGTATACATGACACTTCGCAATGAATATTATATCTTATCATGAAACGTAGTAGTAGGATGCGATATCGCGTTTTAAGAAGCATTGGAACTCTATTGCTACGATACGTAGACATCTGCAAACGCTATTTCCTAGCATGGAAGTGTCGCATTTACATTCATTTGAAGTGAATACGAGGTATACATGACACTTCGCATTGAATATTATATCTTATCACCAAACATAGAAGTGAGTTGCGATATCGCGTTTTAAGAAGCATTAGAACTCCATTGCCTCGACGCGTAGACATCTGCAGACGCTATTTCCTAGCATGGAAGTGTCGCATTTACGTTCTTTTGAAGTGAATACGAGGTGTACATGACACTTCGCAATGAATATTATATCTTATCACGAAACATAGAAGTGAAATGCGACATCTCGTTCTAAGAAGCATTAGGACTCTTTTGCTACTATACGTAGACATCTGCAAACGCTATTTCCTAGGATGGAAACGTCGCATTTACATTCTTTTGAAGTGAATACGAGGTATACATGACACTTCCCAATGAATATATTATCTTTTCACGAAACATATAAATGAGATGCGATATCGCGATTAAAGTAGCATTAGAAATTTATTGCTACGATATGTAGGCATCTGCAAACCCTTTTCCTAGCATGGAAGTGTCTCATTTACATTCTTTTGAAGTGAATACGAGGTATACATGACACTTCGCAATGAATATTATATCTTATCATGAAACATAGAAGAGAGATGCGATATCGCGATTTAAGTAGCATTAGAACGCTATTGCTACGATACGTAGACATCTGCAAACGCTATTTCCTAGCAAGCAATAGTCGCATTTGCATTCTTTTGAAGTGAATACGAGGTATACATGACACTTCGCAATGATTATTATATCTTATCACGAAACATATAAATGAGATGCGATGTCGCGATTTAAGTAGCATTAGAACGCTATTGCTACGATACGTAGACATCTGCAAACGCTATTTCCTAGCAAGCAATGGTCGCATTTACATTCTTTTGAAGTGAATACGAGGTATACATGACACTTCGCAATGAACATTATATCTTATCATGTAACATAGAAATGAGATGCGATATTGCGATTTAAGAAGCATTAGAACTCTACTGCTACGATACGTAGGCATCTGCAAACGCTATTACCTAGCATGGAAGTGCCGCACTTACATTATTTTGAATTGAATACGAGGTATACATGACACTTCGCAATGAATATTATATCTTATCACGAAACATATAAATGAGATGCGATATCGCGATTTAAGTAGCATTAGAACGCTATTGCTACGATACGTAGACATCAGCAAACGCTATTTCCTAGCAAGCAATAGTCGCATTTACATTCTTTTGATGTGAATACGGGGTATACATGGCACTTCGCAATGAACATTATATCTTATCATGTAACATAGAAATGAGATGTGATATCGCGTTGTAAGAAGCATTAGAACTCTATGGCCTCGATGCGGGGACATCTGGAAACGCTATTTCCTAGCATGGAAGTGTCGCACTTACATTCTTTTGAAGTGAATACGAGGTACACATGACACTTCGCAATAAATATTATATCCTATCACGAAACAGAGAAATGAGATGCGACATCTCGTTTTAAGAAGCATTAGAACTCTATTGTTTCGATGCATAGACATCTGGAAGCGCTAATTCTTAGCAAGGAAGTGTCGCATTTACATTCTTTTGAAGTGAGTACGAGCTATACATGACACTTCGCAATGAATATTATATCTTATCATAAAAGATCGAAATGGCATGCGATATCGCGTTTTGAGACGCATTAGAACTCTACTGCTTCGATACGTAGACATGTGGAAACGCTATTTCCTATCAAGGAAGAGTCGCATTTACATTCATTCGAAGTGCAGTCGAGGAATACATAATACTTCGCAATGAATGTTATGGGTTATCATGAAATAGAGAAGTGAGATGCGATATTTGGTTTCAAGCAGCATTAGAACTCTATTGCTTCGATACGTAGACATCTGGAAATGCTTTTCCTAGAAAGGATGTGTGGCATTTACATTATTTTGAAGTGCAGACGTGGTATACTGAACACTTCGCAACGAACATTATATCTTATCATGAAACATAGAACTGCGATGCGATATCGCGATATAAGAAGCATTAGAACTCTATTGCTTCGATGCGTAGACATCTGGGAACTCTATTTCCTAGCAAGGAATTGTGGCATTTACAATCTTTTGAAGTGCAGACGAGGAATAAGTTACACTTCGCAATGGATATTATATCTTATCATGAAATATAGAAATCAGATGCGATATCGAGTTTTAAGAAGCACTAGAACTCTATTGCTACGATTCGTAGATATCTGGAGACGCTATTTCCTAGCACGGAAGTGTCGCATTTACATTCTTTTGATGTGAATACGTGGTATACACGACAATTCGCAATGAATATTACATCTTATCATGAGACATAGAGATGAGGTGCGATATCGCGTTTTAAGGAGAATTAGAACTCTATAGCTTCGATACAGAGATATCTGGGGACGTAATTTCCTAGAAAGGAAGTGTCGCATTTTGTAACGTCAGGTGTACCGCCTGCCACCCATCAACCTCCTCGCACCCCCCAGCATCAACCCCTGGACGCATGCAACCAGCCAAACTCGCCTGCAGAACCAGCAACAGAAGTGTTCGCGCGCGCATACCTGCACGCGCTCACTCACACCGAGTTTCGCTGCCTCACTCGCACCTCCGAGTATACCTCTCTCGCTCGTACCGGACACCAGTGTCTCACTCGCACCAAGGAGTATACCTGTCTCGCCCGCACCAAGGACGGGCAGCCCTATCTCCCTCGCACCGAGGATTCCGTCCTGCAGGAAGACGTAGCCGCAGCCCATCACCTGAATGGGGTTTTTTCCAATTCCGGGAACAGGATCTGCTAGAACCTATATATTACTTCTAAGCTAGGACATACATACCATATCATGACGCACATATAAGAATTCCTAGATCTATGTTACACTAAGTAAGATGCGTCCGGCCAGCGGCATGCGCCGCTAGCCCTACCACGAGCGTCCGCGACCGTAGAGCCCCGCGAACCGAGGAGGTCAGAGACGCGTCTCCAGAGCACACACTCTGACTCGAGATCTCCTACCGAGGAGTCGAAACCTCTAGTTCTAGATCGTTAGCCACCTCAATGTGGGGTTCAGGCATCGTATTTCTATTTCCATTTTAACTTAGTCTTAGACTTAGAATAATTCCAGTTCTTGTATACTTTAAACCTAGAATATATTTTATTTTTACTTTTACTATATCCCAGTACAAGTTCTTTTAGCAAGTCTACTATTTCCACATCCATTAATTTTATCAAGTGTTTATAATACTAGTTCTACTTTTAACATTACATTTAACTACGAATTCTTCCACAGGTTCTTCCATACAACTGGAATTGATCTTAATCAAATTGAAGGAGTATAGAAATCGGCTTTGTGACGTTGAGACCGCCGCTTATCCTTCAGATCTTAGTCGAAACTACAGAAAAACCTGGTGAATGAATCGTGCTTCCGGTTTGCGAAGACCGCGACGTGCGAGTAGGAAGAATTTCATACGATCACTTGTGCGTGAATATTTGGAGGGCGTTCCGAGAGTCCTCGTATACCAGCGACCTATCTTCGCACCAGCCCAGACGCCGCTTTCCGAAGCGACAGTCGACGCTTCCGATCCAGACACCACGACGCATCACGCCGATCCTGCCACATTCAGCATCACCGCTGAATTCCGACCGCCGTCCTCCACTCCGCTGGCGACTGATCGAGATTTCCGTAGCAGCCAACAGAACGAAATCCGCTACGATCCCAGCGAAAGATCCTCCACGCCGTTTCTACGTACAAATCGAGAGAGAAGTCATCGAAAGGTAGGGTCATTCCCTTATTATCACGAGTGTTTTCGCTAGTGTCGCGTCAGCCGAAATTGTCGGACCCGGTCTTAACGCGTTCCCGCGGACCGAATTACCGAAAAATAGGCTCGTGTGGTAAAGCCTCCGGAGCAACGGAAAATAGTTTCACCGGACGTGATACCTCGTATTCACCTCAAAAGAATGTAAATGCGGCACTTCCTTGCTAGGAAATAAGGTTTGCAGATATCTACGTATCGAAGAAATAGAGCTCTAATGCTTCTCGAAACGCCATATCGCATCTCATTTCTATGTTTCATCATAAGATATAATATTCATTGCGAAGTGTCATGTATACATCGTATTCCTCTCAAGAGAATGTAAATGCGACACTTCCTTTCTAGGAAATTACGTTTCCAGATGTCTACGTATCGAAGCAATAGAGTTCTAATGTTTCTTAAAACGCGATATCGCATCTCATTTCTATGTTTCATGATAAGATATATTATTCATTGCGTAGTGTTATGTATAGCACGTATTCACTACAAAAGATTGTAAATGCGACACTTCCTTGCTAACAAGTAGCGTTTGCAGATGTCTCCGTATAGAAGCAATAGAATTCTAATGCTTCTTAAATCGCGATATCGCTTCTCATTTCTATGTTTTATGTTAAGATACAATTTTCATTGCGAAGTGTCATGTATACCTCGTATTTACTTCAAAAGAATGTAAATGCGATACTTCCATGCTAGGAAATAGAGTTTGCAGATGTCTACGTATCGTAGCAATAGAGTTCTAATGCTTCTTAAAACGAGACATCGCATCTCAATTCTATGTTTCATGATAAGATATAATATTCATAGCGAAGTGTCATGTATAGCTCGTATTCTCTTCAAAAGAATGTAAATGCGACACTTACGTGCTAGGAAATAGCGACTGCAGATGTCTACGTATCGTAGCAACAGAGTTCTAATGTTTCTTAAAACGCGATATCGCATCTCAATTCTATATTTCATGATAAGATATAATATACTTTGCGAAATGTCATGTATACCTCGTATTCACTTCAAAAGAATGTAAATGCGACAGTTCCATTGTAGGAAATAGCGTTTGCAGATGTCTACGTATCGTAGCAATAGAGTTCTAATGCTTCTTAAAACGAGACATCGCATCTCAATTCTATGTTTCATGATAAGATATAATATTCATTGCGAAGTGTCATGTATAGCTCGTATTCTCTTCAAAAGAATGTAAATGCGACACTTACGTGCTAGGAAATAGCGACTGCAGATGTCTACGTATCGTAGCAACAGAGTTCTAATGCTTCTCGAAACGCCATATCGCATCTCATTTCTATGTTTCATCATAAGATATAATATTCATTGCGAAGTGTCATGTATACATCGTATTCCTCTCAAGAGAATGTAAATGCGACACTTCCTTTCTAGGAAATTACGTTTCCAGATGTCTACGTATCGAAGCAATAGAGTTCTAATGCTTCCTAAAACGCGATATCGCATCTCACTTCTATGTTTCGAGATAAGATATGATATTCATTGCGATGTGTTATGTATACCTCGTATTATCTTCAAAAGAATGTAAATGCGGCACTTCCATGCTAGGAAATAGCGTTTGCAGATGTCTACCTATCGTAGCAATAAAGTTCTAATGCTTCTTAAAATAAGAAGTGGTACTTCATTTCTATGTTTCGTAATAAGATATAATATTCATTGTGGAATGTTATGTATACCTCGTATTCAATTCAAAAGAATGTAAATGCGACACTTCCCTGCTAGGAAATAACAATTGCAGATGTCTACGCATCGTAGCAATAGAGTTCTAATGCTTCCTAAAACGCGATATCACATCTCACTTCTATGTTTCATGATAAGATATAGTATTCATTGCGAAGTGTCATGTATACCTCGTATTCACTTCATAAGAATGTAAATGCGACACTTACATGCTAGGAAATAGCGTTTGCAGATGTCTACGTATCGTAGCAATAGAGTTTTAATGCTACTTAAAACGAGATGTCACATTTCATTTCTATGTTTCGTAATAAGATATAATATTCATTGTGGAATGTTATGTATATCTCGTATTCACTTCAAAAGAATGTTAATGCGACACTTCTATGCTAGGAAATAGCGTTTGCAGATGTCTACGTATCGTAGCGATAGTGTTTTAATGCTACTTAAAATGAGATATGGCATTTCATTTCTATGTTTCGTGATAAGATATAATATTCATTGCGAAGTGTCATGTATACCTCGTATTCACTTCATAAGAATGTAAATGCACTCTTCCTTGCTAGGAAATAACGTTTGCAGATGTCTACGTATCGTAGCAATAGAGTTCTAATGCTTCTTAAAACGCGATATCGCATCTCACTTCTATGTTTCATGATAAGATATAATAATCATTGCGATGTGTCATGTATACCTCGTATTCACTTCAAAAGAATGTAAATGCGACACGTCCTTGCTAGGAAATAACGTTTGCAGATGTCTACGCATCGTAGCAATAGAGTTTTAATGCTACTTAAAACGAGATGTCGCATTTCATTTCTATGTTTCGTGATAAGATACAATATTCATTGTGTAATGTTATGTATACCTCGTATTCACTTCAATGGAATGTAAGTGCGACATTTCCTTGCTAGGAAATATTCTTTGCAGATGTCTACGTATATTAGCAATAGAGTTCTAATGCTTCTCAAATCGCGATATAGAACCTCATTCCCATGTTTCATGATAAGATATAATATTCATTGCGAAGTGTCATGTATATCTCGTATTCACTTCAAAAGAATGTAAATACGACACTTCCATGCTAGGGAATAGCGTTTCCAGATGTCTACGTATCGTAGCAATAGAGTTCTAATGCTTCTTAAAACGCGATATCGCATCTCACTTCTAAGTTTCATGATAAGATATAATATATTCATTGCGATGTGTCATGTATACCTCGCATTATCTTCAAAAAAATGTATATGCGGCACTTCCATGCTAGGAAATAGCGTTTGCAGATGTCTACGTATCGTAGCAATAGAGTTCTAATGCTTCTTAAAATGAGAAGTCGTATTTCATTTCTATGTTTCGTAATAAGATATAATATTCATTGTGGAATGTTATGTATACCTCGTATTCAATTCAAAAGAATGTAAATACGACACTTCCTTGCTAGGAAATAACAATTGCAGATGTCTACGCATCGTAGCAATAGAGTTCTAATGCTTCCTAAAACGCAATATCACATCTCACTTCTATGTTTCATGATAAGATATAGTATCCATTGCGAAGTGTCATGTATACCTCGTATTCACTTCATAAGAATGTAAATGCGACACTTACATGCTAGGAAATAGCGTTTGCAGATGTCTACGTATCGTAGCAATAGAGTTTTAATGCTACTTAAAACGAGATGTCACATTTCATTTCTATGTTTCGTAATAAGATATAATATTCATTGTGGAATGTTATGTATATCTCGTATTCACTTCAAAAGAATGTAAATGCGACACTTCTATGCTAGGAAATAGCGTTTGCAGATGTCTACGTATCGTAGCGATAGTGTTTTAATGCTACTTAAAACGAGATGTCGCATTTCATTTCTATCTTTCGTGATAAGATATAATATTCATTGCGAAGTGTCATGTATACCTCGTATTCACTTCATAAGAATGTAAATGCACACTTCCTTGCTAGGAAATAACGTTTGCAGATGTCTACGTATCGTAGCAATAGAGTTCTAATGCTTCTTAAAACGCGATATCGCATCTCACTTCTATGTTTCATGATAAGATATAATAATCATTGCGAAGTGTCATGTATACATCGTATTCCTCTCAAGAGAATGTAAATGCGACACTTCCTTTCTAGGAAATTACGTTTCCAGATGTCTACGTATCGAAGCAATAGAGTTCTAATGCTTCCTAAAACGCGATATCGCATCTCACTTCTATGTTTCATGATAAGATATAGTATTCATTGCGAAGTGTCATGTATACCTCGTATTCACTTCATAAGAATGTAAATGCGACACTTACATGCTAGGAAATAGCGTTTGCAGATGTCTACGTATCGTAGCAATAGAGTTTTAATGCTACTTAAAACGAGATGTCACATTTCATTTCTATGTTTCGTAATAAGATATAATATTCATTGTGGAATGTTATGTATATCTCGTATTCACTTCAAAAGAATGTAAATGCGACACTTCTATGCTAGGAAATAGCGTTTGCAGATGTCTACGTATCGTAGCGATAGTGTTTTAATGCTACTTAAAATGAGATATGGCATTTCATTTCTATGTTTCGTGATAAGATATAATATTCATTGCGAAGTGTCATGTATACCTCGTATTCACTTCATAAGAATGTAAATGCACACTTCCTTGCTAGGAAATAACGTTTGCAGATGTCTACGTATCGTAGCAATAGAGTTCTAATGCTTCTTAAAACGCGATATCGCATCTCACTTCTATGTTTCGTGATAAGATATAATAATCATTGCGATGTGTCATGTATACCTCGTATTCACTTCAAAAGAATGTAAATGCGACACGTCCTTGCTAGGAAATAACGTTTGCAGATGTCTACGCATCGTAGCAATAGAGTTTTAATGCTACTTAAAACGAGATGTCGCATTTCATTTCTATGTTTCGTGATAAGATACAATATTCATTGTGTAATGTTATGTATACCTCGTATTCACTTCAATGGAATGTAAGTGCGACATTTCCTTGCTAGGAAATATTGTTTGCAGATGTCTACGTATATTAGCAATAGAGTTCTAATGCTTCTCAAATCGCGATATAGCACCTCATTCCCATGTTTCATGATAAGATATAATATTCATTGCGAAGGGTCATGTATATCTCGTATTCACTTCAAAAGAATGTAAATACGACACTTCCATGCTAGGGAATAGCGTTTCCAGATGTCTACGTATCGTAGCAATAGAGTTCTAATGCTTCTTAAAACGCGATATCGCATCTCACTTCTAAGTTTCATGATAAGATATAATATATTCATTGCGATGTGTCATGTATACCTCGCATTATCTTCAAAAAAATGTATATGCGGCACTTCCATGCTAGGAAATAGCGTTTGCAGATGTCTACGTATCGTAGCAATAGAGTTCTAATGCTTCTTAAAATGAGAAGTCGTATTTCATTTCTATGTTTCGTAATAAGATATAATATTCATTGTGGAATGTTATGTATACCTCGTATTCAATTCAAAAGAATGTAAATACGACACTTCCTTGCTAGGAAATAACAATTGCAGATGTCTACGCATCGTAGCAATAGAGTTCTAATGCTTCCTAAAACGCAATATCACATCTCACTTCTATGTTTCATGATAAGATATAGTATCCATTGCGAAGTGTCATGTATACCTCGTATTCACTTCATAAGAATGTAAATGCGACACTTACATGCTAGGAAATAGCGTTTGCAGATGTCTACGTATCGTAGCAATAGAGTTTTAATGCTACTTAAAACGAGATGTCACATTTCATTTCTATGATTCGTAATAAGATATAATATTCATTGTGGAATGTTATGTATATCTCGTATTCACTTCAAAAGAATGTAAATGCGACACTTCTATGCTAGGAAATAGCGTTTGCAGATGTCTACGTATCGTAGCGATAGTGTTTTAATGCTACTTAAAACGAGATGTCGCATTTCATTTCTATCTTTCGTGATAAGATATAATATTCATTGCGAAGTGTCATGTATAGCTCGTATTCTCTTCAAAAGAATGAAAATACGACACTTCCTTGCTAGGAAATAACAATTGCAGATGTCTACGCATCGTAGCAATAGAGTTCTAATGCTTCCTAAAACGCAATATCACATCTCACTTCTATGTTTCATGATAAGATATAGTATCCATTGCGAAGTGTCATGTATACCTCGTATTCACTTCAAAAGAATGTAAATGCGACACTTCTATGCTAGGAAATAGCATTTGCAGATGTCTACGTATCGTAGCGATAGTGTTTTAATGCTACTTAAAACGAGATGTCGCATTTCATTTCTATCTTTCGTGATAAGATATAATATTCATTGCGAAGTGTCATGTATACCTCGTATTCACTTCATAAGAATGTAAATGCACACTTCCTTGCTAGGAAATAACGTTTGCAGATGTCTACGTATCGTAGCAATAGAGTTCTAATGCTTCTTAAAACGCGATATCGCATCTCACTTCTAAGTTTCATGATAAGATATAATATATTCATTGCGATGTGTCATGTATACCTCGCATTATCTTCAAAAAAATGTATATGCGGCACTTCCATGCTAGGAAATAGCGTTTGCAGATGTCTACGTATCGTAGCAATAGAGTTCTAATGCTTCTTAAAATGAGAAGTCGTATTTCATTTCTATGTTTCGTAATAAGATATAATATTCATTGTGGAATGTTATGTATACCTCGTATTCAATTCAAAAGAATGTAAATACGACACTTCCTTGCTAGGAAATAACAATTGCAGATGTCTACGCATCGTAGCAATAGAGTTCTAATGCTTCCTAAAACGCAATATCACATCTCACTTCTATGTTTCATGATAAGATATAGTATCCATTGCGAAGTGTCATGTATACCTCGTATTCACTTCATAAGAATGTAAATGCGACACTTACATGCTAGGAAATAGCGTTTGCAGATGTCTACGTATCGTAGCAATAGAGTTTTAATGCTACTTAAAACGAGATGTCACATTTCATTTCTATGTTTCGTAATAAGATATAATATTCATTGTGGAATGTTATGTATATCTCGTATTCACTTCAAAAGAATGTAAATGCGACACTTCTATGCTAGGAAATAGCGTTTGCAGATGTCTACGTATCGTAGCGATAGTGTTTTAATGCTACTTAAAACGAGATGTCGCATATCATTTCTATCTTTCGTGATAAGATATAATAATCATTGCGAAGTGTCACGTATACCTCGTATTCACTTCAAAAGAATGTAAATGCGACACTTACATGCTAGGAAATAGGGTTTGCAGATGTCTACGTATCGCAGCAATAGAGTTCTAATGCTTCTTAAAACGCGATATCGCATCTCACTTCTAAGTTTCATGATAAGATATAATATATTCATTGGGATGTGTCATGTATACCTCGCATTATCTTCAAAAAAATGTATATGCGGCACTTCCATGCTAGGAAATAGGGTTTGCAGATGTCTACGTATCGCAGCAATAGAGTTCTAATATTTCTTAAAACGAGATGTCGCATTTCACATCTATGTTTCGTGGTAAGATATAATATTTATTGTAGAGTGTTATGTATACCTCGTTACACTTCAAAAGAATGTAAATGCGACACGTCCTTGCTAGGAAATAACGTTTGCAGATGTCTACGCATCGTAGCAGTAGAGTACTAATGCTTCCTAAAACGCGATATCGCATCTCACTTCTATGTTTCATGATAAGATATAGTATCCATTGCGAAGTGTCATGTATATCTCGTATTCACTTCAAAAGAATGTAAATGCGAAACTTCCATACCAGGAAATAGCGTTTGCAGATGTCTACGTATCGTAACAATAGAGTTTTAATGCTACTTAAAACGAGATGTCGCATTTCATTTCTATGTTTCGTGATAAGATACAATATTCATTGTGGAGTGTTATGTATAGCTCGTATTCAGCTCAAAAGAATGTAAATGCGACACTCCCATGCTAGGAAATAGCGTTTGCAGATGTCTCCGTATCGTAGCAATAGAGTTCTAGTGCTTCTTAAAATGAGAAGTCGTATTTCATTTCTATGTTTCGTAATAAGATATAATATTCATTGTGGAATGTTATGTATACTTCGTATTCACTTCAAGTGAATGTAAATGCGACACTTCCTTGCTAGGAAATAACATTTGCAGAAGTCTACGCATTGTAGCAATAGAGTTCCAATGCTTCTTAAAACACGATATCGCACCTCATTCCTATGTTTCGTAATAAGATATAATATTCATTGTGGAATGTTATGTATATCTCGTATTCACTTCAAAAGAATGTAAATGCGACACTTCCATGCTAGAAAATAGCGTTTGCAGATGTCTACGTATCGTAGCGATAGTGTTTTAATGCTACTTAAAACGAGATGTCGCATTTCATTTCTATGTGTCGTGATAAGATACAATATTCATTGTGGAGTGTTATGTATACATCGTATTCACTTCAAAATAATGTAAATGCGACACTTCCTTGCTAGGAAATAACATTTGCAGATGTCTACGCATCGTAGCAATAGGTTCTAGTGCTACTTAAATCGCGATATCGTATCTCACTTCTATGTTTCGAGATAAGATATGATATTCATTGTGATGTGTTACGTACACCTCGTATTATCTTCAAAAGAATGTAAATGCGGCACTTCCATGCTAGGAAATAGCGTTTGCAGATGTCTACGTATCGTAGCAATAGAGTTCTAATGCTTCTTAAAATGAGAGGTCGCATTTCATTTCTATATTTCGTAATAAGGTGTAATATTCATTGTGGAATGTTATGTATACCTCGTATTCACTTCAAAAGAATGTAAATGCGACACGTCCTTGCTAGGAAATAACGTTTGCAGATGTCTACGCATCGTAGCAATAGAGTTTTAATGCTACTTAAAACGAGATGTCGCATTTCATTTCTATGTTTCGTGATAAGATACAATATTCATTGTGGAGTGTAATGTATACCTCGCATTCACTTCAAAGGAATGTAAATGCGACTCATCCTTGTTAGAAAATATTGTTTGCAGATGTCTACGTATCGTAGCAATAGAGTACTAATGCTTCCTAAAACGCGATATCGCATCTCACTTCTATGTTTCATGATAAGATATAGTATACATTGCAAAGTGTCATGTATATCTCATATTCACTTCAAATGAATGTAAATGCGACTCTTCCATGCTAGGGAATAGCGTTTGCAGATGTCTACGTATCGTAGCAATACAGTTCTAATGCTTCTTAAAATGAGAAGTCGTATTTCATTTCTATGTTTCGTAATAAGGTATAATATTCATTGTGGAATGTTATGTATACCTCGTATTCACTTCCAAAAAATGTAAATGCGACACTTCCTTGCTAGGAAATAACATTTGCAGATGTCTACGTATCGTAGCAATAGAGTTCTACTGCTTCTTAAAACGCGATATCGCATCCCACTTCTATGTTTCATGATAAGATATTATAATCATTGCGAAGTGTCATGTATACCTCGTATTCACTTCAAAAGAATGTAAATGCGACACTTACATGCTAGGAAATAGGGTTTGCAGATGTCTACGTATCGCAGCAATAGAGTTGTAATGTTTCCTAAAACGAGATGTCGCATTTCAGATCTATGTTTCGTGGTAAGATACAATATTTATTGTAGAGTGTTATGTATACCTCGTTACACTTCAAAAGAATGTAAATGCGACACTTCCTTGCTAGGAAATAGCGTTTGCAGATGTCTATGTATCACAGCAATAGAGTTCTAATGTTTCTTAAAGCGCGATATCGCATCTCAATTCTATGTTTCATAATAAGATATAATATTCAATGTGGAGTGTTACGTATACCTCGTATTGACTTCAAAGGAATGTTAATGCGACACATCCCTGCTAGGAAATAGCGTTTGCAGATGTCAACGTATCGAAGAAATAGGTTTATAATGCTTCTTAAGACGCGATATCGCATCTCGTTTCTATGCTTCATGATAAGATATAATATTCATTGCGAAGTGTTATGTATACCTCGTATACACTTCAAATGAAAGTAGACACCGCACTTCCTTGCTACGGAATATAGCTTGCAGATGTCTGCGTGTCGGGGCGGTAGAGTTGTAATGCTTCGTTAAACGCGATTTCGCAGATGATTTCTGTGAAAAATGACAAGATGTATTTGTATGTAACGCGTTATGTATATATCGGCAACGCTTCAGAAGAATGTAAATCTCACACTTCCTTGCTACGGAATAGCGCTTCTAGATGACCAGATATTGAAGCATTAGAGTTCTAATGCTACATAAAGTGCGATGTTGCATCATATTTCTATGTTTTTTGTTGAAATGTAAATCAATGCATCGTGTTAATTATATCTCGTCAGCACTTCGAAGGAATGTAAATCTCACGCTTCCTTACGACGAAATCGCGTTTCTAGATGTCTACGTATCAAAGCATTAGAGTTCTAAGGCTTCATAAAACGCGATATCACATCTCATTTCTATGTCTCCAAATAAGATGTACTATTCATTGCAACAAGTTATGTATGTCTCATCTAGACTTCAAAATAATGTAAGAGCCACACTTCCTTGCTTCGGAGTAGCGTTTCCAGAAGTCTACATATCGATGCAATAGATTTCTAATACTTCATGTAGCGCTACATCGCATCTCATATCTATGTCTCATGTTAAGTTGCAACGTCAACTCAAGCGTTACGTATATCTCGTCTGCACTTGAAAATAATGCAAATACCGCACTTGCTTGCTACGGAACAGTGTTTCTAGACGTCTACGAATCGAGGCATAGGAGTTCTAATGCTTCATGGAACGCGATATAGCATTTCACATCAAGAGTTCGAAGTATGTATGTAGATTTTGATGCACTGTATATATCATTATGCTCATCTGCTTCTGCGCCCCAAAAGTGTGGTTTCCACACTTCCTGACAAGAAGATAGCGATTCTGGTTGTAAATGTGTCGAAGCAATAGAGTTCTAATACATCATTCATCGCGATCTCGCATCACATTTCAATGTGTAATGTAAGATGTAATATTCAATGCAGCGCGTTACGTTTAACTCTTCAACACTTCTAGCGAATGTGAACCCTACACTCCCTTGCAGGGGAATAGCGTTTTTAGATATATACTTGTCAAAGCAATAAAGTTCTATTACTTTATAAAAATCCTACAATATCTTGCCAGGAGATAGCGTTTCTAGATGTGCACGTATTGAAGCAATAGATTTCAAATGCTATATAAAATGCGATATCGCATTTGATATCAACAGTTCGAAGTACGTAAGTAGATAAAAATACTCTACACATCTCGTTATGCTTGTCTGCATATACACGCCAAAAGACTGTGATTTCTACACTTCCTTGCAAGGGAATTGCGTTCTTAGATGTCTACTTTTCGAAGCAATAGAGTTCTATTGCTTCATTCAACACGATGTCGCAAGTCATTTCATTGATTCATGGTAAATTGCAATGTTCTATGCAATATGTTACATTTGTCTGCATCTAGACCTTAGAAGGATGTGAATCCTATACTTACTTGCAACAGAATATCGTTTCCAGATCTCTACGTGACCAAGCAAGACATTTCTAATACTTCATGCAGCGCAATGACGCATCTCATTTACACGTTTCAAAGCAAAGAATCTGTAATCATATATCCATAACAGTATGCTTAACTGTTAGAGGTCTTCAATAGAATGTGAACTATATAATTCCATACAACGGCATGGCGCTCCGTAGTTTCTGTCTGTTAAAGCAATCGAGCTAGAATTCTCCATGCAATGCGCTGGCGCATCCCATTTCATCGTTTCAAAGTAAGAATGCTGTAATCTCTTATGCATAGCTCTATGCTTATCTGCTTTAAAACTTCATAAGAATGTAAATTCCACAGCTCCATGCAACAGGATTGCCCTTCGTAGTGTCTACATGTCGAGAGAATAGAGTACTAATGCATCATACCATGCCATGACTCATCTCATTTCAACGTTTCGAATTAAGTAATCTTTAATCTTCTATGAAAAGCATTATAATTATCTGCTTCTACTCTACAAAAGAATGAGAATTCTATAGATCCAAGCAACAGGAGGGCGGGCCCTCCACCATCCTACTGCCTGCCCTGATGCGGGCAAAGGATTCCCAGGGCCACTCAAACCGCGACCAACATCTATCTTATACTCTAACCGATTCATCGTTATGCGTTTTCCATTAAGCTTGCCGGGATCAGTGATATTGATTCGCTCAATCTAAATTATTATTTTCTCTTTAAGTTTCTCGATTTTTTTAGTTTCTCTCACGATATCGTCTATTTCGTTGTACCTTACCCTTACAGTATGGTATATAATCTGTTGTTTGATATTTCTAGGATTTCCTCTTAATAAATGCAATGCTTCCACATATTTTCTTTCTCTTTCTCTTTAGTTACATTGTTGTTATTTTATGCTTTTCACCCTCCACATTCCCTCTCTACACCATCTCGGAACAGGCGTTATACGATTACTGCAGGATGACGCCCCGGTCTCGTTATACCGAGATCGAGTGTTCGAGAAACGAACGGGGGGGGGGGGGAGGAAGGTTCTACCATCGTGTATTTCACGCTCCTCGCAAATACAGCTATCGCAATGGTCCGTGTCGCGCTTCTCGCATGGGTGGTGATCTGCGAGCTAGTCTAACCGAAGCAGGGGGGGGGGGGGGAATTCGGAATGATGCACTAAAAAGCATCCCAGATAACAAACGGCAAGATGGTAGCGACACCACGCCGGCACTATATTGCCACTTCCGAGGAGTGTCAACTGATTCGTAGTCATCTGTGACCGGATTCGTTAACTAAAATGCCAGAACGTGTTACCAGCACATTCTAGACAAGCGAATCGCACAGCACCAGCACTATGGTGACACGCGTATCATCGCTCCATTCATGAATCTCCTCAGCAATGACGCAGGATCACATTTGGCAATGGGGAACCTGTGCTTTCATACAAATTTGAACCGTTAGATGTCAGTAGATGTTCAGCATATGAGTATTGATAGACATTTTGATGGTCGTTTTCCTATATTTATAGTTATTGAGCGAGTCGTATATATTTCTTTCAATCCATCATAGACTAAAAATATTATTTATCAAAAAAATATTACTTATAAAATAAAAATTCATGCTGTTGCGTCCCTAACTTCGCCTTGTATAATTTTTGAAATAACATGCTGTCATCGTATTTAATGTAACCCTCAATTGCATGAATTTGCAACAATAAATTGAAGAAAATATATATAAAATAAGTGTGTATATTTTTATGACAAAGTAATTATCGACTTTATGGAAAAAATCGTCCTATCGAGCTAGTTTATAGAAAATAATAAAATCGAGTTCTTATATCTTTGTTTTGTGCCGGTGTTTCTATTTTGGAATCAAAATAAATAAATTGCACACTTTAGTCTTTTTTCATATTTGCTTATAATTTTTATGGAAACAGCTTCCCCATTAGTAAATGTCAGCCTACGCCACAACCACGCGTGTAGCTATGGTGAGCTGATAGTGTCATTGTCACGGCCGTGTAGCCCGTGTGCTATATCTCGGTGCTTTAATAGTGCCGTGATACGAATGCCGCCCCAGTACTAACAATATGCCATTTCGAAAGCTGAGTAGGAGCACTTTGTTAGCACAGTTCTGTCACGGAATTCGTTCCATCCGTTGTCATTGGCGTGCCAATCGCTGGCTGTTTGGGATATTGTAGTGCATGAGGCAGACTTGTTCCTTATCATCGTCAAGGAGATGGATTTTCACTCCCCCCTTCTTGAATTTTTTAAATTATTGTTTGGAATTTTTGCCGCTTCTGTATCTCTATGACCGCATTGTGGATTCAACTTATGTACGATCTTTTTGGTCTTCATCTTTTATTACATGTAATATTATATATGTGATGCACGTTTGTTATGTAATGCTCCGATTTGTAAGCCTCAGATACTTTTATTCTTTGGTAAAGCAACTTATTCGATTAATATATATTTATTAGACATAGATATAAACAATTAGAAAAATGTTATTAAAACGCTATTAAATATGTTGTTGCAATTATATATTTAAGGTCTGAAGATGTAGATGCAATTAATGTCCGATATTTTACGTGATCCAATCGACGTATCAAGTGAAGCTATGAAATTTAAAAATCTTTTACTATTCTTCGACCCCTTTACATGTTACATGAATGATAAGTTCTGCAAGACAAGAAGCCTAAATTAGTGAGATATCTAGGAACATAAGTAATTTGTAAGTAACACATCTTTTCTCTTCGAAATATTTGCCTTTGCATAGAATAGAACGTATAGATATAATTGCCTGTTTTTTACCCATTTCGGTCCAATTCTATTATAGCCTTTGAGCAGAAGTAATATTGATTGTACTTGATTTTTGCAATAGTTCTTTAATTAACAGATTTTATTAACCTAGAATCATCATTTGACGGATGTATCAATCTACTTTGTAGCTCTATCAGTTTCTTTTTCTGCTCGCTACTTTCCATTTTCAGTTCCGTATACTTATCCTTTATCACCATCATATATGTTGCGTAAAATTACAATAACTTTTTGTCCTCAAATTTTGCGCATATTTCAATTAAATTTCCTTTGATTAAATAAACGGAAATTAAAAAACAGTGGCACGAACTATTTCTTGGAAACGTTGTATCGTAATTTGCATCTGACTGTTTTGAAAGGCACGCACTTTACTTAACGTTTGAAATGATTCGGTTAGCGAAGTAAAGTAATATTCTACTTTCGAAATTGTTGGCTCTTGTAATTCTAAGGCAAATATATTCATCTGTCGACAGCGTGAACATTGTTTTTTGGCAAAATTCCAGAAAAACAAATATACTATAAGTAAAATAATAAACATCATAATATTAAATTTAACTCTGTTCATCGTTGCCTTGTTGGACACATCCATAACAATATACAGGATGGGGCAGTAATAATCAGCACCTCAGATATCCACGAAACTATAAGTTTCATAGAAGTTTTTGCTAATATAAAATTGCATAGTACAAAGGGGCCATCCGTTGATGAAAATAGTTTTTTTGTAAGTGGAGTTATGTTGGACATATGAAGGTTACCTTCATTTTTTAAAATGAATTGGTATGTCCATTCTTCCGTAATACGATAGAGCATTTTAAAGCAAGTTTAACGATCTGTAACATGAAGGCATTGAAGGTTACAAAAAGTAAAGAAAGGCGATAATACTCACGGTTTTGATAGTAAATGAAACATACGTATTGTAAACAGTGGTGGAAGGCGTAATACTTACCGTTTACTTCACTGTGAATAAACACTTTTCGAAGGGCATTTCAATAGTTTGCAGCATAAGTTAAACATGATAAGATTAGTATTGAAAAATCGGTTCGAATACGTTTGGTTAGGCTGTTCTTTGTGTCGTTCATTTTATAAGTACTGAGCTGCGGTTTCCTGAGGACAGCTCACAAAATTGTTGAACTATGGAAGATTATCATTGTGAATTTGAATCAAAAGGTAATTAAATTCCATTAGATTGTAAACAGATCTCAATGTTTCATTTTAGATAGTAAGATTAAATACTCTTTACAAAACTACAAGAATGGATACATACCTTTCTGTTATTATTATTTCATAACGAATTATAATTGCAATTATATAGTTCATTACGATAAAAAATATTTCTCAGAAAATTCTAAATATTAGATAAAAGAAGCAAGTAAAACATTTTTAATAATTACGAATATGAAAAATACTTGAACATTCCAATAGAAAGATGTCTAAACAGGAGCAAGAAAAGTCAAACATTCAATTTCAATTCCAGAATTCATCTATAAGAGGTAAAATGTTTCGAAAGCTTTAATTACAGTCTTTAATGCAAGCAGTTGGGCAGTATTTCAATTTTTAAGAAAATTGATGAAAGTCAACCATTTTGAAGTGGTCAGAATCTTTGTCGTTTGAGCAATAAGTGAATAACAAATAACTGCATAAATTCCAGGCTTAAAAACTTATGGATTAAATCCTATGCAGACTCGTTTATGAGCGAGTTACTAAATAATAATCCACACTAAGTAATCATTTTAAAACTTAAACGATTACATCTCGTGAACTTTCAAAGATATCAGAAGTGTGAAAAGTATGTGGTTTATCAAAAACTCTTCTAAAAGAACGGACGAAGCCAATAGAAATCTTTGTTGAAGTAAGCAAGTTCTAAAGTTCTAAGCAACGCGATGGCCCTTGTCTGCCTATGTTTCATAGCAAGTAAGTTCTGAATTTCTATGAAATCCGATGGAATTCCTCACTACTAACGTTTCAAAGTAAGTTCTCAAATTCTCAGTTCTACGTTTAAAACTATGTGTGTTCTATATATCTATGTAAAGTGATGGTTCCTATTAGTTGTGACGGAAACCTATATATAGTAAGTCAGGGAAGCTCGAAGGGGTTAATTATCCAAATGCTTTAAGGTGTAAAACGTACTTTAATCTAAAGCGATCTATCGTTCCAAGGTATCCGCTCACGTACAACTTTTCTTGGGCGCCAGCTGCTCAGAAAGTAGCAAAGGGATAGACTACACGACCCCGGGAACGCTGGGGCGGAACAACCCTTGAAATTTCGAAATGCTCCTCCTCTCGACTACGCCTAGCCAAGTACACACACTCAGGTCGCGAGATACTGAAGTGACGGCATGTTTATTTATGGTCTCGACGTGGGTTTAACTAACAAGGGCTACGGGAAACTACGCACCACGCCGCGAATTACCGGGTATCATAACTCGCTTCACGATATAAGATAAAATATACAATATGCGACACAAGAAATGGGACGCTTTAGCGAATAAGCTCACACGTTCTCTTCTTCAGGTTCCTTGAATTTGCTGGTGGTCCTCAGGTCTCCTGCATCCTCCTCGGGGCTCCTTGGTGGAGTGGGCTGTAGGCTTCGGCATTGTTCGGGTCCATCGATCAGTGGATTTCGGCGATTTCATCTTCTCGCCCGCTTGGGCGTCACTGAGGGGATCCTCCTGATCATTTAAATTGCATAGCGCCTCGCGCGCCGTGCTCCCATGGCCCGCCTGCAAGGCCGCTGGACTTTTGACTTCTCTTTAGGGGGTTAAGGATGGTTGAGGACCGTCTCACATCCCAGAGCATTATAAAGCACAAAAGCAGATAAGCATATTGCGATGCATAGAGCTTTACAACCTTCTAACTTACTTTAAACTGTTTACATGAAATGCGATACTGCGGTGCATGAAGCATGACAAATTAATAGCTTCGGCACCAGGACATCTAGAAACGCTATCCCCGGGCAAGAAAGTGTAGGGTTCACATTCAATTCATGTGCAGAAGCAGATAAACATAACACGATGCTATGAATATTACATCTTATCATGAAATATAGAAGTAAGATGGGCAGCCGCGTTTTACGAAGCATTATAACTCTATTGCTACTAAACCTTCAGATATAGAAACGATATTCCGTAGCAAGGAAGTGATGCATTTACATTCGTTTGAAGTGTAGAGGAGATATAAATAACGCGTTGCATTGAAATTACATCTTATCATGTGACACAGAACTGATATGCGATATCGCGTTTAATAAAGAGTTAAAAATCTATTGCTTCGATACGTAGACATCTGGAAACGCTATTTCCTAGCCAAGAAGAGTGACAATTACATTCCTTTGAAGTGTAGACGAGGTATTCATTACAATTCGCAATGAATGTTACATCATATCATGAAACATAGAAAAGAGGTGCGACATCGCGTTTTAAGACGCATTAGAACTCTATTGCCTCGATACATAGACATCTGGAAACGCCATTTCCTAGCAAGGAAGTGTGGCATTTACGTTCTTTTGAAGTGTAGACGAGCTATACCTAACACTTCGCAATGAATATGATATCTTATCATGAAACGTAGAAATGAGATGCGTTATCGCGATTTAAGAAGCATTAGAACTCCATTGCTTCGATACGTGGACAACAGGAAACGCATTTCCAAGGAAGGAAGTGTGCAATTTACATTCTTTTGAAATGTACACGACGTATGCATAACACTTCGCAATAAACATTATATCTTATCATGAAACACAGAATAGAGATGCGATATCGCGTTTAAAGAAGCATTAGAACCCTATTACTTTGATACGTAGACATCTGAAAACGCATTTCCTAGCAAGGAAGTGTGGCATTCACATTCCTTTGAAGTGTAGGCGAGGTATACATAGCACATCGCAGTGAATATTATATTGTATCATGAAACATAGAACTGAGATGCGTTATCGCGTTTTAAGAAGCATTAGAACTCCATTGCTTCGATACGTAGACTCCAGGAAGCGCATTTCCTAGCAAGGAAGAGTGGCTTTCACATTCTTTTGAAGTGTAGACGAGGCATACGTAACACTTCGCAATGAATATGATATCTTAACGTGAAACATAGAAATGAGATGCGATATCGCGTTTTAAAAAGCGTTACGACTCTATTGCTTCGATACGTAGACATATTGAAACGCTATTTCCTAGCAAGGACGTGCGAAATTTACATTCTATTGAAGTGTAGACGAGGTATACATAGCACTTCGCAATGAATAATATATCATATCATGAAACATAGAAATGAGATGCGTTATCGCGTTTTAAGAAGCATTAGAACTCTATTCCTTCGATACGTAGACATCTGGAAACGCATTTCCTAGCAAGCTAGTGTGGCATTTAGATTCTTTTGAATTGTAGACGAGGTATAAATAACACTTCGTAATGAATCTTGTATCATATCATGAGACATAGCAATGAGATGCGATATCGCGCTTTAAGAAGCGTTACAACTCTATTGCTTCGGTACGTAGACATCTGGTAACGCTATTTCCTAGCAAGGAAGTGTGGCATTTACATTCTTTTGAAGTTCAACGAGGTATAGATAGCACTGCGCAATTAATATTATATCTTATCATGAAACATAGAACTGCGATGCGATATCGCGTTTTAAGAAGCATAAGAACTCTATTGCTTCGATACCTAGACATCTGGAAACGCTATTTCCTAGCAAGGACGTGTGACGTTTACATTCTTTTGAGGTGTAGACAAAGTGTACATAACACTTCGCAATGAATATTATGTCTTATCATGAAACATAGAAATGAGACGCGATATCGCGTTTTAAGAAGCATTACAAAACTATTGCTTCGATACGTAGACTTGTGGAAACGCATTTCCTAGCAAGGAAGTGTGGAATTCATATTCCTTTGAAGTGTGGACGAGGTATACATAACACTTCGCAATTAATAGTATATCATATCATGAAACTTAGAAATGAGATGCGATATCGCATTTTACGACACATTAGAACTTTATTGCTTCGATACGTAGAGATCTGGAATCGCTATCTCCTAGCATGGAGATGTGGCATTTACACTCTTCTGATGTGTAAACGAGGTATACATAACACTTCGCAATGAATATTATACCTTATCATCAAACATTGAAATGAGATGCGATATCGCGTTTTAAGAGGCATTTGAACTCTATTGCATCGATACGTAGACATCTCGAAGCGCTATTTCCTAGCAAAGGACGTGTGACATTTACATTCTTTTGAAGTCTAGACAAGGTATACATAACACTTGGCAATAAATATAATACGTTATCATGAGACAGAAATGAGATGCGATATCGCGTTTTAAGAAGCAGTAGAACAAAATTGCTTCGATAAGTGGGCTTCTGGAAACGATATTTCCTTGCATGGAAGTGTCGCATTTCCATTCTTTTGAAGTTAATACGAGGTATACACGACATTTCGCAATGAATATTATATCTTATCTCGAAACTTAGAAGTGAGATGCTATATCGCGATTTAAGAAGCACTAGAACTCTATTGCTACGATGCGTAGACATCTGCAAACGTTATATCCTAGCAAGGAAGTGTCGCATTTACATTCTTTTGAAGTGAATACGAGGTATACATAACATTACACAATGAATATTATACCTTATCACGAAACATAGAAGTGAGATTCGATATCGTGATATAAGAAGCACTAGAAATCTATTGCTACGATACGTAGACATCTGCAAACAATATTTCCTAGCAAGCACGTGTCGCATTTACATTCTTTTGAAATGAATACGAGGTATACATAACACTCCATAATGAATATTATATCTTATCACGAAACATAGAAATGAAATGCGGCATCTCGTTTTAAGAAGCATCAGTACTCTATTGCTACGATACGTAGACATCTGCAAACGCTATTTCCTTGCATGCAAGTGTCGCATTTACATACTTTTGAAGTGAATACGAGGTATACATGACACTCCGCAATGAATATTATATCTTATCATGAAACATAGGAATGAGGTGCTATATCGCGTTTTGAGAAGCATTAGAACTCTATTGCTAATATACGTAGACATCTGAAAACTCTATTTCCTAGCAAGGAAATGTCGCATTTACATTCCCCTGAAGTGAATACGAGGTATGCATGACACTTCGCAATGGATATTATATCTTATCATGAAACATAGAATTGAGATGCGATATCTCGTTTTAAGAAGTATTAGAACTCCATTCTTACGATGCGTGGTCATCTGGAAACGATATTTCCTAGCTAGGAAGTGTCGCATTTACATTCTTCTGAAGTGAATACGAGGTATACATGACACCTCGCAATGAATATTTTATCTTATCTCGAAACATAGAAGTGAGATGCGATATCGCAATTTAAGAAGCGCTATAACTCTATTGCTACGATGCGTAGACGTTTGCAAATGTTATTTCATAGCAAGGAAGTGTCGCATTTACATTCTTTTGCAGTGAATACGAGGTATACATAACACTCCACAATGAATATTATATCTTATCACGAAACATAGAAATGAAATGCGACATCTCGTTTTAAGAAGCATTAGAACTCTATTGCTACGATACGTAGACATCTGCAAACGCTATTTCCTAGCATGGAAGTGTCGCATTTACATTTTTTTGAAGTGAATACGAGGTATACATGACACTTCGCAATGAATATTATATCTTATCTCGAAACATTGAAGTGAGATGCGATATCGCGATTTAAGAAGCATTAGAACTCCAATCTTACGATACGTAGACATCTGCAAACGCTATTTCATAGCATGGAAATGACGCATTTACATTCCATTGAAGTGAATACGAGATATACATGACACTTCGCAATGAATATTATATCTTATCATGAAACATAGGAATGAGGTGCTATATCGCGTTTCGAGAAGCATTAGAACTCTATTGCTAATATACGTAGACATCTGCAAACTCTATTTCCTAGCATGGACATGTCGCACTTACATTCCACTGAAGCGAATACGAGGTATACATAACACTCCACAATGAATATTATATCTTCTCATGAAACATAGCAGTGAGATGCGATATTGCGTTTTAAGAAGCATTAGAACTCTATTGCTACGATACGTAGACATCTGCAAACGCTATTTCCTAGCATGGAAGTGTCGCATTTACATTCTTTTGAAGTGAAAACGAGGTATACATGACACTTCGCAATGAATATTATATCTTATTACGAAACATAGAAATGAAATACGACATCTCGTTTTAAGAAGCATTAGTACTCTATTGCTGTGATACGTAGACATCTGCAAACAATATTTCCTAGCAAGGAAGTGTCGCATTTACATTCTTTTGAAGTGAAATCGAAGTATACATGACACTTCGCAATGAATATTATATCTTATCGTGAAACATAGAAGTGAGATGCGATATCGCGTTCTAAGAAGCATTAGAACTCTATTGCTAATATACGTAGACATCTGCAAACTCTATTTCCTAGCGCGGAAGTGTCGCATTTACATTCTTTTGAAGTGAATACGAGATATACATGACACTTCGCAATGAATATTATATCTTATCATGAAACATAGGAATGAGGTGCTATATCGCGTTTCGAGAAGCATTAGAACTCTATTGCTAATATACGTAGACATCTGCAAACTCTATTTCCAAGCATGGACATGTCGCACTTACATTCCACTGAAGCGAATACGAGGTATACATAACACTCCACAATGAATATTATATCTTCTCATGAAACATAGCAGTGAGATGCGATATTGCGTTTTAAGAAGCATTATAACTCTATTGCTACGATACGTAGACATCTGCAAACGCTATTTCCTAGCATGGAAGTGTCGCATTTACATTCTTTTGAAGTGAAAACGAGGTATACATGACACTTCGCAATGAATATTATATCTTATTACGAAACATAGAAATGAAATACGACATCTCGTTTTAAGAAGCATTAGTACTCTATTGCTGTGATACGTAGACATCTGCAAACAATATTTCCTAGCAAGGAAGTGTCGCATTTACATTCTTTTGAAGTGAAATCGAAGTATACATGACACTTCGCAATGAATATTATATCTTATCGTGAAACATAGAAGTGAGATGCGATATCGCGTTCTAAGAAGCATTAGAACTCTATTGCTAATATACGTAGACATCTGCAAACTCTATTTCCTAGCGCGGAAGTGTCGCATTTACATTCTTTTGAAGTGAATACGAGATATACATGACACTTCGCAATGAATATTATATCTTATCATGAAACATAGGAATGAGGTGCTATATCGCGTTTCGAGAAGCATTAGAACTCTATTGCTAATATACGTAGACATCTGCAAACTCTATTTCCTAGCATGGACATGTCGCACTTACATTCCACTGAAGCGAATACGAGGTATACATAACACTCCACAATGAATATTATATCTTCTCATGAAACATAGCAGTGAGATGCGATATTGCGTTTTAAGAAGCATTAGAACTCTATTGCTACGATACGTAGACATCTGCAAACGCTATTTCCTAGCATGGAAGTGTCGCATTTACATTCTTTTGAAGTGAAAACGAGGTATACATGACACTTCGCAATGAATATTATATCTTATTACGAAACATAGAAATGAAATACGACATCTCGTTTTAAGAAGCATTAGTACTCTATTGCTGTGATACGTAGACATCTGCAAACAATATTTCCTAGCAAGGAAGTGTCGCATTTACATTCTTTTGAAGTGAAATCGAAGTATACAAGACACTTCGCAATGAATATTATATCTTATCGTGAAACATAGAAGTGAGATGCGATATCGCGTTCTAAGAAGCATTAGAACTCTATTGCTAATATACGTAGACATCTGCAAACTCTATTTCCTAGCGCGGAAGTGTCGCATTTACATTCTTTTGAAGTGAATACGAGGTATACATGACACTTCGCAATGAATATTATATCTTATCATGAAACATAGGAATGAGGTGCTATATCGCGTTTCGAGAAGCATTAGAACTCTATTGCTAATATACGTAGACATCTGCAAACTCTATTTCCTAGCATGGACATGTCGCACTTACATTCCACTGAAGCGAATACGAGGTATACATAACACACCACAATGAATATTATATCTTCTCATGAAACATAGCAGTGAGATGCGATATTGCGTTTTGAGAAGCATTATAACTCTATTGCTACGATACGTAGACATCTGCAAACGCTTTTTCCTAGCATGGAAGTGTCGCATTTACATTCTTTTGAAGTGAAAACGAGGTATACATGACACTTCGCAATGAATATTATATCTTATTACGTAACATAGAAATGAAATACGACATCTCGTTTTAAGAAGCATTAGTACTCTATTGCTGTGATACGTAGACATCTGCAAACAATATTTCCTAGCAAGGAAGTGTCGCATTTACATTCTTTTGAAGTGAAATCGAAGTATACATGACACTTCGCAATGAATATTATATCTTATCGTGAAACATAGAAGTGAGATGCGATATCGCGTTCTAAGAAGCATTAGAACTCTATTGCTAATATACGTAGACATCTGCAAACTCTATTTCCTTTCATGGACATGTCGCATTTACATCCTTTTGAAGTGAATACGAGGTATACATGACACTTCGCAATGAATATTATATTTTCTCATGAAACATAGCAGTGAGATGCGATATCGCGTTTTAAGAAGCATTAAAACTCTATTGCTGCGATACGTAGACATCTGCAAACGCTATTTCCTAGCGCGGAAGTGTCGCATTTACATTCTTTTGAAGTGAATACGAGATATGCATGACACTTCGCAATGTATATTATATCCTCTCATGAAACATAGCAGTGAGATGCGATATCGCGTTTTAAGAAGCATTAGAACTCTATTGCTACGATACGTAGACATCTGCAAACGCTATTTCCTAGCATGGAAGTGTCGCATTTACATTCTTTTGAAGTGAATACGAGATATACATGACACTTCGCAATGAATATTATATCTTATCACGAAACATAGGCATGAGGTGCTATATCGCGATTTGAGAAGCATTAGATCTCTATTGCTACGATACGTAGACATCTGCAAAGTCTATTTCCTAGCATGGAAGGGTCGCATTTACATTCTTTTGTAGTGAGTACGAGGTATACATATCACTCCATAGTGAATGTTATATCTTATCATGAAACATAGAAGTGAGATGCGATATCGCGTTCTAAGAAGCATTAGAACTCTATTGCTACGATTCGTAGACATCTGCAATCGCTATTTCCTAGCATGCAAGTGACGCATTTACATTCTTTTGAAGTGAATACGAGGTATACATGACACTTCGCAATGAATATTATATCTGATCATGAAACATAGAAATGAGATGCGATATCTCGATTTAAGAAGCATTAGAACTCTATTGCTACGATACGTAGACATCTGCAAACACTATTTCCTAGCATGGAAGTGTCGTATTTACATTCATTTGAAGTGAATACGAGGTATACATAACACTCCACAATGAATATTATATCTTATCATGAAACACAGGAATGAGGTGCTATATCGCGTTTTGAGAAGCATTAGAACTCTATTGCTAATATACGTAGACATCTGCAAACTCTATTTCCTAGCAAGGACATGTCGCACTTACATTCCACTGAAGTGAATGCGAGGTATACATAACATTACACAATGAATATTATATCTTATTACGAAACATAGAAATGAAATACGACATCTCGTTTTAAGAAGCATTAGAACTCTATTGCTACGATACGTAGACATCTGCAAACGCTATTTCCTAGCATGCAAGTGACGCATTTACATTCTTTGGAAGTGAATACGAGGTATACATGACACTTCGCAATGAATATTATATCTGATCATGAAACATTGAAATGAGATGCGATATCTCGATTTAAGAAGCATTAGAACTCTATTGCTACGATACGTAGACATCTGCAAACACTATTTCCTAGCATGGAAGTGTCGTATTTACATTCATTTGAAGTGAATACCAGGTATACATAACACTCCACAATGAATATTATATCTTATCATGAAACACAGGAATGAGGTGCTATATCGCGTTTTGAGAAGCATTAGAACTCTATTGCTAATATACGTAGACATCTGCAAACTCTATTTCCTAGCAAGGACATGTCGCACTTACATTCCACTGAAGTGAATGCGAGGTATACATAACATTACACAATGAATATTATATCTTATTACGAAACATAGAAATGAAATACGACATCTCGTTTTAAGAAGCATTAGAACTCTATTGCTACGATACGTAGACATCTGCAAACGCTACTTCCGAGCATGGAAGTGTCGCATATACAATCATTTGACGTGAATACGAGGTATACATGACACTTCGCAATGAATATTATATCATATCATGAAACATGGAAGTGAGATGCGATATCGCGTTTTAAGAAGCATTAGAACTCTATTGCTACCATACGTAGACATCTGCAAACGCTATTTCCTAGCATGGAAGTGTCGCATTTACATTCTTTTGAAGTGAATACGAGGTATACATAACATTCTACAATGAATATTATATCTCATCACGAAACATAGAAGTGGGATGCGATATCGCGATTTAAGAAGCGCTAGAACTCTATTGCTGCGATGCGTAGACATCTGGAAATGTTATTTCCTAGCAAGGAAGTGTCGCATCTACATTCTTTTGAAGTGAATACGAGGTATACATAACAGCCCACAATGAATATTATATCTTATCATGAAACATAGGAATGAAGTGCTATATCGAGTTTTGAGAAGCAATAGAACTCTATTGCTAATATACGTAGACATCTGCAAACTCTATTTACTAGCAAGGACATGTCGCACTTACATTCGACTGAAGTGAATACGAGGTGTACATAACATTACACAATGAATATTATATCTTATTACGAAACATAGAAATGAAATACGACTTCTCGTTTTAAGAAGCATTAGAACTCTATTGCTACGTTACGTAGACATCTGCAAACAATATTTCCTAGCAAGGACGTGTCGCATTTACATTCTTTTGAAATGAATACGAGGTATACATAACACTCCATAATGATTATTATATCTTATCGTGAAACATAGAAGTGAGATGCGATATCGCGTTTTAAGAAGCATTAGAACTCTATTGCTACGATACGTAGACATCTGCAATCGCTATTTCCTTGCATGGAAGTGTCGCATTTCCATTCTTTTGAAGTTAATACGAGGTATACATGACATTTCGCAATAAATATTATATCTTATCTCGAAACTTAGAAGTGAGATGCTATATCGCGATTTAAGAAGCACTAGAACTCTATTGCTACGATGCGTAGACATCTGCAAACGTTATATCCTAGCAAGGAAGTGTCGCATTTACATTCTTTTGAAGTGAATACGAGGTATACATAACATTACACAGAATATTATATCTTATTACGAAACATAGAAGTGAAATACGACTTCTCGTTTTAAGAAGCATTAGAACTCTATTGCTACGATACGTAGACATCTGCAAACAATATTTCCTAGCAAGGAAGTGCCGCATTTACATTCTTTTGAAGTGAATACGAGGTATACATGACACTTCGCAATGAATATTATACCTTATCACGAAACATAGAAATGACATTCGATATCGTGATATAAGATGCACTAGAACTCTATTGCTACGATACGTAGACATCTGCAAACAATATTTCCTAGCAAGGACGTGTCGCATTTACATTCTTTTGAAATGAATACGAGGTATACATAACACTCCATAATGAATATTATATCTTATCACGAAACACAGAAATGAAATGCGACATCTCGTTTTATAAGCATTAGTACTCTATTGCTACGATACGTAGACATCTGCAAACAATATTTCCTAGCATGGAAGTGTCGCATTTACATTCATTTGAAGTGAACACGAGATATACATGACACTTCGCAATGAATATTATATCTTATCATGAAACATAGGAATGAGGAGCTATATCGCGTTTTGAGAAGCATTAGAACTCAATTGCTAATATACGTAGACATCTGCAGACGCTATTTCCTAGCATGGAAGTGTCGCATTTACATTCTTTTGAAGTGAATACGACATGTACATGACACTTCGCAATGAACATTATATCTTATCACGAAACATATGAATGAGGTGTCATATCGCGATATAAGTAGCATTAGAACGCTATTGCTACGATATGTAGACATCTGCGAACGCTATGTCCTAGCAAGCAATAGTCGCATTTACATTCTTTTGAAGAGAATACGAGGTATACATGACACTTCGGAATGAATATTATACCTTATCACGAAACATATAAATGAGATGCGATATCGCGATTCAAGTAGCATTAGAATTCTATTGCTACGATACGTAGACATCTGCGAAAGCTATTTCCTAGGATGGAAACGTCGCATTTACATTCTTTTGAAGTGAATACGAGGTTTACATGACACTTCGGAATGAATATTATAACTTATCACGAAACATAGAAATGAGATGCGATATCGCGATCTAAGAAGCATTAGAACCCTATTTCCTCGATGCGGAGATATCTGCATACGCTATTTCCTAGCATGGAAGTGTCGCATTTACATTCTTTTGAAGTGAATTCGAGGTATACATGACACTTCGGAATGAATATTATAACTTATCACGAAACATACAAATGAGATGCGATATCGCGATTTAAGTAGCATTAGAACTCTGTTGCTACGATACGTAGACATCTGAATACGCTATTTCCCAGCAAGGAAGTGTCGCATTTACATTCTATTGAAGTGAATACGAGGTATACGTGACACTTCGCAATGAATATTTTATCTTATCATGAACCCTATAAATGAGATGCGATATCGCTATTTAAGTAGCATTCGAACGCTATTGCTACGATACGTAGACATTTGCAAACGCTATTTCCTAGCAAGCAATAGTCGCATTTACATTCTTCTGATGTGAATACGAGGTATACATGACACTTCGCAATGAATATTACATCTTATCACGAAACATACAAATGCGGAGCGATATCGGGTTTTAAGGAGCATTAGAACTCTATTGCTTCGATACGGAGACTTCTGCAAACGCTACTTCCTAGCAAGGATGTGTCGCATTTACATTCATTTGAAGTTTATGCGAGGTACACATAACACTCCACAATGAATATTACATCTTATCATGAAACATAGAAATGAGGATTGATATCGCGTTTTAAGAAGCATTAGAACTCTATTTCTTCGATACGTAGACATCTGGAAATACTACTAGATAGGAAGTGTCGGAATTACATTCATTTGAAGTGTATGTGAGGTATACAAGACACTTCGCAATGAATATTATATCTTATCATGGAACATAGAAATGAGATGCGATATCGCGTTTTGAGAAGCATTAGATATCTAATGCTACGATACGTAGACATCTGCGAAAGCTATTTCCTAGGATGGAAACGTCGCATCTACATTCTTTTGAAGTGAATACGAGGTTTACATGACACTTCGGAATGAATATTATAACTTATCACGAAACATAGAAATGAGATGCGATATCGCGATCTAAGAAGCATTAGAACCCTATTTCCTCGATGCGGAGATATCTGCATGCGCCATTTCCTAGCATGGAAGTGTCGCATTTACATTCTTTTGAAGTGAATTCGAGGTATACATGACACTTCGGAATGAATATTATAACTTATCACGAAACATACAAATGAGATGCGATATCGCGATTTAAGTAGCATTAGAACTCTGTTGCTACGATACGTAGACATCTGAATACGCTATTTCCCAGCAAGGAAGTGTCGCATTTACATTCTATTGAAGTGAATACGAGGTATACGTGACACTTCGCAATGAATATTTTATCTTATCATGAACCCTATAAATGAGATGCGATATCGCTATTTAAGTAGCATTCGAACGCTATTGCTACGATACGTAGACATTTGCAAACGCTATTTCCTAGCAAGCAATAGTCGCATTTACATTCTTCTGATGTGAATACGAGGTATACATGACACTTCGCAATGAATATTACATCTTATCACGAAACATACAAATGCGGAGCGATATCGGGTTTTAAGGATCATTAGAACTCTATTGCTTCGATACGGAGACTTCTGCAAACGCTACTTCCTAGCAAGGATGTGTCGCATTTACATTCATTTGAAGTTTATGCGAGGTACACATAACACTCCACAATGAATATTACATCTTATCATGAAACATAGAAATGAGGATTGATATCGCGTTTTAAGAAGCATTAGAACTCTATTTCTTCGACACGTAGACATCTGGAAATACTACTAGATAGGAAGTGTCGGAATTACATTCATTTGAAGTGTATGTGAGGTATACAAGACACTTCGCAATGAATATTATATCTTATCATGGAACATAGAAATGAGATGCGATATCGCGTTTTGAGAAGCATTATATATCTAATGCTACGATACGTAGACATCTGCCAACGCTATTTCCTAGCAAGGAAGTGTCGCATTTACTTTCGTTTGAAGTGTATACGAGGTATACATAACACTCCACAATGAGTATTATATCTTATCCTAAAACATAGAAATGAGATGCGATATCGCGTTTTAAGGAGAATTAGAACTCTATAGCTTCGATACAGAGATATCTGGGGACGTAATTTCCCAGAAAGGAAGTACCGCCTGCCACCCATCAACCTCCTCGCACCCCCCAGCATCAACCCCTGGACGCACGCAACCAGCCAAACTCGCCTGCAGAACCAGCAACAGAAGTGTTCGCGCGCGCATACCTGCACGCGCTCACTCACACCGAGTTCCGCTGCCTCACTCGCACCGCCGAGTATACCTGTCTCGCTCGTAACGGGCACCAGTGTCTCATTCGCACCACCGAGTATACCTGACTCGCCCGCAACAAGCACGGGCAGCCCTATCTCCCTCGCACCGAGGATTCCGTTCTGCAGGAAGACGTAGCCGCAGCCCATCACCTGAATGGTGACTTTTCCAATTCCGGGAACAGAATCTGCTAGAACCTATATATTACTTCTAAGCTAGCACATACATACCATATCATGACGCATATATAAGAAACCCTAGTTCCATGTTACACACGACACGAATGTAAGACACAAACAACACACACATAATTCTAAGTCCATATTGTATTTGCTCATCCCCACTCGCTGGACCGCGCGCTCCCCGTCACGAGACGCGAGTCCCCCACTCGCGGTACCGCGATCTCCCTACCACGAGCGTCCGCGACCGTAGCACCACGCGAACCGAGGAGGTCCGAGACGCATCTCCAGAGCACACACTCTGACTTGAGATCTCCTACCGTGGAGTCGAAACCTCTAGTTCTAGATCGTTAGCCATCTCAATGTGGGGTTCAGGCATCGTGTTTCTATTTCCATTTTAACTTAGTCTTAGTCTTAGAATAATTCCAGTTCTTGTATACTTTACACCTAGAATATATTTTATTTTTACTTTTACTATATCCAAGTACAATTTCTTTTACCAAGTCTACTATTTCCACATCCATTAATTTTATCAAGTGTTTATAATACTAGTTCTACTTTTAACATTACATTTAACTACGAATTCTTCCACGGGTTCTTCAATACAGCTGGGGTTGCTCTTCATCACCTTGAAGGAGTATAGAAAACGGCTTTGTGACGTTGAGATAGAGCGGATCGCCGCTTATCTTTCAGATTTTAGTCGAAAGTACAGAAAAACCTGGTGAATGAATCGTGCTTCTGGTTTGTGAAGAACGCGACGTGCGGGTAGGAAGAATTTCTTACGATCACTTGTGCGTGAACATTTGGAGGACTATCCGAGAGTCCTCGTATACCAGCGAACTGCCTTCGCACCAGCCCAGCCGCCGCTTACCCAAGCGACCGTCGACGCTTCCGATCCAGACACCACGACGCATTACGCCGATTCTGCGATATTCGCAGCCGAAGCTGCTACTATCACCGCTGGTTCCTCTGCATCATCGCTGAATTCCGACCGCCGTCCTCCTCTTCGCTGGCGACTGATCGAGATTTCCGTAGCAGACAACCCACCGAACTCCGCTACGATCCCAGCGAACGATCCTCGACGCCGTTTCTACGTACAAAATCGAGATAGAAGTCATTGAAAGGTAGGGTCATTCCCTTACCATCGCGAGTGCTTTCGCTAGTGTCGCGTCAGCCGAAATTGTCGGACACGGTCTTAACGCTATCCCGCGGACCGAATTACCGAAAAATAGGCTCGTGTCGTAAAGCCTACGGAGCAACGGAAAAAAGTTTCGCCGGACGTGACACCCCGTACTCACCTCAAAAGAATGTAAATGCGACACTTCCTTGCTGGGAAATAGCGTTTTCAGATGTCTACGTATCGTAGCAATAGACATCTAATGCTTCATAAATCGCCATATCGCATCTCATTTCTACGTTTCATCATAAGATATAATATTCATTGTGCAGTGTTATGTATACCTCGTATTCACCTCAAAAGAATGTAAATGCGACACTTCCTTGCTAGGAAGTAGCGTTTGCAGATGTCTACGTATCGAAGCAATAGAGTTCTAATGCTTCTTAAATCGCCATATCGCATCTCAATTCTATGTTTCATGATAAGGTATAATATTTATTGTGCAGTGTTATGTATATCTCGTCTATACTTCAAATGGATGTAAATGCGTCACTTCCCTGCCAGGAAATATCGTTTGCAGATGTCTACGTATCGTGGCATTAGAGTTCTAATGCTTCTTATAACGGGATATCGCATGTCTTTTCTATGTGTCATGATAAGATATAATATTCCTTGTGGATTGTTATGTATACCTCGTATTCACTTCGAAAGAATGTAAATGCGACACTTCCTTGCTAGAAAATAGCGTTTGCTGATGTGTACGTATCGTAGCAATAGAGTTGTAATGCCTTTTAAAACGCGATATCGGATCACATTTCTATGTTTCATAATGAGATATAATATTCATTGCGAAATGTCACTTATACCTCGCATACACTTCAAAAGAATGTAAATGCAACACTTCCTTCCTAGGAAATGTCGTTTGCAGATGCCTACGTATCGTTGCAATAGAGTTCTAATGCTCCTTAAAACGCGATATCTCATCTCATTCCTATGTTTCATGATAAGATACAATATTCATTGCGAAATGTCACTTATACCTCGCATACGCTTCAAGCGAATGTAAATGCGACACTTTCTTGCTACGGAATAGTGTTTGCAGATGTCTACGTATCGAAGAAATGGAGTTCTAATGCTTCTTATAATGGGCTATCGCATCTCTTTTCTGTGTTTCGTGATAAGGTATAATATTCATTTCGAAGTGTCATGTATACCTCGTATTCACTGCAAAAGAATGTAAATCCGACACTTCCTTCCTAGGAAATAGCGTTTGCAGATGTCTACGTATCGTACCAGTAGAGTTCCAATGCTTCTTAAAACGCGATATCGCATCTCATTTCTATGTTTCATAGTATGATATAATATTCATTGGGAAGTGTCATGTATACGTCGTATTCACTTCGAAAGAATGTAAATGCGGCACTTCCTTGCTAGGAAATAGCGTTTGCAGATGTCTACGTATCGTAGCAATAGAATTCTAATGCTTCTTAAATCGCGATGTCCCTCCTAATTTTTATGTTTCATGATAAGATGTAATATTCATTGCGAAGTGTCATGTATACCTCGCAATCACTTCAAAAGAATGTGAATGCGACACTTCCTTGCTAGGAAAGGGCGTTTGCAGATGTCTACGTATCGAAGCAATAGAGTTCTAATGCTTCTTATAACGGGATATCGCATCTCTTTTCAATGTTTCATGATAAGATATAATATTAATTTTGGACTGTAATGTATACCTCGTATTCACTTCGAAAGAGTGTGAATGCGACACTTCCTTGCTAGGAAATAGAGTTTGCAGATGCCTACGTATCGTAGCATTTGAGTTCTAATGCTCCTTAAAACGCGATATCGCATCTCATTTCTATGTTACACAATAAGATATAATATTCAATGCGAAGTGTCATGTATACCTCGTATTCACTTCAAAAGAATGTAAATGCGACACTTCCTGGCTAGGAAATAGCGTTTGCAGATGTCTACGTACCGTAGCAATAGGGTTGTAATGCTTCTTAAAACGCTATATCGCATCTCATTTCTATGTTTCATAATAAGATATGATATTCACTGCGAAGTGTCATGTATACCTCGTATTCATTTCAAAAGATTGTAAATGCGGCACTTCCTTGCTAGGAAATAGTGTTTCCAGATATCAACGTACCGTAGATAAAGCGTTCTAAATCTTTCTTAAAACAAGATATCGCATCTCATTTCTATGTTTCTTGATAAGATATAATATTCATTGCGAAGTGTCATGTATACCTCGTAATCACTTCAAAAGAATGTAAACGCGACACTTCCGTGCAAGGAAATGTCGTTTGCAGATGTCTACGTATCGTAGCACTAGAATTCTAATGCTTTTTATAACGCGATATCGCATCTCATTTCTATGTTTCATGATAAGATATAATATTCATTGCGAAATGTCACTTATACCTCGCATACACTTCAAAAGAATGTAAATGCGACACTTCCTTCCTAGAAAATAGCGTCTGCAGATGTCTACGTATCGAAGCAATAGAGTTCTAATGCTTCTTCTAACGGGACATCGCATCTCTTTTCTATGTTTCATGATAAGATACAAAATTCATTATGGATTGTAATGTATACCTCGTATTCACTTCGAAAGTATGTAAATGAGACACTTCCTTCCTAGGAAATGTCGTTTGCAGATGCCTACGTATCGTAGCAATAGAGTTCTAATGCTCCTTAAAACGCGATATCGCATCTCATATCTATGTTACACAATAAGATATAATATTCAATGCGAAGTGTCATGTATACCTCGTATTCACTTCAAAAGAATGTAAGTCCGACACTTCCTTCCTAGGAAATAGCGTTTGCAGATGTCTACGTATCGTACCAGTAGAGTTCCAATGCTTCTTAAAACGCGATATCGCATCTCATTTCTATGTTTCATAATATGATATAATATTCATTAGGAAGTGTCATGTATACCTCGTATTCACTTCGAAAGAATGTAAATGCGACACTACCTTGCTAGGAAATAGCGTTTGCAGATGTCTCCGTATCGTAGCAATAATGTTCTAATGCTCCTTAAAACGCGATATCACATCTCATTTCTATCTTTCATAATAAGATATAATATTCAATGCGAAGTGTCACGTATACCTCGCATTCACTTGAAAAGAATGTAAGTGCGACAATTCCTTGCTAGGAAATAGCGTTTGCAGATGTCTACGTATTGTAGCAATAGATTTCAAATGCTTCTTAAAACGCGATATCGCATCTCATTTCTATGTTTCATGATAAGATATAATATTCATTGCGAATTGTCACTTGTACCTCGCATACACTTCAAAGGAATGTAAATGCGACACTTCCTTGCTAGGAAATAGCGTTTGCAGATGTCTACGTATCGTAGCAATAGAGTTCTAATGCTTCTTAAATAGCGATATCGCATCTCATTTCTATGTTTCATGATGGGATACAATATTCACTGCCAAGTGTCATGTACACCTCGTATTCACTTCAAAAGAATGTAAATGCGACACTTCCATGTTAGGAAATAGCGTTTGCAGATGTCTCCGCATCGAGGCAATAGGGTTCTAATGCTTATTAAAACGCGATATCGCATCACACTTCTATGTTTCAAGATAAGACATAATGTTCATTGCGAAGTGTCATGTATACCTCGTATTCACTTCAAAAGAATGTAAATGCGACACTCCCTTGCTAGAAAATAGCGTTTGCAGATGTCTACGTATCTTAGCAATGGAGTTCTAATGCTTCTTAACACGCGACGTCGCACCTCATATCTACGTACCATGATAAGATATAATATTCATTGCGAAGTGTCATGTATACCTCGCATACACTTCAAATGAATGTAAATGCAGCATTTTCTTCCTAGGAAATAGCGTTTGCAGATGTATACGTATCGAAGCAATAGACATCTAATGCTTAATAAATCGCCATATCGCATCTCATCTCTATGTTTCATGATAAGATATAATATTCATTGCGAAGTATCATGTATACCTCGTATTCCTTTCAAAAGAATGTAAATGCGACACTTCCTTGCTGGGAAATAGCGATTGCAGAGGTCTACGTGTCGTAGCAATAGTCTTCTAACGCTTCATAAAACGCGGTTTCGCATCTAATTTCTATGTTTCATTATAAGATATACTATTCGTTGCGAAGTGTCATGTATACCTCGCACTCACTTCAAAAGAATGTAAATGCGACACTTCCTTGCTAGGAAATAGCGTTTGCAGATGTCGACGTATCGTAACTATAGAGGTCTAGTGCTTCTCAGAACGCGATATCGCATCTCACTTCTATGTTTCATGATAAGATATAATATTCATTGCGAAGTGCCACTTATACCCCGCATACACTTCAAATGAATGTAAGTGCCACACTTACTTGCTAGGAAATAGCGTTTGCAGATGTCTACGTATCGTAGCAATGGATTTCTAATGTTTCTTAAAACGAGATATCGCATCTCATTGCTATGTTTCGCGATAAGATGTAGTATTCATTGCGAAGTGTCATGTATACGTCGTATTCACTTCAAAAGAATGTAAATGCGACACTTCCATGCTAGGAAATAGCGTTTGCAGATGTCTACGTATAGTAGCAATAGAGTTCTAATGCTTCTTAAAACGCGATATCGCACCTCAATTCTATGTTTCATGATAAGATATAATAGTCATTGCGAAATGTAACATATACCTCGCATACACTTCAAAAGAATGTAAATGCGACACTTCCTGGCTAGGAAATAGTGTTTGCAGATGTCTACGTACCGTAGCAATAGGGTTGTAATGCTTCTTAAAACGCGATATCGCATCTCATTTCTATGTTTCACGATAAGATATAATATTCATTGTGCAGTGTTATGTATATCTCGTCTGTACTTCAAATGAATGTAAATGCGACACTTCCTTGCTAGGAAATAGCGTTTGCAGATGTCTACGTAACGTGGCATTGGAGTTTTAATACTTCTCTAAACGCGATATAGCTTCTCATTTCTATGTTTCATGATAATATATAATATTCATTGTGGAGTGTTATGTATACCTCGTATTCATTTCAAATGATTGTAAATGCGACACTTCCTGGCTAGGAAATAGTGTTTGCAGATGCCTACGTATCGAAGCAATAGAGTGATAATGCTTCTTAAATCGGGATATCGCATCCCATTACTTTGTTTCATGATATGATATAATATTAATTGCGAAGTGTCATGAATACCTCGTATTCACTTCAAAAGAATGTAAATGCGACACTTGCATGCTAGGAAATAGTATTTGCAGATGTCTACGTATCGAAGAAATAGAGTGCTAATGCTTCTTAAAACGGGATATCGCATCTCATTTCTTTGTTTCATGATGTGATATAATATCAATTGAGAAGTGTCATGAATACCTCGTATTCACTTCAAAAGTATGTAAATGCGAAACTTCCATGCTAGGAAATAGTATTTGCAGATGTCTACGTATTGAAGAAATAGAGTGCTAATGCTTCTTAGAACGGGATATGGCATCTCATTTCTTTGTTTCATGATGTGATATAATATTAATTGAGAGGTGTCATGAATATCTCGTATTCACTACAAAGTATGTAAATGCGACACTTCCATGCTATCAAATTGTGTTTGGAGATGTCTACGTATCGAAGCAACAGATTTCTAATGCTACTTAGAACGAGATATCGTATCTCATTTCTATGTTCCATGAAAAGATATAATATTAATTGCGAAGTGTCATGTATACCTCTTATTCACTTCAAAAGAATGTAAAAGCGGCATTTCCTTGCCAGGAAATAGCGTTTGCAGATGTCTACGTATCGTAGCAATAGAGATCTAATGCTTCTTAAATCGCGATATCGCATCTCATTTCTATGTTCCATGATAAGTTATAATATTCACTGTGAAGTGTCACTTATACCTCGTTTTCCGTTCAGAAGAAAGTAAATGCGGCATTTCCTTGCTAGGAAATGGCGTTTGCAGATGTCTACATGTCGTAACAATTGTCTTCTAACGCTTCTTAAAACGCGGTATCGCATATAATTTCTGTGTTTCGTGATAAGATATAATATTCATTGCGATGTGTCATGTATACACCGTATTCGCTTCAAAAGAATGTAAATGCGACACTTCCTTGCTGGGAAATAGCGCTTGCAGATGTCTACGTATCGTAGCAATAGGGTTCTAATGCTTCTTAAATAGCGATATCGCATCTCATTTCTATGTTTCATGATGGGATACAATATTCACTGCCAAGTGTCATGTACACCTCCTATTCACGTCAAAAGAATGTAAATGCGACACTTCCATGTTAGGAAATAGCGTATGCAGATGTCTCCGCATCGAGGCAATAGGGTTCTAATGCTTCTTAAAACGCGACATCGCATCTCATTTCTATGTTTCATGATAAGATATAATATTCATTCCGAAGTGTTATGTATACCTCGTATTCGCTTCAAAAGATTGTAAATGCGACACTTCCTTGCTAGGAAATAGCGTTTTCAGGTGTCTACGTATCGAGGCAGTAGAGTTCTAATGCTTCTTAAAACGCGATATCGCATCTCATTTCTATGTTTCATGATAAGATATAATATTCATTGCGAAGTGACATGCATACCTCGTATTCACATCAAAAGAATGTAAATGCGACACTTCCTTGCTTGGAAATATCGTTTGCAGTCGTCTACGTATCGTAGCAATAGAGTTCTAATGCTTCACAAAACGCGATATCGCATCCCATTTCTACGTTTCATGATAAGATATAATATTCATTGCGAATTGTCATGTATGCGTCGTATTCACTTCAAAAGAATGTAAATGTGACACTTCCTTGCTAGGAAATAGCGTTTGCAGATGTCTACGTATCGAGGCAATGGAGTTCTAATGCTTCTTAAAACGCGATATCGCATCTCATTTCTATGTTTCATGATAAGATATAATATTCATTGCGAAGTGTCATGTATACCTCTTATTCGCTTTAAAAGAATGTAAATGCGACACTTCCTTGCTAGGAAATAGCGTTTTCAGGTGTCTACGTATCGAGGCAATAGGGTTCTAATGCTTCTTAAAACGCGACATCGCATCTCATTTCTATGTTTCATGATGAGATATAATATTCATTGCGGAGTGTTATGTATTCCTCGTCTACCCTACAAAAGAATGTAAATGTCACACTTCCATGCTTCTAAATAGCGTTTCCAGATGTCTACGTATCGGAGCAATAGTGTTCTAATGCTTCTGAAATCGCCATATCGCATCTCATTTCTATGTTTCATGATAAGATATGATATTCATTGTGAAGTGTCATGTATACCTCGCATACACTTCAAATGAATGTAAATGCGACACTTCCCTGCTAGGATGTAGCGTTTGCAGGTTTCTACGTATCGAACCAGTAGACTTCTATTGCTTCTTAAAACGCGATATCCCATCTCATTTCTATGTTTCATGATAAGATATAATATTCATTGCGAAGTGTTATGTATACCTTATCCACCATTTAAAAGAATGTAAATGTCACACTTCCTTGCGACGAAATAGTGATTCCAGTAGCCTACGTATCGAAGCCATAGGCTTCTAATGCTTCTTAAAACGCGATATCGTATCTCATATCTATTTTTCATGATAAGATATAATATTTATTTCGATGTGATATGTATACCTCGTCTTCAATTCAAAGGAATGTATATGCGACACTTCCTTGCTCGGAAATTGCGTTTGCATATGTCTACGTATCGAAGAAATAGAGTTCTAATGCTTCTAAAAATGCAATATCGCATCCCATATCTATGTTTCATGATAAGAAATAATATTCATTTTGAAGTGTTATGTATACCTTGTCTACCCTACAAAAGAATGTAAATGTCACACTTCCATGCTTCTAAATAGCGTTTCCAGATGTCTACGTATCGAAGCAATGGAGTTCTAATACTTCTTAAAACGCGATATCGCATCTCATATCTATGTCTCATGATGAGATATAATATTCATTGCGATGTGTTACGTATACCTCGTATTCACATCAAAAGAATTTAAATGCGACACTTACTTGCTAAGAAATATCGTCTGCAGATGTCAACGCATCGAAGAAGTAGATTTCTATATCATTATAAAACGCGATATCTCATCTCCTTTCTATGTTAGTTGATAAGATGTAATTCAGTGCATCGCGTTAGTATATCAAATGTATGTAACTGTATTGCTTCAATACGTAGTCTTCTAGAAACGCTATTCCGTTGCAAAGAAGTGTGGGATTTACATTCTCTTGAAGTATGGACGAGATATACACAACGCGGTAAATTGACATTACATCTTATCATGAGACATAGAAATGAGATGCGATATCGCGTTTTAGGAAACATTGGAACTCTATTTCTTCGATACGTAGACGTTTAGAAACGCCATTACGTCGGATGGATGTGTGACATTTACATTCTTTTGAAGTGTTGTCCAGATGTACGTATCGCGTTGCATTGAATATTACATCTTATCATGAGACAATGGAATGAGGTACTATATCGCGTTTTATGCACTAAATATTACATCCTGTCATGAGACTTACAAATGAGATGGGATGTCGGGTTTTATAAAATGTTAAAACCCCATTGTTTCGATACGCAGAGCATCTAGAATCGCTGTTCCGTAGCCAGGAATAGTTGCATTTACATTCTTTTTAGGTATAGACGAGATATACATATGAGTTGCACTGAATATTACATCTTATCATGAGACATTGAAATGATATGACATATCGCGTTTTATAAAGAGTTAGTACTACATTGTTTCAGTATATAGAGATCTAGAAACACTGTTCCGTCGCCAGGAAGGGCGACATTTACATTCTCTAGAGGTGTAAACGAGATATACATAACGAGTTGCATTAAATATAAAATCTTATCGTGACACACAGAAATGAGATGTGATGTCGCGTTTTATGAAGACTTAGAACTTTATTGCTTCGATACGTAGACATCTAGAAACTCTTGTCCGTAGCAAGGATGTGTGGTATTTACATTCTTTTGAAGTGTAAACGAGATAAACATAACGCGTTGCATTTGGTATTACATCCTATCGTGAGACATAGAAATGATATGCGATATCGCGTTTAATGAAGCATTAGAGCTCTATAGCTGCGATATGGAGATATCTACAAACGCTACTCCGTCGTAAGAAAGTGTGGGATTTACATCCTTTTGATGTGCTGACGAGACGTACATAACGCGTTGCACTGACATTATATCTTGTCATGAGTTGCGATGTCGCGTTTTGTGAAGCATTAGTACTCTATTGCTGCGATATGTAGACATCTGGAAACGCTATTCCGTAGCAAGGAAGTATGGCATTTACATTCTTTTGACGTGTAGACGAGGTATATGTAACGCGTTGCATTGATATTCTAGAAGAATACAACTGTGATGCTCGCCGAACCTCCCGGTACCTCCTACACCCCCGGCAAAGCCGCATACTGCGCCTGCCGCCATTGCAGAGACGAGCAAACCGACACACGGTAACACAGTCTGATCACCGAGCTATGGCAGCCACCCTCGCACCAAGGAGTTGAACCACACGATCGCGCCTCGATGCGCATACGTCAAACAGTTGGAGCAGACACCAGCCACAGCCTCCGCACGATGACCATTTCACGCACCACGAGGGTCGCCCGCAGTTACGCACACATATTCGTATTATGCTCATGTCTATAACCAAGCGAATTCTAGTATTTAAGCATACGGCACTCTATGTACAAACAGGACGCAACACACAAGTATAGCATAAGTCATTTCATGTGTAATCATAATTTTAGAAAGCGTATTATTCATAATTAGAGCCGCGCCAGCTCACGCCGGCCGCGCACGCCTCACCACGACCGTCCGCACCACCGCGAGTGTCGAGCGTCCGTCCCACTCCAGGGCCTAGCGACTCGCGTTCCCGCGCCATCCGAGGAGGTCGCGGTTCCGCGAGTCAACGGAGAGATCAAGCCCAGCGCTCGACGAGTACAGATCGATCCAAGCGCTCATCGCGACCGTACCTATCATGCCTGCGGGCCTTACTCCACCTCAGTTGAAGATGTTTGCTATTTCGTTGCTATTCTAACTCAGAATTCAAGGTGCTATTTCCAATTCTAACTTTAACTTTATTCTAAATAAACGATTCTAGTACTTAGTCATCCTTAGCATGGAGCAGTAAAGCGTAGGCTTAGATTTTACTTAGAATATATCTTATTTTTACCAGTATTTACAAACTCTCATTATTCTCAATGCATTCCTTGTCTTATATTACATTAAATTCATTACGGTACGTCTTCCACGAGTTCACGCGTCTTCCAAAATCATTCAAGGAGTTCTGACCCTTAGTTACGCTTGGTTACCGACAATTTAGAGCGGCCCTCCGCTTAGCTGCATTGTGCCACAGTTCGACTAAGGAGAAGATATACATCGTTTTCCATATCTCTGGATCGGCAAACTAGAGCGACCCCCTCCGCTAGTGGACCCGTAGCTGGAGTTTTGGAATCCGATTTGAATGCGCCGTTCGGCTACGAATAAACGAATTCGACGCGTGGGAAGGAAGAACTTCCTGCGTTCTCTAGTGCGTGAATACTTGGGTACAAGTAGCTATTCCATCGTCCACCACTTCACCGTCTCATCTCCTGCTGTCTGCCGACCGGACAGCCATTCCGTATCGCCGCCCCCGTCGCCGATCCGCACCAGAGACAAGCCTGCCTGGGTACTCGTTCCATTGTCGATTCCGCCTCACAGCCCGTATGCAGGAACCATACCAGAGGATGATCCTCGCCGAGGACGATACCTGGAACGACGTTAGTAATTAGCGGCTTCCAAGACTTCGAAAGGTAAGTCCCCTTTTTTATATACTCGCGTCCGTGACTTTCGCGCAGTGTTTCGCGATCCAAAAAGAACCCGCTTTTCCATCCAATTGTGCGAGTCGAACCATTCGAGACTGCGTGCTGCTCCGCCATACGGTTAATTTTCCGCGACCCCAGACCTGATACATCTATGAAAGGAAAAATATTTTGAAAACTTTAATTATAGTCTTTAATACAAGCAGTTGGACAGTATTTCAATTTTTGATGAAATTGATGAAAGTCAACCATCTTCAAATGATCAGAATCTTTGCCGTTTGAACAATAAGTGACTAACAAATAACTGCATAAATTTCAGGCTTATGAACATACTGATTAAGTCTTATGCAGACACGTTTATAACCGAGTTACTAAATAATAATCAACACTAAATAATCATCTTTAAACTTAAACGATTACACCTGGCATATATATAAAAATATTGCAAACGTGAAAATTAAGTGGTTTATCAAGAACTCTTCTAAAAGAACGGACGAAGCCAATAGAAATCTTTGTTGAAGTAAGCAAGTTCTAAAGTTTATCTGTCTACGTTACATAGCAAGTGAGTTCTGAAGTTCTACGAAAGCCGATGGAGCTCCTCACTATCGACGTTTCAAAGCAAGTTCACAAATTCTAAGTTCAACGCTTAAAACTTTGTGTGTTCTATATATCTATGCAAAGTGATTGTCCCTATCAGTTTATACGTTTCAGAGTACGTAAGATGCAAAGTTCTATGCAACATGATTTCGCTTCTTATTTCTACGTTTCATAGTAAGCACTTCCTATATCTTCATACAACGCGATGCAGCTTCGCAGTCCTGCGTTTCAAAGTAATTCCCAAAGTTCCACGAAAAGGGATGTCGCATCTGAGTGTCTACATGTCAGTATGAGCAGCTTTGAAGATTCCTTGCAACAAGATGGAGCATCTCAGTACTATAATTCGTCGTAAGCAATAAAAAAATATTCTGTGCTACAAGATGGTGCTTCTCAGTTTCACACTTCAAAGCAAGTATGTAATGTTCTATGCATCGCATTGTGCTTACCTGCTTCTACATTTCAGAATAATGTGAATGCTACAATTCCCTCCAACGGAATGGTCCTTCATAGTGTCTACGTTTCAGAACAATAGAGTTCCTATGCCCCATGCAATGCCATGGCGCATCTTATTTCAACGTTACAAAGTAAGTAAGCAGTAACATTCTATGCATTGCATTATGCTTATTTGCTCCTACATTCCAAACGACTGTGAAATTTACAGTTTCAAGCAACGAGATGGTGCTTCATAATGTCTGCATTTTAAGGCAATAGAATTCTAATGCTCCATGGAATGCAATGGCGCATCTCATTTCAATGTTCCGAAATAAGTAGGTTGCAATCTTCTATGCACAGCAATATGCCGATCTGCTTCTATATTTCAAAAGAAAGTGAAATCTACAGTTCCTTGCAACGGGATGGTGTTTCAGTGTCTGCGTTTTGAACGAGCAGAGTTCTAATGCATATGCATCGCGATGATGCATATCATTTCAACGCTTCAAAGTAATTAGGTTGTAATGTCTTATGTATCACATTATGCCTCTCTGCTACTACGCTTCAAAAGAATGTGAATCTTACAGTCGCTTGCATCGGGATGGCAATTCATAGTATCTGCTTTTCAAACCAATAGATTACTTTGTGCATCGCGAGGGCGCATATCATTTCAGCGCTTCAAAGTAAGTAGGTTGTTATGTTCTACGCATCGAAATCTTCTCATTTGCTTCTATGCTTCAAAATAATGTGAATCCCTCATCACTTCATTGCAACGGAGTGGTTTTTTATAATGTCGTTGTATCAGAGGAATATATTTCTAATGCTTCATGCATCGCGATGGCCCATATCTTTTCAACGTATCTAGATAAGTAGGTAGTAATGCTCCATGCGTCGCATTATGCTTACCTGTTACAACGCTTCAAAAGTATGTGTAATGTACAGTACCCTGCAACCAGATGGCGCCTTGCAGTGTCTTCGATGCAACGCGGTAGTGTTCTATTGCTCCATATAATGCGATGGCTCTCGACGTTACAAAGTGAGCAGTAACATTCTATGCATCATATCATGCTTATTTGCTTCTACATTCCAAAGGAATGTGAATTATACAGTTCCGTGAAACGAGAGAGAGAACGTTATTGCTCTGGAAGGTAGATACTACGAAGTGCCATTCCGTTGCATGGAACTGAAGAATTCACATTCTTTTGAAGTATAGAAGCAGAAAACAATATTTCTGCGAGTAGAAGATTGCAACTTACTTTCTTCGAACCGTTGCACCGGAATGCGCTTCCGCATTGCAAGGAGCATTACATCTTTATTGCTTTTACACGCAGACACTATGATGCGCTATCCCGTTGCAAGTAACTATGTTCTTCATATACTTTTGATGTATAGAGGGAGATGAAATCAATACATTGTATAGAACATTAGAACTTACTAACTTTATAACATTTAATGAGATGTGTCACCGCATTGAATGGAGTGTTAGAACTCTATTGCTTTGACACGTAGGCATAATGATGCGTAATCCAGTTGGAAGGAACTGTGAAGCTCAGATTCGTTTAATGTGTAGAAACAGATAAGAATGAAGCAGTGCATAGAAGATTACAGCTACTGGAGTTTTTATAGTGTCTATTCTGCTTAGATTTAGCGGAGAGTGTAAGTATATATACTAATTAGAAATGTTTATTTAAAACATCCTGAAATGATACAAAATTATATGGAATTTAATTGTACTGGAGCAATTGGACGGCGGATTACCTATTTACTCTTGACTAAAATATATGATAAGTGTGAATATATATACTAATTTGAAATTTTTACTTTGAACATCATGAAGTGTGAATTCAACAGAGACATTTAATTGTAGAACTGAGAAACACTATCGCGTTGCATGGACGTTTGGAACTCAATTACTTTGACAAGTAGACATTATGAAGCTCTATACAGTAACATGGAACTATAGAAATAATATACATAGTAGTGTAGAAACTAGTAAGCACGATTGTATTGCGTAGAACCTTACAACTTACTTACTTTGATACATAGAACTAAGAATTTCCATCGCGTTGCATGGAACATTGGATGTTAATTACATTGACAAACTGGTATTTAGGAGAGCTATAGAGTAACATGGATATGTAGAAATTGCATGTAATTGTATTGTAGAACCAAGTATGCATAGTGGCTTGTATTGAAGCTTACTACTTACTTACGTTGAAAGGAGAAGCCATCACGCTACAAGGAACTGTAGAATTCACATCACTTTGAAGTCCAGAAGCAGATAAGCATAACGCAATGTATAGAACGTTACAGCTTACATGCATTAAAACGTAAGAAGGAGATGCGCCAACGCATTGCAAGTAGCCGCAGAACTTTATTGCCTTGACAACTAGACACTGTGAAGCGCAATCCCCTTGTAAGGAATTGTGGAATTCATATTCTTCTGAAGTGCAGAAGTGGATAAGCATTATGCTATGCATGGAACATTACAACTTACTTACTTTGTATCGTTGAAAAGAAATGTTGCATGGAGCATTAGATGTCAATTACTTTGATAAGTTGAGACTTAGAGAAAATCTTCACATGTGTAGATGCGGTGCCCTCCGTGGCATACTGAACACTTTTGGGTTCTTATGGTTGTCCTGCTTGTTCTGCTTTCGGTGTAATCGTCATCAGAATGTCACCTGATTTCTCCGTAGTACGTTGATTCGTGGAACGTGAATGGTCCGATAGTCTCCCGTCGACCCGACTTGCGGTTGAGCTTGCCCTTGCGTTCATCTCTGGTACACAGTTGGCCCGATTCTCCAAATCTCCAAAAACTCTAGAAGATCCCTGTAAGACGGCACCTTGTTGTCTTTACTGTGAGTCCCATTGGAATAACGTATTAGCATTTATCTTTCCTCGAATGATGGAAAGCAGAAGTGTTCCATTGCGAGATGTTTTCTTTGGAATTTTTCAGTGCGCGCAGAAGTTGGTTGACGGTGTCGACGATATTGCCCAGTGTTTCTGCAGTGTTCCTTGGCGGTTTAAGAATATTCCAGATTGCATCACAATATTTAGTGGCAGCCCGACTTATACGGTCGTATTTACCTTTCAATAACTCAATCGCGTCGAGTTATGATATCGAATCAGAGCGAGTTGTGATAGAGAAGTAGTCGTTTTGAATTTTGTAAAGACGTGACGTTTCTGTTTCGTTTTATTCTTCGAGGTCAAATTGGATGCCATCGAATCGTTTCCACGTTTCAGTTAACGCGTAAAGATGGGTTTGTAGTAAACGTATATCCGGTTGTTCTGATGTTTTGCCTGTATTAAGGAGTCGCGTGAAGGTAGTGATTTGACCGAATGTGGTACCACGTTTACGCCGCAGTGAACTGAGAATAATTTCATGGGGAATGGACTGAGCTTTTTCGAGCGATCGGGTTGTCATCGTGGAACATGAATAAGAAAGGAATAGACGAATAAACGAGTCTACCTTTTCAATGTGAAGATATCAGGTTTGTTAAGCTCTGTCATGATGTCTGGATTCCCTGGTATGTCCGACTTGTTGCTGCTGAGAATCTCAATTTGTCCTGGAGCGTTGGCTTGATCACTGGCATGATTCTTCGATCACTGAATGTTGATTGATTGACACTGTAGTTCGGGCACTCACGTCACTGATTTTAACTGTTCGTTTTTATAACTCGCAGTCGACGAGGCTCATTTTCGGTTGATAAGCCTACGAAGGACGTAAATCTTCATTACGTATCTTTTCGTCACAGTTGCAACGTGCGCTCTAATACCTGTTACAGTAATAGGGAAGTAGATAGATATAATTGGAATTGATACGATTCCTTAACAAACAATTATACTTAACTTAAAATGAATTAAAAGGTTTTAGTGTTTTTCATGTTCTCGGATATGTCTGAATCTGAATTTCTACTAAGCTCATCAGTCATGAAGTCAGAGTGTTTTAATGTGAATTTGTATGGAGGGGTGGTCAAGGGTGTGGCAAATCAATGAGACGTTATTGGTGGAAAATCTGTAGATTTGCTTCTTTCTCTGGAACTGGGAGGAGACAAGAAGGCGCGAAGAGTGGGACCAACGGTTGTAGGTTGGTTGCGACAATTGTGAGAAGCGGGAAATAAGACAATAAAACGGCCAGCTGCATGGTATACACAATTTGAAGAATCACTACGAAGGCTTGATTTTGAAATTTACGATGAGACGACATCTTGTTGCTTTACGAGTTTATTGCTACTATGTGTTTAATAGGGATTTTGCAGAATTTGTGAAATGAGGATGCATGGAGCATGAGAACTGCATTGCATTGGCACGCAAGCATCATGAAGCGCCATTTCGTTGCATGGAATTAAAGAATTTCCATTCTTCGGAAATGTAGGAACAAATAAGTATAGCGATGTGTACAGATGATTACAGCTTATTTATTTTGAAAGGTAGAAATGGGATGTGCTATCACATTGCATAGATTAATAGAGCTCTACTGCTTTGACACTTAAACTCTTTTATGCTCCATGAAATTGCATGGATCTGTAGTATTCACATTCTTATGAAGTGCAAAAGCAGGAAGGCGTAACGCTACGTATAGAGGAGTACAACTTAATTACATCGAAGCGTTGAAATGAGATGCTCCATCGCATTGCATGTAGCATTAGAAATCTACTGCATTGATGCACAGACACTATGAAGTATCATCTCCTTGCAAGAAACTGTGGAATTTACATTCTTTTAAAGCGTAGGAGCAGGCAAACATAATCGTGAGCATAGAAAGTTACATCTTACATCGAAATGATGAAATGTGATGCGCCATCGCATTGCATGCAGCAGTAGAACTCTGCTGCTATAATACGTGAACACTATAATGCCGCAACCCAATGAATGGAACTATAGAATTCACATTCGTTAGAAGTGTATAAGCAGATCAGCATAATGATATGCTTAAAAGATTACAGGTTACTTACTTTGAAAAGTTGAAATGAGATGTATTATCGCGTTGCGTGGAAGATTAGAACTTCATGGTTTTCACACGCAGATACTGTGAAGCATCATCCCGTTTCAAGGAACTGCAGAGTATACATTCCTTTAATGTGTAGTTGCAGGCAAGCATAATGTTATTGAAGGATAATGAAATAATCTTAATTTAAATGTTAATCAATAACTCAGGTTTAATGTCAATCTTACGTACGTGGAATATTCTACAATGCGAGTGAGAGCGAATGTGCGAAGCAAAAGAGTTTTTCGTGTGAGTGTTTATAATAATGAAGCAGTTGTACATTAGCAGTCTTTGGAGTAATATCTCAGTTGAAAAGAACTATTTAATGATATAAAAAATCTTATAATTGTCTTTTATTAATAAGTTTCCTATAATTTTGGGGTCTCGGGCGTAGTAATTATCAAGAAGACATTCAAGAATTAAATCGGATACGTTCTAAAGATTGAAGTATTATCGAATATTTGAAGACAGAGCGTTCAAGATAATTCCTTGACGGTCTAGAACGTTCGAGAAGATACTCAAGCGATGCGAGTGTAGTTTTTAGAGATAGTGCGAGAACGAAAATTAATTATTCGTGTGGAGACACTTCGAGTTTAAACGCAAGTGTCGAGTAATAATTTTTACAATGATCGATTTGAGAAAAATTATTTTTATTAATTACAGTTACAGCTCTAAGAGAGGTATTAATAGAGCATAAACTACTTACTGCTGGTTTGAAAGCTGAATTAATTTCCCGTTTGATGGAAGTTGACCCAGACGGAACGTGAAGTTCATGAAGATAATGAGGAGTCGTGTGCTGGTGTATTAGCAGAACGTGAGTTAGCCGTGTTGCGCCTTGAGTTAGATCCGGTGCGACAAAAATTACAGGTTGAGTAAAATTCGAAAAATGAGCAACGAAGATCGATGCGTAATTTTGAAGGCGAAGTATTTAATGTTGTTAGTAGCGGTGACAATTTCTTAATAGTCTAAAGTAAATCTGGTGATTATAAAATTTGGGAGAAGCAAACCAAATTATTCAAGACGACATATAAATTGGAAGATGACGTTGCACGAATACTTATCGGTATGCTACTGAAGGGAAAAGCACTTGAATGATTTCTTTCTAAACCAGAATATACAACTATGGCATTCAACCGACTGCTGGAAGAATTATGAGTTGTTTTATCATCCGCAAAGCAAAATTGAAACGAAGAAGAAATTTGAAGAGCGGTTATGGAACAGGAACGAGACGTTTCATGAATATTTGCACGAGAAGAACATTCTTGGAAATCGAGTACCAATCAACGACCATGAAATACTTGAATATCTGATTGACGGCATTCCCGATGAAATGCTCCGGAACCACGGGCGTATTCTACAGTTTACAACAACCAATCAACTTTCGAAAGCGTTTGAAAAGGTAATTCTTCGAGATCGAGGTATGTCGAGTGTGCAGAGGTCAACAAAGTTTGAGATATGTAATGACAGTTTCGTTAGAAATGAAAGAAAAGAGATTGTCAATGTGGATGAGATAAAAGAATTTATCGGTAATATTGTACGATGTTATATTTGTGGTGGGCACGATCATATTAGCGTGAATTGTCCAACGAAAGATCGCGGTGTAAAATGTTTTACATGTCAAGAACGTGGACATATTGCGTCGAAATGTCCCAAGAAATTTAAAGCGAGTAAGAGAACTGCGCGACATTAGGAGTATCGTACCGAAAGTATCTCAAAAATGATTTACCTAACGGATACGGGATCGAAGCATTAGTGGAATCAGGAAGTGATTTTAGTTTAATTCACACAGACGAGTTTATTAAGCTCGGTTTCCGAAATTACGACACAATGAATTACATTTCGATGGTATAGGTTAAAAAAAGAAAAATTACCGTAGATGGGCACTGATATCCGATTTGTATAGAAGTAATCTCTGATACCATTGTTCGGCACAAGCTGTTGATAGGAACGAATTTCTTAAATGTAACCGATGTTAGCATTAGAGGTGGTAAAGTAAGCTTTCGTTGATTACCGAAAGTAACGCGCGAAATTGTTCAAAGAGAAAGCATTGTACCGAAAATATTTAAAACAGATGTGACGAGTGACGTGTTAGAAATGAATCAAGTTGATGTGTCTCATGTATTAGATCCTAATTAGCGAGTGGCGATAGAAAATCTTATTAGTAATTACAAGCCGAGGAAAACCTTTGAACGTGAAATTGCAATAAAATTAATATTGAAAGGCAAATAGTCCGTATATCAATCGGCGAGACGATTGTCAGCGTCGCAAAAAGAGATTGCTAATATGTAGATAGAACAGTGGATTGCGGCTGGAGTCACTCATTTATCTACTTCTGATTATGCGAGTCCGGTTGTTCGCGTTCGGAAGAAAAATGATTCGTTTAGATTATGTGTGGATCATCGACAAATTAATAAGAAGATTATTAAATGTAGATATCCGTTACAACTGATTGAAGATAAATTAGATCTGTTACAAGTCGCGCGCTATTTCAGTACTCTTGACTTGAAAAACAGGTTCTCTCACGTGCAATAGGATAAATCAAGTCGAAAGTATACAGCATTTATTGTACCAGATAGTCATTATGAGTTCTTACGAGTCCCTTTTGGTTTATGTAATTCTCCGGCAGTTACTACCACTTTTCTCTAGCAGTAAGACAACTTCTGCTGCATCTAAATACAGTAGCTACGAGTTTGAAGTTTTAGCAATAGTAAAAGCATTGAAGAAATTTGGAGTTCCTTTATTAGGAATTTCGTTTATTATTGTTATTGATTGCCGAGCTATTACTCCTACAATGAATAAGAAAGATCTTCGTGTATGTGTTGCATGATGAGCATTATCGTTCAAAGAATTTGATTACCGGATAGAGCATCGTCCAGGGAAGGACATGATACATGTTGATGCGCTTAGTAGAAATCCTCTTCCTACGAATTTCCTAATCGATGGATCTGATGCAAGTCTTACAACGCGTTTGTGGAAAGCACAGGAAGAAGATGAGACTGTATTAAAACTTCGAGATTTGGTACTTCAAAACAAGACGAATGATTATGTTCTACGGGGAAATTTTCTGTACAGAAACTCTGGAGGTAATATTCAACTAGTAGTGTCATGTCGGATGCAGATACATAAAATAAGGTAGGCTTATGAGTGTGGACATTTTTCTGTGGTCAAGACTAAAGCTATCGTACGTAAAGATTATTAGATTCCAAACCTTCGGCAGCAAGTTGAACAGGTGGTAAGAAATTGTGTTGCATGCATCTTAGCCGAAAAGATGCTGGGGAAGCAGGAGTGTCATTTAAATCCGATTGAAAAGGGGAGTATTCCTTTTGATACATTTCATATCGATCATCTTAAACTACTGCTATCGACAAATATAAACGTATCAGTATATATTTGTAGTGATAGATGCTTTTACAAAATTTACATGGCTTTATACTACATCATCTACTACTACAGATAAAGTTTTGTCACTCCTGAAGAAGCAAGCGACTATTTTCTGTAATCTGCGTCGAATAATTTCTGATAGGGGAACAGCTTTCACAGCAAATGATTTCAAGCATTATTCTCAAGAAGATAATATAGAACATGTTTCAACAACAACAGGAAATCTTAGAGCTAATGGTCATGTTGAACGTCGTAATAGAACATTCATACTGTTGTCAGCAATATTAGCTACAACCTAAGCCCTGTGAATGATATAAGTATTTAGAAGTAGATCAACAATGTTTGAAATCAACAATACATCGAAATATTGGCACGTCACCGTTTCATCTTCTCTTTGGGACACATCCTCGACTTAAAGGTTATCTTGACATCCGAGACATACTTGATAAGGAATGGATCGCACCTTTTCAAGATAATCGAGATGAAGTACGACTTCAAGCAAGTAAAAATATATCCAGCGTCCAATAAGAGAATAGGCGAACTTTTAACAAAAGTAGACGAAAAGCTAGAATTTATCGTGAAGGAGATCAAGTAGCAATTAAACGTATGCAACAGAGTACTGGTCTAAATATAGCTCATAAATATTTTGAACCGTATGTAGTTGCACGAGTTTTACACAATCAACGGTTTGTAGTTTGAAAGGTAGGGCAAGGAGAAGGACCCCTATAAACATCGATGTCAGCAGATTCTATGAAATTGTGGATCGAAGAAATCTATGATATTTATCTGAAATCGAAGACGACATGAATGAAGAATGACGGCATGACATTCGGAACGATTGTTCATGCAGGACGGCCGAGTGAAGAATAACTCACTCACTAATGCATGGAGAATTAGGACTCTCCTCATTTGACACGCAGACACTGTGAAGCGCCATTCCATTGCATGGAATCGTAGAATTCACTTTCTTCTAAAGTGTAGAAACAGTTAAGCATAATACTATGCATGGAGGATTGCAGTTTACTTTGATTGAAACGTTGGAATGAGATTTGCCCCAGTATTGAATGGGGTATTAGAACTTCGTTGCTTTGACGTGTAGACATTATGAAGCTGCTTCCTGTTGCATGGAACTGTAGAACTTACATTCTTTGAGTGTTGAAGCAGCCGGCATAATGTCATGCATAGTAGATTACAGACTACTTACTTCTATACGTTGAAATGAGATGCGCTATCGCATGGCATGGGGCATTAAAACCCTACTTCTTTGATACGCAGACACTATACAGACGGACCCCGTTGCATTGAATTATAGAATTCACATTCTTGTGAAGTGCACACGCAGATAAGTATAATGCTATGCACAGAAGGTTAGAGGTTACAAAGTTTGTAATGTTGAAACGAAATGGCCCATTGCACGGCATGTAGCATTAGAGCTCTATTGTTACGACACGCAGACAATGCGATGCGAAATCCTGTTTAAAGAAATTGCAGAATCCACATATCTTTGAAGTGTAAAAGCTGACAAGCGTAATCCTATGCATAGAATGTTTCAGCTTACTTACTTGTAAACATTGATGTGAGATTCGCCACTGCATGTCATGAAGCATTAGGATCCTGTTGCTCCAACAGGCAGACTGTATGAAGGGCTATCTTGTTGCATGGACATATAGAATTAACGTTCTTTTGAAGTGTTGTGGCAGATATTTGTAATGCTATACATAACAGCTTACTGCTATTGCATTATTTCAAATGTCAACGGAGAAACAAAAATGAATCTTGAGTTAGGAAATGGAATCCAGTATATAAACTGTGAAATAGTTCTGTCGGTTCGAGTAGGGTTCACGACTGTTTATACCTCGTGGCCTGAAAGGAAAACACGTGCAGACTTTGCGCCGTCTATTTCTTTAGGAGGGAGGACCCTATATTTCCTATGCGGTGTCCTCACAATTATTAGAGCGTTTAAACGTAAGGACGTACCATCAAACCTTAAGAATAAAGTTACAGACTATAAAGAACTTTGGACAGCTTTTCGTTTATATTTACCCATAATTCAATAAGTTGTGGGCCCAGTTTACGTATTTTAATAGTATTAACACTTTAGTAGATATTCTTTTTAGTGATAACTTTTGTGTACGTGATTATGTGATTATAAGTGTAATATCAGAAGTATAAATAAGTGATTATACTATTAAAGGAACATTATTAGTGAATATAAACCTTTCCTTATGAAAGAAAAGAGAAATATGGAAAGTACAAAAACCAAGAGGAACATTAAACAATTTGATGGTGATCGCTACAGTATGTTGCAATTAAGAATTGATACTCTGTTAAGCGAATTGGATAATTATTGATGAATCCATTCCAGTAAAAATAACTGAAAATTGGAGGAAAGCAGAGAGGATGCTGAATATTTAGCAGATTCCATTTTGAGCTTCGCAAATAATGCGAAAACTGCTGCTGAAATTTTGCAGAAATTGGATGACATATATGAAAGAGATAGTTTAGCCACGCAATTGGCTGTTAGAAAAAAACTATTAAATTTAAAACTACAGGGAGAGCAGCCCTTGATAAAACATTTTACACCACTCAATGACATAATCACGGAACTCTTAGTAGCGTGTGCAAAATTAGAAGAAACGGATAAAGCTTTCCATTTACTACTAATCCTTCCAACGTACTATGGCGAGTAATTACGGCAATAGAACATTTCCCGAAGACAATCCAACATTAGCATTTCTAAAAACTGGTTTATTGGTCCATGAAGTAAAATTACGAACAGGCTGCTCGACAAGCGCGAAAGTATTACATACTGAGAAGATACATACAGATAGAGATAATTTAAATGGCCAAAGAAACGATAAATATAAAATGCCATGATTGTGGGCGAAAGGGCATAAAATAGAAGAACGTTTCTATTATAAAAGAACGGTCCAGCATGCAGAAAAGAAAAAGGTCACTCACCCAAGCAGCTCCAGTAACAGAAGAATTGGATATTGCAAAGATTTGGTCATCCTCGTTTGCCTTTATGACGGGGTACAATGAAAATGGGGAAGACGATAAAAACAAATTAAAGTTTCTGTTGGATTCCGGAGCGTCGGATCACATTGTCAAATGTGATAATGTCTTTCCGACATTCGACAAGTTGAGTCCACCCTTGAAGATTTCGGTGGCAGAATGGTGCTGTCCGATAGAGGGATGCAAGAAGCAGGAATGGACATCGTATATGTAACAGATGGAAACGTTCAAGTAATGAAAACTGGTGAGAAAATAATCAAAGGTAAGGAATAAAATAGCTTATCTATTACTGATTTTCACATGAAAAATGGTGAAAAGTTGATTAATCACCAGATTCATAGTACAATAAATAATGACTATGAACTGTCGCATCAGCGTTTGGGCCACATTGGAAGATCAAAATTCGTAGACTTGATGAATAAAAAAATGGTCAATGATGTAAATCATATTGAAATGATAGTGCCGAATGATAATTTATGTGAGGCTTGCATTAAAGCTAAGCAAGCACGGTTATCATTCGAAAAGGTAAAGAATATGAAGCATGTAAAGCGACCATTGTTTATTATTTATTCAGATGTATGTTGTTTTATTATTCCTTTAACTATTAACGGAAAGAATTATTTTCTCCTGTTTGTGGTCGAATATACACTTTACCGTGCAACATACCTGATTACATATAAATCAACAGTATTTTCTGCACTTAAAGATTTTGCAACTAGATGCGAGGCCCATTTTAATTTAAAAGTTGCTCAGTTGTATAGCGATAATGGCAGAGAATATCTGTCAAATGAGATGAAAGATTATTGTGTAGAAAAGAGTACTAGTTACCATCTAACAGTTCTGCGAACTCCCCAATTGGTGTTTCTGAGAGAATGGTCAGAAACGTAACAGAAAAGGCACGCACGATGATAAGTGGTGCCACTTTAAATAAACTGTTTTTGATGGAAGCAGCTTTAACTGTGACGTATTTAATAAACTTAAGCCCAACAAAGGCTTTAAAACAAAGCAAAACGCCATTTGAAATGTGGCTTGATAAAAAGCCTAAAGTAAAGTATTTACGAATTTTCGGTTCCACAGCTTATATTCATGATAAGACTCGAAAAACCATGTTTGATGAAAAATCTTGGAAAGGCAATGGAAATCATGGCCAATAGATAATATTATGCCTAATGATTGTGATTTCTACTGTTACATGCAACGGGATGACGCTGTTCTGAGTCTGCTTGTGGAAACGGAAGAGGTCTAGTACTTCATGCAATTCAAAGGCGTACCTCATTGCAAATTTTCAAAGTAAGTGAGCTAAAACTTCTAAACAAAGCAATATGCTTATCTGCCTTTACATTTCCAAAGATTGTGAATTATACATTTCCATGGAACGGAATAGCGCTTCATAGTGTCTGCGTGTCAAAGCGGTAGAGTTCTAAAGTACCATGCAATGCGACAGCGCATCCCATTTAAACGTTTCAAAGTAAGTAAGCTGCAATCTTCAATTAATAACATTATGCTTATCGGCATCTACACTCCCTATAAACATGAATTCTACAGTTCCGTGCAACGGGATGGCGCTTCAGTGTGTCTGCGTGTCAAAGCAATGGAGTTGCAGTGTTCCATGCAGTGCGAATGGCTCTTGTCATTTCAAAGTTTCAAAGTAAGGATCCTGTATGTGAATTCTACAGGTTCATGCAAGAGGAAGTGACTTCATAATGTCTACGTATCAAATGGAGTTTTAATGGAGTTTTAATGGAGTTTTAATGCTCCATGCATTGCTATGCCGCATATCATTGCAACGTTTCAAATTAAGTGAGCTGTAATCTTCTATGCATAGCATTATGCTTATTTGTATCTATACTTCAGAAGAATCTGAATTCTACAGTCATATGCATCGGGACGGCGTTTCATAGTGTCTTCGTGTAAAAACAATGGAGTTCCAATGCTGTATGCGGTGCGGTGGAGTATCCCATTTCAACGTTCGAAAGCAAGAATGTTGTAATGTTCTATGTATCGCATTACCCTTACCTATTTCTACACTTCAAACGAATGTAAATTAGACTGTACCTTGCACCGGGCTGGGAATTCTTATTGTCTGCTTGTCAAAGCTGTAGTGATCTAATTCTCCGCATTGTAAACAAACATTCAATACTTAAAATATAACAAATCAATATTATAAACCTAACATAATTATTTAATCTTTTTATGTAATTTTTCAAAACATGTTGGGTAGAGTTTTGGTTGGCCCTTACATCGGTTACAACAGGTTTTTATTTTTATCGCCTTATTCGCGGCATACTACCCGCCATTTATCCTAGACATCCGTTTATAATATTCTTTACAGCCCTGCCTTGTTTTTCTCGCGCGGCCTTGGAACGACCGCAGAAAATGTGTACGTTTCTTGGGCACTGCTTAAGTTTCAGATGACGTTTGTTCACCGTGATGATCCACTGTACTGAAGAGATAATCAATAACTTTTTCGCGGAAGTTTAATATTTTCATACCTTTAGTACTCCATTTTCTATATATATAGCAGGCATTAACTAGAGAAGCCCCGCATACTAATTCGATAACTATTTTTCTATACCACTTTACTGTTCTGCGTAATCAACTGTGATAAGAAGACATCTGGTCGGATGGTCAAACCCTTTCTTAGCTTTGTTATAAAGAAACACAATGTCCGGTTTTAACTTATTGTTACCACCCTGAACAATGACACATTTGTGGTTTTCAGAAGTGGCTAGCATGCATACCGGCCTCTTATCCGTCCACTTTAATAATTTAAAGCCACTCCGATTTTGAAAATACATAAAACCACCCCGTTGCTGTTTTCGTATGGCCTACAGCTGGGGAAATTTTTTATTAATTTTTACTGGACCACAAATAAATGTTCCCTTTTGCAGAAGTTCCTCGGCCAATGGGACACTATTGTCAAAACCATCTGCGTATAATACGCGGCTTCCAAATAATAATTCAACTTCCAACGTCATAACAACAGTATGCGCATGTACTTTAACTATTATAGTTGCATTTTTTCCGACGTAAATAAGAATGTTGTGAGTGCATCCTTCAGGAAGGCACAGTTAACAAAGTCTTATACCATATTTATGCCGCTTTCCTGGGATATATTGGCAAGAACTGAGGCGTCCTCGCCACGAAACCATGGTTTCGTCGATTACAATATTTTTACAAGTCTTAACAGTAATTGTGAAAGTGTCGACAATTTCGGTAACAATATTTCTAAGTTTATTCAAACGGTCCTCAGTCCAAGCCGTGAAAATGTAGGATAAGTGTAAATATCTATGTATCGATGTAAACCGGTCGCGCTTTTCATATCCGCGTTTGTATACATATCGTTTTTTTGAGATCAATATAATCTAATTTCTAGCAGTGGCGCTACAACCAATATAAGCAGGACACCAATAAAAATGTTCATTTCGTTTTCTGTCATAGGCTGCCAGGCCAGTTGGTGTCTAGAAGAAAAAAAATTTTTAAGTGTAGAAGCAAATAAGCATAATGCTATACATAGAGAATTACAAATTACTTACTCAGAACGTTGAAATGAGTTGCGCCATCGCATTGCATGGAGCATTAGGACTCTACTGTATCGACACCGAGACACTGTGGAACGCCATCCAGTTGCTTGGAACTGTAGATTTCACATTTTTTAGAAATGTAGAAATAGAAAAACAAAATGCTATGTATGGAGGATTGCAACTTACTTACTTTGAAACTTTGAAATAAGATGCGCGACACCATTGAATGGAGCATTAGAACACTTTCTGTTGTAATGCAAAAGCAGAAAAGGATAATGCTATTCATAGAAGATTACAGCTCACTAACTTCGAATCGTTGAAATGAGGTGGGCCATTGGAATGCATGGTGTTTTTTAGAATATCATTGACTTGCCACGCAGACACTATGAAGCGCAATCCAAGTGTAAGGAGCTCTAGCATTTACTTTCTCTTGAAATGTAGAAGCAGATAAGCATAATGCCATGCATCGAAGTATACCGCTTACTTACCTCGAAGCGATGAAATGCTATGTGCCATCGCATTAGTACTCTTCCGCTTTGACACACAGACACCATGAAGCTCCATTCCATTGCATGGAACTGTACAATTCACATTCTTTTGAAGACCTGAAGCTGTTAACACATTGACAGCCGCCCCCGCGATAACGCAGGTTTTTGAGTATGTCACTTGAGCGCCGGTCCCGTGAAAACGCGGGTTTCTGAGTCTGACGCTTGTGTGCTGATCCCACCATGATATGCAATTTTTTTGCTGGTTTGAATATCTTGTACATCAATTTGTATGTACTTGCCATGGTTATGTCGATCTTCATTTCATATGCCCAAGACATAAAACTTATGCGATAGTTTGGAAACAATCAAAGCAAGAATTATTCTTGAACAATGCAGTCCATAGTCATCTTCTGTTTCGTAGGCTTACGCTTCTAGTTTACCAGTATAACAAGGTTCATTATTTTGTAACTTTTTACTCACATAATATGAGTGATACTATTGATGAGTATATTGCTGACTTTCTATCGGATTATTCGGTACATTCAGAAGATTCTGATATAAATGTCGAGGACTGCTATATTGATGTGGGTCCAAGAATAAGATCAACAGCCATTCCACTACAGCATTCAAGCGATTCCGATGATTCCAGTCATTGTGTAATGTTCACAGGATTGTATAGTTACAGCGAAGAATGATCAGATGTCGATAAAATTCCTACCACATCAGATTTTACGGTTGAGCTAGGTCCCAAAATATTCCCTATTGATAAGAAAAGCCTAAAAGGAATCTATTCTAATGTTGCATGCAACTGGATGACGCTTCATAGTATTTGCGTTTCAAAGCAATGGAGTACTAATGCTTAATTCATTTCTGTGGCGATTGTCATTTTAACGTTTCAATGGAAGTAGGTTTAAATTTCCTATGTATCGCATAAAACATATCTGCTTGTACGCTTTAAATGATAGTGAATCCTCCTGCTGAATGTAAAGAGCTGTCGTTTCATAGTGTCTGCGTTTCAAAGCAATAGGGATCTAATGCTTTATACATCGCAATGGTCGCGTTTAATTTCAGCGTTTCTAAGTTAGTAGGGTACAATCTTCTAAGCATTCCAATATGCTTAACTCCGTTTACACTTCTAAAGGATGTGGAGTCTACAGGTCCACGCAGTGTGTAGGCGCTTCATTCTGCCTACGTGTTAGAGTAATAGAGTTATAATGCTCGATTCAATGCAATGGCGTTTCTCAGTTCAACCATTCAATTTAAGTAAAATGTATAGTTCTATTCAAAGCAGCTATAATTACCAGGTTGTTTGATACAAAGTATGTAATTTCTACAGGTACATGTAACAGAATAGCGCTTCTAAGTATCAAATTGTCTAAATAATTTACTTGCAAATGTCCATGTAACGCGATTTTGTTTCTTAGTTCAGCGTTTCAGTGTATGTTAGTTCTAAGTTTCTATACATACCAATTTTACTTACTAGGTACTTCATAACAATGTATGCAATTCCTACAGATCCATGTAATTGTTGGCTCTTCTAACTGTCAAATTGACATAGTAATTGACTTCCAATGGTCCATACAGCTTCTTAGTTCTACGTTTCAAAGTAAGCGAGTTGTAGGTATCTACACAACGCAGTTACGTTTACCTGGTGCTACGTTACAAAATGTGCAATATCTACAGTTCCGTATGACTATTCTGCACTTCTAAGTATCAGCTTGTCAAAGTAATTGACTTCGGAAGTTCAATGCAACGCGATGGCGAATCTCAGTTTTACAATTCAAAGTTCCTCATCTAAACGCGTCTGTAGAAATAGCACTTTATGATGTTCTAAGTGCATGTTTCAAGTTATTATATATGTTTACTCTTATCGTGTATTACAGTTGATTGTCAATAGATTACCATTACTAAATACCCTATTACATCCAAAATCCTAATTAATTTTACATTATTTCATGACTTTTTAATAATAAATATTCCATATTAGTATATATATTTATTCTTATCATATATTTTAATTGATTGCTAGTAGAATACTCCCGCTAAATTACATCTAAAATCCCATCTAATTTCGTACTATTTCACGATTTTTTAAATAAATATTTCAAATTGGCACAAATATTTGGAGACATTTATTTTAATTGTAAAAAGGATTTCCCCTCGAAACGTTAGATTAAACCTAAAATTGTGCCTCATTATATATAATTTCATGACGCTTTAAATAATTACTTCAAATTATTATATATGCTTCAACTTAACATATATTTTAGTTAATCCTAAATGGAATATCCTCTAAATACTACAATTGTATCTAAAATCTTATCTAATTTTGTATTATTTCTTGACATTTTAAATATATATTTCAAAGTAGTACATATATTTACACTTATCATATATGATAGTCGATTCTAAATAGAATATCCCCACTAAATATTCCATTAGATCTGCATTCCTACCTAATACTATATAATTTCACTATGTTGGAAGTAAATATTTCAAACTAATGTACAAGCTTACACTTACCATGTATTTCAGTTAAATTCAAAGAGAATATCCCCTCTAAATACTCTAATACATCCATATTCCTATGTAATTTTATATATTTTTATGATGTGTTAAATAAGTATTTCAAATTAGTGTATATGTTCACACTTATCATAAATTTTATTGAAGTGTATATATAATATCCCCTTTAAATGCTTCATTACACCTAAGTTCTATCTAGTTTTATATGATTCCATACTGTTTTAATTAGTTACATCAAATTGGTACATATACTTACACTTATCATATATTTTAATTGACTGCAAATAGAATATTCCCCTAAATACCAATTACATTTAAAATCTCATCTAATTTTATATAATTTCGTGACGTTCTAACCCTTTCACTACGGACACCGACTATAGTCGGCGGCCGCGCGAAGCGCTGTGAGTACTGATGCCGGCTATAGTCGATGTTCGCGAGACCTGCTATGTGTACGGGTCCCGACTATAGTCGGTGCCGCGTGATCACCTACGCTGACTCATTTGGTAAAATAGAATCTACCGTATCGGTAGAATATCTTTTGAATCTAGTGGCTCGTACTGTACTAAAGCCTGCCAAACACATATTCGACATACGAAGTATTTGTAAGCCACAAAACTATAATAAAAAACAGGGATTATAATATAAAGTCTTTCTTGTACCAATATAAGTCGGACAACATGTAAGTTGAATAGATTATTGTCGACTTTTACAGTTGAGGTAAATTCTAAGAT